>NW_013562493.1:5043530-5198131 GCF_000835505.1 Exophiala xenobiotica
AGTCACCCCATTGAGAAGCACTGGTAGTGGTAGTGGTTGGCTTCACGGTGGTAGTGCTTGAGGTCCAGTCACCCCATTGAGAAGCACTGGTAGTGGTAGTGGTTGGCTTCACGGTGGTAGTGCTTGAGGTCCAGTCACCCCATTGAGAAGCACTGGTAGAGGTAGTGGTTGGCTTCACGGTGGTCGTGCTCGAGGTCCAGTCACCCCATTGGGAAACGCTGGTGGTAGTTGTCTGTTGAGCTGGGGTGGTGGTGCTCGAGGTCCAGTCACTCCATTGGGTAGTTGTCTGTTGAGCTGCGGTAGTGGTTTGAGTAGTGGGAGCAACTGTGGTTGAGCTGGTCCAGTCACCCCAGGTCTCGCCTGCTGCGGAGGATGAACCACCAGCTTCTGACCCTTGACCACGAGGGAGGACGGCACCGAAGGCCGGTGCCAACACCGAGAGAAGAACGAGAGACTTGGCTGCCATGATGTTAGGCAGTATGGAGCGAATGTGCGGCAACTGTACGAAAGAAGAGAGGATGAAAGTTATGAAAGCAAGAGCGAATGCAACGTAAGAACTTGTCGAGAAGAAAAGTCGGCAATGGTGGCCTGCCTGTTTCCCTTATATTCCTCGAGCAGTGCCATGCTGAAATCGTCATCAGCATAGAACTGGAGGCTCAGTCGCGCCATCGTGGGCCATGCAGCGTCGTGGCGACTCACCCAGGCTTGCATTGCATTTTGTTGAGGGGTGTGGAACGTACTCCGCCTTGGTGGGCCATGTTGCTAAACTTCGTATAGACATCGGGTCAGATCGAAGACACGAGTGAACGATGTTCAGGCACAGTAACCTCAAGGATGGAAGGATCAGCACTTGTGGAGAGGCTGTTCGTCGAAGGGCCAAGAGACTTTGCATGTGTACCAGGAAAAGAAACTGTGTCTGACAGCCCCCAAAGTATTCAGCCTTCCTCTTTTTCGGGCTTTCCGTTCAGTTCTAGAGCCAGCCTCAATGCTCGGAGGCCTCGTCAATAGAAAGTCATCACAGTCCCAAGTTTAGAAATTGTTAGCACTCGACTCACCTCATCTTGTCTGCAAATAAATCGATATAGGCAGTACGGAAGGATGTGCTTGGAGCATCCTGAAGGCATCACTTGCAGTGATTTGGGTCAGACCACAATGGATCCAACGACACTTGCCTCGACATGAGTTCCCTTGGTAGTTCATGTTCCCAGCCGCCACAAACCGATGGATGTAGTTAGCACTCGCCGTGATGATGAGTATCGGATACCGGATGCCTTCGGGGTTTTTGGCTCGCGGGAGAGGCTTGTGAATAAGCCGACATACTGCCAGGCAGAGCCCGTGGCCATAAGCGAATAGTTCGTGATGGTAGACCTCCACCAGCCACAGGTTGTCTTACACAGCGAAGAACCAGCACTGGACCAGCAGCCGACAAGCTTTTCGGCACTGCCGCCATAGAGGCTAGCAAGCAGAATCCATGCAGTACTGGAAGTACAGATGCCATCAGGTAAGAAAACCTAGCCTGACGTCAAGTAAGCGGCTGGTATTCTGGGACAGGGTGGGCCTGATGAGGCCTGGCGGAGTCTGAGCCTCACATCGAGGACGACTCTATGGCAACGTGTCTTGAGACATGCATAAGAACTTAACGGTTCTAATGCAACGGTGACCGAGGAGCTCAACGTCATCCCTGCACGTCTTGAGGCACCCTCACCACCCTGTAAGAAAAGGTTCTTCCCCAGGTGGGGTTGGCGTGCATGCGGCAGGGTGAGGCAGGGCTCACCATATTCCTGCCCTCGCTCGGCCGTGTGGTTCCGTGGGTGTAAGACGCTGGTCGCAATTTTGGGAGCAGTCCCTCGCGAAAGACATGGTATTGTTAAGGAGATAGTGATTGCAATAATCATAGAAGCTTCGCAAGAGAGCAGTCTACGGACGTCGAGGTTGAAATTTTCCGCCGAGGGCTGCGCAAAAGTGCTCTGCGTCGCGGCAGCACACGGTGCCCTACGTGGTGCCTATTTTTGGAACTTGGCAAACTTGGTCAACCTCGTCAACGTGCCTCCTCCTCATCGTCGCCTCTTCGCAGAACTACAAAGTATGACCATGCCGCTATGCCGCCTCTTCCGTGGCCAACCACAAATATCTAACTTGATATGGTATATTACCTTTGACAACCTCATGTCAAGATGTACCTGCATTTTCATCTCCACCACCCATGATATGGCATACGCGTGCATACCAGCGCCGCCTCTGTGTTTCTTGGAAGAGTCGCCGTTGACTGTAGAATGCTCTAGTCGTGGAAAAGGTTTACTGATCAACAAGGACTGACCTATCACAGCAGCATTCATGGGAACATGACAGACCAGCCTTAGGACTTGGCTGTTGGTACTCGTCTGATTTGTGAATAAGTATGCGTGCGAGAGTACTTGATTTTGCCTGTGGGACGACCACGACGGCGTACCAACACCGTACCTACACACCAATGCAATTTTCCTTTGTATATCGGTAAGCCTTCGGACCCATATGGCCCTCGCCTGCTAGGTTAAGTGGCTGGATCCCAAAGGATGCTCTCAGGTACTTGGCCAAACAGCTGCACATTCTGGTCCAGTCTGCAGCAAGGATTCTTCACCCGTGAGAATCGGGGCATAGTCTTATGCATTCCTCATTCGACTTTGTTTTCCAAGTGGTGGGGCTGACGTCCACAGATATCCCGCGCTTATAAGCATCTTGTCTCACATAGTCAAACGGGAAGGATGAGTATCTCCCAGGCGATCGCAAACAAACAGCATTCTGGGTGCCGGAATCCCGCCGATGCTGTAATTGTGTTGAGAACATCGAAATGTGGAAGACTTGAGCTCTAAGGAAAGCCGAATTCCCATGCCTACGGTTCCATGCGCTTGTGACTCTTGTGGAGCGACACCCTTGGCGCTGTAATACCCAGCTTGTTCACAAGTTGCTCGCTGACCCCGTCGAGTCGAGTATGGTGGAGGAGAGGAGTGTGTCACTCCACGCACTGCTTAGACGGCAACCACGGCATCGATCAGGCATACGCAATATTTGGACCATTTTGCGCGATGCTGCCAATTGGCAGAGTGAAATGGGCTCGACGAGTAAAAAGACCGAGACGTCCGGTAAGCAGATACAATCAGTCTGTCTATGGCCCTGTCGCATCTATTGAGAATCTTCTTGTTCAGAAAGACCTCGTTGTGTTTCCAGTGTCCGAGGCAAGGACTGCTGGGCCAAGTGTCCAGGGTCCTACTTCTGCCTGGACAATCGAATAGGCCGGGCAGCTAGCCAGTGACTCCATTATGAGACGAATCGAAAATTGTCAGATCTGTTGCAGTGATGTACCCATCCGACTGTTTGCCATTTCCACCACTAGGGTGAAAGCGCCGTCTCTTTTGCCGGACTTACTTCAATTAGACCGGGCGGTAATCAGCAACCACGGGTGATGTAACGTCAAGCCAAAAAGCATTTTCTTGCAACTTCCATGCTGCGTGGCTGCTCCTTTGGTCGCGAGCGTGTAACGGTCCTTAGCCGAGAAGAGACAGATTGGTTGGCTTGTACGTGAGCTCTTCAGTGCTGTCTTGTCGAATGATTCTTCCCTGCGTCCATCGCACCAGAGTTCACCTAACACATTTTACTGACATAAACAAGTCTTCCTCTCATGCAGTATTTCCGTAGGCTGTGGTATACCGGTAGCGGTGAAAGTCTCCGGAATTTGTTGTTGGATTGTTCTCATCATGCGTAGAGCCCGTCCCATTCCTCCTCTTCATCCTCAGGTGCAGCGTCCTTTTTAATGTCGTCCAACAGCCTCTGTTTCCGATCCCGTTCCCGCTGCGCGAGGTCAACTCTGTCCAGTGGACAAGTGCCATTCAACAGAAGCCATGGTCTGACACATTCAAGATCAAAGATGTGAGTAGAATGGCAGGGCAGCCTGACCAGTAGCGGATGTGGATCTTCTACGAATGGATTGCCACAGATTGGACAATCAGCGTCCTTGCCGACAGTCTTGATATTGACGCGATCCAAAGCTGCAATGTATTCCTCGTCCACTCCTTTGACTTCTCGAGGTGGATGCTCCGCAGAGCTCATCAACGTTTCGATCAAATCTCCAAGCAAATCCGAGTCGGCATTCTCATTGTCTCTTTGCATCAATTGGAATGCTTCTGCTAACGAGCGATAAGCAGCCGACACATCTTCGGGAAGAGGAACAGCATCTGCACGCGCTCGGCTTTCTGGTCGATCAGGAGTGATTTCAACAATAAGGCTCAGGAAAGAGGAGAGGTCTGGTCTGCGTGGATGGCTCTGTGCATGACTGGGTGAGTCAGTAGCATGCTCAGCTAAACGTAGTCAGTCCATAGCTGCAGATTGAGGATGGACAAAGGGTCTCACTCTCGTAGCTTGCCATTGTGATAACCTCGAAAGGCTCTTCAATTCAACTGTTGGATACGACGACCACAGGAGGACAGCTATGAAAGGATTCTCAAGTACACGGAGAGAAGCCTTCAGAAGAACTCGTAGGAGGAGCAGGAAGGAGAATAAGTGAAGATCAACTCAGGCACACATTGATGGCGTGGCACGAGAACGCGGCTTGGTTATGGCAGACTATGGCAAGCTGAAGATCCGGAGAAACGCGTCCAAAAAAGCTTCTGAGTCTCTCGGGCATCTGGTGCCTCTACCACGCGTAGTAGACGAAGCAATGGTAGCCCGTGAAATGATGTCTACTGTCTACCGTTCGCATGTGGTCTGAGCTGAGTGAGATGGAAGAGAAGTGCAGCGCAGCGCAGCGCAGCGCAGCCAATGGAAAGACCGGGAAGAATGAGCCACAAGCTTCAGCCACGATGGACTTCATGTTGACTTCTTAACCCATCACCAGTGCACCAATCTTCCTGAACAGTGATAGGACAAAACCAGGAGCAATTGACCGTCTTTGGGCTTTGCCATAATCGAGTGCTCATGATGCTTCGTCCTCCAGCTCGATGATTCCTCCATCAGATCACCTATGCGCCCATGGAGGCCGATTGGGATGAAATCACTCGCATCGCGGTGCCTTCGTCGGGACTGCATGCAATTCCTACCCCTGCCAGTGCGGTGGTCTTTGACGATCAACAGGAATTGTTATGGGTCGGCAATGATCAGGTATGTCTTGGTGATGGCGAAATTCGCATACAGCAAACTCACCCAAGAAACTCCAGGGACGAGTCACATCTTTCTATGGCCCGGAACTGCAACGTTATGTCTCGGTCAAAGCTCATCTGGGCGAAGGTCCAGTCAAACAACTCCTAGTCCACGACAAAGGCATTGTGTCACTCTCAGCCTCTAGCATCCACTTTGTCACCCGAAGAGGTTTGACACAATGGCACATCTCACATCGACTCATGAGCGACCTACGATGTATGGCTTTTGTGGCTGCCAACAATCTCATTCTAGTAGCTGGGTGCCAGAGCACTTTCTTCATCATCGACGTCGACAAAGGTCAAATCGTATCCGAAAATACCGCCCAAGCCAAATACACCATTATGAGAAAAAGTCGGCATATCTGTGCTGCAACCGATGATGGGCATGTTCACATCCTCAGCCCGGCGGATTATTCCGTCCTCAAAAAGTGGAAGGCTCATTCAACTGCGATCAACGATATGGATGCTCGCAATGATTTCTTGGTAACTTGTGGCTTTTCAGTTCGACAGTTGGGTGTACCTATCGTGGACCCTCTGGCCAATGTCTACGATTTGAAGACACTCACGTCGCTGCCACCGATCCCGTTTCATGCGGGTGCTGCATATGTACGTTTGCATCCGAAGCTACAAACAACGAGCTTTGTCGCCTCGCAAACGGGCCAAATGCAGGTTGTAGATCTGATGAATCCAGTGAATGTGATGCTCAAACAAGCAAACGTACAGTTCATGCTTGGCATGGAAATCGCATCATCTGGAGATGCTGTGATTGTCACAGACTCCAATGGCCTGCTATATCTTTGGGGTTCGCCGTCGAAGGTGAGGTTCAACAACATCAGCAAAGAGACCGAATTCGCAGACCCACCTCCGCAGCAGATTCCCCATGTCGATTGGAATGATGCACCATTGAACACGATTGGAATGCCATATTATACCGAACCTTTACTGTCGGCGTGGCCTAGCCATATGGTGTTTGAGGTTGGATCGCCGCCCCCACCTGTCGAGCCATCGTTGCTTTTCCATACGCAAACGGCTGAAATGGGCCACTATGCGCCAAACCTGAATCCTCGGAAACTCCATCGCTACCAGGTTGAAGATACCAGATCAGGTCATGTACCAACGTCCATTGCAGTTCCCAAGTTCTTGAGCGAGAAAGCCAAGGATACTATATCGAACGGCAATGGTAGGAAATTGTCTGACGCAGCTGAAGCGCTGGCTGGTGTCTCGCTGAACGGTCGAGCCCAGACTGATGAGGAGCGAATGCTCAAGTATAGTAACGTGGAGATCAAATACAGCAGATTCGGTGTCGATGACTTTGACTTCCGGTTCTACAACAAAACACCCTATTCCGGACTGGAGACACACATTGCGAACTCATTTGTCAACTCTCTTCTACAACTCTATAGGTTCGTTCCTTTGGTTCGAAATGTCGCCATCCAGCACGCGGCCACATCATGTGTTGCAGCCAATTGCCTGCTTTGCGAGTTTGGCTTCTTGTTCGATATGTTGGAAAAGGCCAAGGGGCAGAACTGCCAGGCAACCAACCTTCTCCGGGCTTTCGGAGCATCGCGAGAAGCTGCAAATCTCAGTCTCTTTGAGCATTTGTCCTTGGCTAATGGAACTCCATTGTCCACAACAGTTCAAGCAGTGAATCGATTCTTTCTGAAGCAGGTCGCACATGACTACGTCACCATGGCTGGGAGTAGCGGAGGCATTGACGAGGTCCTTGCAAGCAATGCATTCGAATCCATACGTTGCATGTATTGCAACAATGAGACCACCAAACCCGCCAGCACTTATGTGCATGACTTGATCTACCCGCAAATCGATTCGAAGCACTCGATGAGATACCTTAAGTTCTCATCCATTCTCAAGACCACCATTGAACGAGAAGCAAAGAATCGAGGTTGGTGCAGCAGATGTCGAAGATATCAACAGCTTGCAATCAGGAAAACTGTTCGTCAACTACCCTTTGTGCTGATGATCAACGCGGCACTGGGTAGCAATGGTACGATGCGTGCACTCTGGGAAACACCAGGCTGGCTTCCATCGGAGATTGGTATCATTATCCAAGATCGAAATGTGTACGTGTTTGAAGGCTCCGATCTTGCTCTACATCTACGCAACAAGTCTCCGAACCTGGTGGTCTATGAGCTGGTCGGCTTCGTGGCTGAAATAGATACCAGTGAGAGGCATCAACCACACCTTGTCAGCATGGTCAATGTCGAGGTTTCGAGCGGTGCACCAGAATCTTCCCATACCCACAAAGTATTCCCAAATTGGCATCTGTTCAACGACTTTTTGGTGACACCAGTCGACCCTAGAGAGGCACTGCATTTCAGCAAAAATTGGAAGATACCAAGCGTAATTGCTTATCAAGTCAAGAGTGCACACGGGAAGCTCGATCATACGTGGAAGGAGACTCTCGATACTACTCTCCTGTATCAACATTATAGCATCAATGGGCGCTATCCTACTGATGAATGCAAGATTCTAACACCAGAGGAACACCCACAGAAAGGAACTCCCATTGCGCTCGACACAGAATTCGTCGAGCTAGAAAAGGCCGAGATCAATGTCAAGGCCGATGGCACACAAGAGACCATTCGGCCTGCCAGATCCGGCCTTGCACGAGTCAGTGTGATACGAGGCCAAGGAGAGGAAGAGGGACTTCCGTTCATCGACGATTACATAACCATCTACGAACCTGTTGTGGACTACAAAACACAATATTCCGGGATCCGACCAGGCGATCTCGACCCGCAATCATCTCAACATAACCTCGTTCCGCTCAAAGTTGCATACAAGAAATTATGGATTTTGTTAAACCTGGGCTGCGTCTTCGTCGGACACGGGTTGGCGTCGGATTTCCGCAAAGCCAATATCCATGTCCCCAAGTCGCAAACAGTCGACACGCAGTATTTGTACCTCGCACCAGGCAAGAACCGACGGTTTTCTCTACGATATCTGGCGTGGGCTGTGTTTAAGGAATACATTCAAGAAGAGACCTCAGAGGATGCTCAAGTCGACGGACACGACAGCATCGAAGACGCTCGCATGGCACTGAGACTATGGCGCAAATTCCAGGAATACGAAGATGCAGGGATCGTCGAGCAGATGATTGAAGATATCTACCGCAAAGGCACAAAGTTCGGATGGAAACCTCCTTCGAGAAGCATCGGAGGGACCTTATTACCCGACGGGATTGGGACTGGAGCAGCTAACAGCGCGGTTCCGAGTGGAAGAAATACTCCAGATTTGATGTCGACTCCCACTCTGTTGCCGACGTCACCACCTGTGCCGAAGACCAGTGGAAGCACGGGAGCATTCAAGTTGAATGCAGCAGGGGCTGGAGCTTTTGTACCAGGGAATGGGATCGTCAAGGAGAGTCCGCTGCGTTGAATTGCAAGGGCTCAGGAAGGGACATTGAAGTTGAGAAAGGTGCTTTAGGTCACTGTGCTTTGATTTTTTGCTGTGGCATTGTTTCTCATCGAAAATCAGAACCAAATTATTGATCAACGTTCAGTGGTATATTGCTCCATGAATTGCAATTGAAACGCCATCGCTATGCATCTCATCTTGGTCGTTAAAACATACGTATATACAGTCATATCATACCTAGTCCAAGACCATCGGACCTCTGTTATATATCGACACGTCCGACCTGGCATTCCGACATATCGACACTTTTCCTCCTGTTCACTACTTATGAGCAAGTTAGATGACTTCCATCTAGTAAGACTGGCCTCGCTATATCATGACCGGGTGTACTCGGTAAGCCGTTCATCTCTGCGGTCCGTATCCATAACCATTGTTCGCGTAACTTTGCGGTGCGAATCGATCGTAATTGGTGCCAAAATGGTCCATCCTGACCTGACCATGAGTAGCATTCCCACTATAATCCGAAGCCGAATGCGTCGGTGCGGGCCTGTACGTCGGCCGCGTGCTGGCGTAGTCTGGGACTCCGTAGGGCACATTGTCTTGAGAATGCGAGTGCGAATGCGAATGCAGTGAGGAGGTGGTCGAGTTGCGATCATCGAGGTTGTCCAACTTGACGTCCCGCTCACCGGGGCCCGAGTCCATCATCTTGTTGTAGCGGCCCAGGGCGGTTTGGCGGCGGCGGCTGCGGATGTCCAGAACGATCAGGGCGACTTGGGCGAGCCAGCCGAACACGCTGAACGAGTACAGAGCCTTGTACGTGCGGCAGACCATCATGCCGTCGTCGCTGGCCCAGTTGGAGCGGCTGCACGAGTGGCCCAGCGCGCCGTACATGTTCCAGGTGAGCAGGGCGAGGCCGACGGTCCAGACCAGCAGGATGAGGACGTTGGAGAACAGGTTCACCAGCGGGTTCAGGAAGGCGCAGGAGTAGACCAGTTGGGTGACGAGGAGGGCGAGGATGGAGAGGAGGGTTCCTAGGAGGATCTGTTACGTGGTTCCATTAGTCAGTCAATCGATTCAATTCGGATCATGTCTACGAAGGGGAGAGAAGGGGGAGAGGATTGTTCTTCCTTGAGCCGGACAAAGATAGGGTGAGAAGGGAAATGGGTTGGTGGTTGGTAACGTACGACAATAAAGGTCCAAGGTAACTTGAAGCCGTCATGTTTGAGCTGGATGCAGAAGTATGTCAGGATGCCGGAGACAATGACTGCGCTGATGAAGGCGATGGCCCGGATGATGTGGAAGGCCAGGCGTGGGTAGACTTGTGGTCGACTGCGCATTTTGGTTGATGGCATATTGAAAGGAAAGGAAGACACGGTGAAGGCCGGTCGATATACGGAATCGTGGTTGCTGGGTAAAGGGGGGCTGGTACTGGTGGTGGTTTCGCAAGCTCAGACAGTGTGAGCGTCGTACGCAGTTCGTGAGTGGTGGGGATTCTTGGTGTTTCAAAAGAACGGGCTTGCGACGCTCGATGTATGGAATGATTGGAAATGCTTTCGACAGAACCGACTTTGGGAAAATGAGCGGGTTGGGATATGGAGTAGTACAACAGCAGCGAAAGGAGGGAGAGAGGAACGAATGAATTGGTCTACAACGAGATGTGCGAAGTGAATGGTAAGGAGTACACGATGAAGAGGATGAGGCAGCCCTGAGCCCTGAGCTGCGGGTTTTCAGGCCTTGGGACGACGCCATCATAGGCTAAAAAGAGAAGCGCGAGAGGCTGAAGGGACGAAAATAGAGTCTTGGATCTGCCAGCCACGAAGAACCAAGCGCCAATCATGCGCCCAAAGGCTGCATCTTGTGGGCCTGATGAGCCCCGAACAGCGATCGCGCAGGGCACCTGCAGGGGTCAGGGACACTTGGACTTAAGTTAAGGTCGGGGCACGTCGGGCTTCCCCAGGTCCGACGTGATTTCATTTTTACACCTATCAGACACCAATGGCCGTGGCCATGGCTACCTACTGTAGGTACCTACCACACCCACCTACATAGCAGAGGTACATACTCGTACTGTAGGCTAGGGGAAGATCTGTCCAGACGACGCGCAAGGATCTAACTCAACCACCCATACGGAGTAGTAACAACATATATCTTCGGGTGAGACTGCCCGCTATAGGATCACAATCTATTTGCAACTGCCTGTCTGTCCAACAGCCTTATCCTGCTTTGTGCATCATGGTCTCTAGTCTGCCATAATCCGTGTCTTGCTCTACCCACCGGTCCCATGCCATCCATATATGGACCTGTGTCCCGTATACCTTGTCACGGTGTAGACAGTGTGTATTTCGACTCCCTTTTACCCAACAGAACAGACCGAAGTAGAGATCATGCAACAGCCGAGCCTCTTATGCGCAGACTCCAGAAGACAAGAACGTGTGTTAAAACGGGGAGATGAGACGCAGCCACCCAATACTCCGTATAAACGTATACGCATTCCTATGGCAGCTGACTGATTCGAAGCGATGAAACAGATGACTTAGGCTCCGTCTGCCTTGTCGTTGCCACAATCATCTGCCCGCACTCAACAGCTTGGTAGCATCAATGATGCCTCTCGCGCCTATTCCATCAATCAGCGGGCAGCCCATCAACAAGTTATAAGAGCCATATCCATCTCGGCTGAAACGCTCAGAAAAGCCCACCCGTGCCAGGATAATCATCATCCCGGTCAAGACAAGCCAGAAGCGACAATCGTAAACAAAATGCACAGTTTGAATTCCCACCATATAGAACGCCGTCGATAGATCAATGAACTCCTACAGAGCCGCTCTATTCCCTTGTGCCGAACCGAGTCGCTGTTATCGAAGATAGTGGTCATAAAAGTTGTATTGCGTTTCCCTTTGGAGAGGGCGATGTCACCCATCATCTCCCACTAGAACCTGGCTGATCAGGTTTGCCGGCGGTATTGAAGTCGCTCCTTTCCATGGCAAAAGGCAGGAATTCATCCTCATCGAATCGATTCTCCGGTCGACTTCCGCTTCGTCTGCCACCTCTACCCCAGGATCCACTGGTGCTGCTGTCCACCTGCTCAGCACTCGCCCCCGTTCCCCCGAAGCTCGACCCCGATCCTTGCGCAGCCGCAACGCCTCGACCAAGGCCTCCTCGAGCACCTCTGGAACGGTACATGTTCGCCGAAGACCGTCCTGAAGCAGGCTCGGAACCACCACAATCTGTAGTCATCATTGCAAGTCCAGAAGGACGATGGACCTGGGAGCCTCGATCAAGCGCTCTAGAGGGGTTCGGCTGCTGTCTGTCTTGGAGCTCGGTCGGCTCATCAGCATCATCTTGTCGAGCAGATTCTCGTCGATGACCTCTTCGATCGGCTCCCATGCTATGGCTTCGCATCCCATATAAGTCAGCAATGTCTTCGTCCGAGCTTAGAGGCCGTCGTTGAGCCGAACTAGAACGCTGATAGCCAGGCAGGAATGATCTTGGCGAGTTTGGTATATCGATCGCAGGGACATTGGCAGTGGACCGAGCCTGTGCAGTCTCTTCCGTAGGAGCTTCAGAGGGTGATGGTGGTTCTTCCACAGTCAGATGATGCGTTGTGTCCGTGTCATCGTGGCTATAAGCAGCACTGAGGCGAGACGGAGCAAATGGAGTATGAGGTGTATGCGGCGAAATGGGCTTTCCCGGAGACGATGACGTCGACATAGAAGTCCCTGCTACCATGGGAGGAACACCGGATAGTTGTCGACTGGAAGACGCAGACGACCGCTGCAACATCATTGAGGAAGACATGGAATCGGATAATACAGCATTCGAGTCTCGCATTCTGTGAAAGCGGTTGAGAGCTGCAGCAGTCCGTCTCGTGTTAGCTTCGGCGGCGGCGGACGATGCGGGCACCAGAAGATCCTTTTGCAGCTCCAACATCTTCAGGAAATCCGAAATGTTTTCGCCGTCATCCGCTGTTACTGAACTCGAACTTCCACCACCAGTTGTTGCTTCAGCCATTAGTCCTGAACCCGGCTGAGCTGAAGACGTTGCACTGGCCCTGCCACTACTGGTTTGGTCATCATCTGTACGGACGGTTGTTCCTCCCGAGGACAATCGAGCCCGTCGATGACTGAAACTGCTACTGTACCTGGTCGGAGCTGGTTTTGGCGGGCTTGAAGTCGAAGAGGCGACCGCATGCTCTGACGCGAGTGATGCCGTTCTCCTCCCAGCCGCTGCAGCCGCAGTTGGCGGTGGTATACCTTCTTCCGTCAGAGAGCCCAGCGTAGGAGCTCTGACGACATGCGTTCGGGGGGATGATGCTAGAGGCGATGACCCTAAAGGCGAAGCCGACAACGTCGGTGTCTTGAAGGGTTGGACGGAAAAGGAGCTCCGTCGGTTAGCTGCCACAGCACGAAGCGAGTTGCGCGAGCTCTGCGAGGCGGTATGGGTATGCATGGACGGTCTCGCTGGTTCCGGAGTAGGGGGCGAGCTGGCATTGAACTCCTGAGCATTCCGCAGTGCTGATATCGGACTGGTTCCCGTGCCAATTCCTGCTTGATGGAAGGTTGACAAGCTGCCGTATGCAAGTCCAAGTTCAGGTCGCTCCAATAGATTCTGACGTCGGTCATTAGGTAGAGACCCGATTTCAGCTCGGGAGCGTTTATCACTAGGGAGGGACGGTCTAAAAAGTTCGTCATCAGCTCCCAAGAATCTTGAACTGAGCAGCTCCTCCGAGTCATCTATCCGGAAGTCGCAATTCTGTCGATATTCTACCTTTATCGAGAAAGGACCGGCAGGGGAGTCTGTCGGACCGAAATCGTAAGTTGTCAAGACATCGGCGTTGCTATCAAAGAGTCGAAGGTTGAGATTGTCTGACCGAGATAAGCTGCTGAGACGAGCCCCGTTGATCAGACGGTAACCCAGCTTCAATGCCATATGCGACCGGCCATTCCCGATCTTCCTTGACAGTTTCCAAGCAGGCAGGAAATTACTGTAGGTGTACAGGGACCGGAAGAGGACGATACTCTTTTTGTAAACCAAAGGCAGCAGCGTGGCCAAATCCGGGGGCATTGGAGCCGTGGCATCACCCAGTTCTACCGTCCATCTCTCCAGAAGAACCTCGTTTGTATCAGCGCTTCGGGGATGACTTGATCGAGAAGTGCTGTGAGCGGAGGACAAGGTATTCTGCACATCCCATCTCTTCCCATCTTCGTCCACAATCACCAATCTTTGACCTTGTTGTAGGGGCTCGGTCGTGAGAAATATCTCGATTACTAGCGGTGGAGGCCGGTTGTCTTCAACATCGCAGGCCTTCCACCTCCTGATGTCGTCCTTGTACTCTTCCGTCTCTTCTACATCGAGGTTGAACCAGCGATTGATCCTCCTTGTGTCTGTCTTTTGGGAGTAAGCTGGTGATAGCTCGACTCGGGAATGAAGAATGATCAAGGCGGCCTTGGTGTGAAAGTTCTGGACGACCTGGTTGAGTCGCTGCATCTGGCCAGCGGTATTGTCCGCAGGTTGGTCTTGCCGTGCAGCAGCGAAGTCCTCCGACGACCCGGAACCCTGAGTGAGAGGAGAATTTGTTCTAAATGCCTGGCCGTCTCGATCTCTCGGGTTGTTCGTGCGGGTAGGGTTTGTCTGTTCTGAGTTTGCGGGGGACGCCGAGGCGGGCGGAGGGCGAGGGTGCTGATGCATGGCGTCGACAAAAACTGATAAGTGGAAGATGACGGGAGCAAATATGCAGTGCCTGGCTTAGCCGTGAAGAGCTGGTTGGTGAATAGCGACTATCCGATCGCCATCCATGCTTTGATAGCCCACAAATTGTGCAGTGGTTTGACGGGCAACGATTCGGTGGAGGGCGGTTTAAGACATTCGAGGCAGAGGAACGTTGTAAGGTTTCTGGCTAGGTTTTTGGGTAGCAGTGGATCAGAGGTGGATTAGGTAGACGAAGGAGTCATGGTTGCGGCGCAGGAGTTTATCAGCGAGATGTTGAGACGTGCGGTTCAGTGTGGTCTCGAGTCGCAGGCATATGACGGGAGCTGCATGTGATTGGAGGTTCAGGTCACGCCCTGGTAGAATGTGGTAGTGTGTGGAGAGGAATCGTCAAGCTGTGGTGGTCGTGTGGGTTGGGAGAAGGCCAGGCAGCGATGGGCGGCGGACCAGGTTGATGATGGATGGATGAGTTAGAGAAGGCGGGAAGCGAAGAGTCACTGAATGATTGATTGCATGAAATGATGTGAAATGGATGATATCGAAACGACGGATACAAGAGCAGCAAGAGAATGGTTAGCCCACTAGCCCCCTCGAGGCCCCGACCGATGATTCTGCAATTGTGAGTGGCTTGGTCGAGGCGAGGTGGAGCGGACAGGTGCATGCAGCCGGTGAGCTCGACAAGCCTACCTGGCACCCACCTAGCACCTCCGAGCTACCTGGCAAGCTGGCTTAGGTGCCTGGTAGGTAGGCAAGACGTGGTGAGTACGGACACCTAAGGACAGCAACATCCCTTCTGTCGGCCCTTGCTTCATACCTACCACGTAGCAGTAGACCATCAGTAGACCATCCATACGCCGTACGGACTGCTGACTAGGCACTGACTACGACTGGGCCTGCG
The DNA here is from genome assembly GCF_000835505.1 of Exophiala xenobiotica. Classification (NCBI taxonomy): domain Eukaryota; kingdom Fungi; phylum Ascomycota; class Eurotiomycetes; order Chaetothyriales; family Herpotrichiellaceae; genus Exophiala; species Exophiala xenobiotica. The sequence goes on from NW_013562493.1 coordinate 5,058,678, forward strand.
TCAACATTTGCATCATGGGCGCAGGCACGACATCAGCTAAACAGATACGGAGTAGATAATAAATGGTGGATCGAGAGTCGTATGATGGCCGGATAGGCTGCCTCAACACAACACCTGTTGCTCCTTTGACTCCTTAGTCTCCCACTTCTAACGACAGTAGTTTTCTACTGTGAGTATGGAGTACGGAGCAGTCAAATACAGGTCAGCCTCGTTTGGACGCCAGCCCAAGACCAGTCAACATCAGCTCGAGATCCGACTTGTCCTCACTTTTCCTCGTCTCGTATTCCTTCTTGCTGCCTTGACCACTCTCTCTGCCTTGAGTTTCTCCACCCCCCACGTCCGTCTTGCAATCCCTTCGTCAATCCTGCATCTGGGCAAAAAGACCCTACCCATCCCCACCTTCAGACCTCCCGTACACTCCGCCCGCCCTTCCGCCCACTAACTTACTGCTAACTACGCCAGTTAGGCATGGTACTTCGAGATGACTCGGGCATTTTACTGTGGACAAACCAAAATACCTGACGCTCGCAGCTATTCTGATCTACGTAGTAGGTCTGCAGGGACAACAGGCTACAGGCACAGTAACGATTGGCCGAGGATTTGGTCTACATTACAAGCTAGGAACGGCACACAGGTGTGTAAACGGCAGCCTGGCCAGAATTGAGGACACCGCTGACTGTTCAATGCACTTGCAGTGCAATCGACTCGTTACTATGTATAACATGCGTCTATGGATTTGTACAAAAGCTCTAGCTGAATTACCACCTTGCTGTGAGTCTATCATTGATGCCTTGCCCCTCGTTGCTGCGTGTTTCCGTGACTGCGACCCCTGCCACTGCCCCTTTGGCTACCGCGTCCGCGGCCAAAATCCTCCCCGACCGTCGGAGACGCCGTCATCGCTTTCTCTCGTCCACCCGATTCTGCTCCAGACGTTGATTTGCCCCTACCACTGCCGCGACGGTGTCCGCCTCGCCCACGACCACCTTTGCCACGACCGGAAGAAGCCGCTGTACTGGAATGTGCTTCTTCTTCTTCTTGCACACGCCGGCTCTCGTTGTCCCACCACTGTTGGAATTCTTGTTCTTGCTGAATTTCTTGTAGTGATCTCTTCGCTACCGCTTCCTTGACCGCCGTCTTCTCAAACTGCTGCTGCGCCAGAATTTCGGCCATGGAAGTGCGCGCGTCAACACCTGACCCAGTTCTCGAAGGCAATGGGGTGTGACGGATGGATTGAATTTGCGGCGCTGCTGGTTTGGAAGGTGGCGCAAGCTCGGATGGAGATCTCCCACGATTCGCGTCTTTGCCAGAAGACTTGGCAGTCGAAGCGGCACCTGCTACTGTCTGTCGCATGGTCATCGCTGGCCTCGGAGGCGTCTGTGTTGTCGTGTCTGCAGCAGCATTTGGCTTCGCTAAGATCGGTGAAGCAGCAGACATGGACGGTTTCGCGACCGTCTGCCACGGCGACTGCGCCTTTGTACTCTGTTCTTTCGACACCATAGGGGAAAGTGATGCCTTGGTTTCTTGATCCTTCATCAACTGCTGTTGCCGTTTGCGTTCCTTCTGAGACATTTTTGCACCGCCCTTCGAAGGCGCTGAAACTGTACGCATGGCCTGCGTCAGACTGGACACGCGCGAAGCCGACGTCTGTTCCATGATGTCTTTTAGACCGTCCTTTGGAGGACTGTGCACCGGCAGATGCCATGCTGTCCTCGGTGTTTCGAACCCTGCAATGGCCACCGGAGGGCTTGCCGAAGAGACCACATACTCAGAGTGCGGCTGGGATGAGCTTAAAAAGCCGGCCCGAGGAGCTCTAGGAGTATTGGACAACTCAGTAATGGGTTTGGGTTTGCTCATTGGCCCAACATGTTCTCGGATTGGTGTCGACTTTGTAATCGGCTGTGATCTTTCGTTTGCTGGTCCTGGCAGTAAGCGTGGCGAGTCATCGTCCATCTCGAAGGGAAGGTCATCCATCGCATCATTTGGTGCAATTGCCGGGCTCGGACTCGGCGTACTGGCAGGCGACTCGCCATTCGGAGTCAGCGATGGTGACTTGGGTAGAGAAGACGATATCTGCCGGTCTATGCTGCCAACCCGAAATTTGGCGGCGGAAGCATGACGTGCTTCATCCTCTGCCAGTCTTGACCTCAGCCCCATAGAGTCAATCCGGCGCTGCCTAGAGGTTTCGATTTTCGCAAAGAGATCCGGATGGTTCTCTAGCAGTTCAGCCTCGGCCTGTTCGCTGCGAGCAAAAGGCAAGAAAGCCAGTTGGTTTGCTTGCACCACAGCATCGAGTTCAGCAAGGAGGTCTTCGTCTAGCTCGTCCAGCAGCTTCATCTCCAGCATGGTTTCGAGGTTTAGACAAATGTACTCAAGGGCAGCATGTTTGAAATCGTCGACTGAGCATTCCGCAACAGTGTTCAGCAAAGAGCAGACATTTCTGACGTTGACATATTTGCCCAGCGTCTGTTGACAGATTTGCGCAAGACGACCCACCATGAGTTCATTGGCGGCAGAGAGAACTTCGATGACCATATCAATGAACTCATCCAAGCTCTTCGCGACGATGTCGTCAAACAACTCTTCGCCAGCATCAGCGTACAAATGGCGCAGAACCATGCTGAAAACCCTTTCGTCCATGTGTTTGAGATCGACCCTCACCACCTCGGAGTCTTCCGCTGCTATGTTGCGTCGTGAAGCCATCCACATCCCTCCAGCTCGACCGTTGAACATGCCATCGAAAAAAGGACATCGGGCACATAGTAGAACGCTATGCGCCGGCAGTTCAACCCCGTCTGCAAGCTCAATGCATACATCAGCATCGTAGAAGAACTCAGTGTCAAGAAAAGCGAGCTCCATATCGTTCGCGAGACTTCGAATAGGGTCGGTCATGATTCGCACGGCGCGTTCTAGCTGTCGAAGCTCCAGATGGGTGGCAATCTTCAAGAGTTCGTTTCGAACTGATCGATACCGGGCGGCAGACTGTAATGCTCTCGAGGTGTAATGCCAGACATCTGCCAAGCTTTCTGTATAGAGGTACAGAACCAGGTTCATAATGGTCAAGAAGTCGGCGCCTTGAAAGGTGAGCTGAATCTGACCATCCGCTCCATATTCAATCGACATGACATCAGGAATAGAAAAGTAATAGCTCTCTTGGAATTCTGTCAAAGCACTCCGCATGATGCGGCTTCTCGACTTGAGCATGAACGCATGAATGGGAATGCGAACATCTGTCAGGTTGGATGTAATCCAAAGGTCAAACTGACTTTCCGAAAGCGGTTCATAGCGCTTGCAGATGTTATGTATGTCTTGTTCAGCATCGGCTTGAGTGATTAAGGCTGAGCAGATATCTGCTGGATGCGTTCCTATCCCACCTTGGTCCTCAGGACCTCCATACTGGGCGAAAGGCAGTAAGGGAAAGACATCTTTCCAGAGGGAGGGAGGGTCTGGGTCGATCTGATTGCGTGTTACTGTGCAGTCTTTCCGTATAGCGGTGAAGGCTCCAAAGGCGTTGCTCCGCACAGCGATTGCTCGAGTCAGGTTCGGAACGCGGACAAATTTGTAATCCTTGGCTCGAGCTGGCCCGACATGCTTCTCTCGAACAGATTTTATATTCGCACGTTTCTCTTTCCGCCAGACTGATCCTGAAGCCGTGCACAGAACGATAGATCCATCCTGGCCAACGGCCACGTCGATAGCCGACATGTGGGCTTTGCGTATGGACCATAGGCGGGTGGGTGGTGCCAAGGCATTGCGAGCCTTTGTAGGATTCGTTGTTGATGCGTTCGAGGGAACGTTCTCTGGCACCTTCGGAACATCAATGGCGTAGACTTCTCCAAAGGAAGACATGGCGCAAATCGTACTGCCACCACTTGTTACCTGCGTGATGTAATTAGTTTCCATATTATATCTCGTGATAGTACTGTCGGGCAGATAGTAATTGCTGAAGGTTTCGAGTGGGAAGAGAATCCTGGTCCAGCCGTAATGTGTGAAAACAATAACATCGTGATTGACGAGCAAGACAATCGTAGCACGATCTATCGCGCTGACTGATGCAATCGGGTACTGCAATATGGAGACGCCGACCCGACGGGGAAGCTCTTGTATCTCAAGCGACCTGGCGTCCGCATCCATGAGACCAAGTTGGCCTTCGTTTTTGCCGAAGGTATACAGAGCAGTGGGTGTGAACAGTGCTGAATGGATTGCAGATGCTGCAGCACCAACAACAAGTTCCTTCTTGATGTAGCCGTACAGTTGACGTGGTGTCAGCTGTGTAGGGACCTCATTTTTGGGTACCTCAGGTAGAGAATACCCCAATTGGCCGTAGCGATTACTTCCCCAGGTGTATGTCTCGCCCTGGGAGCAGACAGCCACGGTATGGTCTTGACCAAGTGCTATGGCCGAGATGCGTCTCTTCGCCAGCCCACCCGCCTGGATGCACTTGTAGGAGAAGGACGTGTTTTCGTCGCCGGTACCAAGACGACCTCCAGCCCCAAACCCGCACATGTACAAGTTTGAGACGGGATCGCTGGTCAGCACAGCAGTATGGAGCTTTGACATAACCACATTCTGGATCGTGATGGGCTTGAAGCGTATGACAGCCGGCAAGTCATTTTGAGATGGAAGATACCCTCTGCTGCTTGCCAGATCATCATTGAATGAGGAACGCTGCCTGGCTGCCAGGTGATCGTCAAGCAAGCGATGGAGTAGGTGGTCAGGCCTTGAGAATTGCAGCCGTTCAGGAAATTGCCGGTCGTCTCCATCCCCCACACCTAAGGAGAGATTCTTATTGCTACCAAAAGCGTACACTTCATCTCCTTCGAGATCGACACGGGGATAAACATGACGCCTCGACCCGGGATCGTGGGCTTCATGGTAGTCCATGCTGTCGACACTGCCGGCATCTTCGAGTCCGGATGGAAGGGCCGAGGAATTCTCATCTTGAAGAGAGCGAGGCGCAATTGTCAAGCCAAAGACCTCGAATGGACTGTTGCCCTCATGATCCTTGATCTTGACTAGACCGCCAGCATGAGCATGTTGGGTATTCGTTGTGTAGTCCGTCGCATACTGGATATCACGAGCCATAAGCGCATGCGCCACTGAAATATTGCCAGAATACAATGCCCGATGGAGGGCGGTCCACCCGGACTCCGCGTCCTGGGCATACAGATCGATGAATGGCAAGTCCAACAGTGCCTTCACGAAGCCTAGCGCATCTTCCGACCGGGACGAGGCAGCGTGGTGCAGTAACGTCCTACCAAAGCTGTCTTTCGAATTCAGATCGGCTCGTGTGAGGACGAGGCCAGCATTCCTGCCCACGCTTGCGCTTGTAGGAGTATTTGCCGAGCTCTTTCGCGTTTTCAAGGGTGTCTTAGGCGATACTGCCAGAGAACTGGGACTGCCAACTCTTAATCCGGCATGTCCTCCTTGCGTAAAGGCCTTCGAAGCACCGGACGCAAAGGTGGCGTTCGCCAGGTACTGTCGAAATGTATCGACATCATCTTCGAGAAGAGAGCGCCAGAGATTTTGGCTCATGTGGTACTAAGTGGCGAGGTCGTCTCCGTTGCCGCTGATCTGCGCCTCGCTGTGACCTCGAAGGGATCACGGCTTGTTTAAAGGCGCGTTCAACGGACGGAGGGGAGGGGATTCGGGGTTGGATTCGACTGCGCGACTCAAGAGGTCATCTTTGGTTTCTTTTCGATCGGCTTTTGGTGATATCTTCGCGACTGGAATGGTGAGGGCTTCGACACTGTTTGCGCGTACAAGGAGTGATAGAAACTTGAGAGTTGAGGTAAACAGGATATGGAGGAGTGATGATGGTGATGCTGCCGCAACTGTCATGTGCGATAAATGTGCGGCACAGTGGGCAGACTGGGGGAGACTCTTGCGGCCAATCAGACAGCCTCGTGCTGCCTTGAGCCGCGGATGCTGGAAGAGCCATGTCTTCATCATCTCTGTCCAAATTCTTAGTGAGACGCTTGACAGCCCGAATGCGCGTGACACGCGTGGTGTGGAAATTGATAGGAAACAAATATACAGAGCGTACGAGTCGATGAACATACCTACCTGAGGTACCTAGGTATAGAGTGGAAATCGACGCGTGATCGCATGGCCTATGATTGGATTCTAATACCTTTGGAAATAGCGGTGTGTCTCGTGGGTCTTCTAGCAAGATTGTCTTCGTTGGGAATAGTCTATGTATGCTTGATCATTCACTCATGTCTTCTCAGTTGCCGTGTCGCAATCTGCGTAGCGGCCTCTCTCTTCACGCGGCCAGAATACCTGCAGCCAAACCCAGACCTAGCAGGGCCGCAGTCGGCGCCGCTGCGTGAGCTTTCCCGGAGGACGACGACGATGTTGCCCGAGAAGTTCCACTCGTGGGTGAAACACCGAGATTGAAGGTAGGAGTGCCCGCCAACACCAATGTCGTGCCTTGCAGACTCGCAGTGGGAACTACAGGTAGTGCTGTTGCTGCAGCTCCGGAGAGTTGAGTACCAGTAGCAGTCGCCGTGATAGAGGCACCTGGTATGCTTGTGCCAGGCGGTATAGCCGCAATGCTCGAAGTATCCGTCATGTTTTCAGCGGCCTGAGCTAAAGCTGCGAGGTTGTTATCGATGTCGAACACAGCATAAGCACTTCTGAGGAATGTGTCCCCCATAATGGAGAACCCTTGAATTGGAGGTCCCAAGCCGAATTCACACCCGCCGTCGGCATCGCTGAATTGGTCTCCCGGGAAGTCCAAGTTTCCAACTACTTGGGATATAGGGACTCTGATGGTGACACCATCCTCGCCGCCAAAGGAATAGTTGATGCTGCCATTGGCACCGGCGTACCTACAAGGCACCACGTAATCCTCGTCACCAAGGTCAACTGCTCCAAATCCGTTTGCTATGGCAGAGAACACGTCGTCGGTTAGAAGAGTTGCACTTGTGCCCGAATCGAGCAAGACGGCTTGCGCATATCCTTGTGGTGTAACTTGTGTTGTAGAACCTGTATGGTCCGTGAAAGAGACACCCGTGAGAGTCACGTAGAATTCAGCAACGTATCCATATGGTCCATCCTGCAATACAGGTCAGCACAAGGTTCACCTGTGGAGGATCCCTCGGACACTCACCTGTAAGGGTAGTGCAACGAGTTCGCCGGTATACTTCGTTGTGTCAACTCCGCCAAAGATGATAGCCCCGGTGTTTGCTTGGAGGTCATTCAAGTACAGGCTGTAAGCTTTGCGGTTAGTGACGCCATTGGACTTCAAGTTGTCCATAATCGTTGGGTAGACATTATCGGAAGCTTCATTCGTATCATAGCCCACACCCATGACACCATGAGGATCAACTATCGAGAATGCTACCCCAATCTGCTGCTGTGCGATTGAAGGCGACCCTCCGACTGTGACAGTGTCCGTTGCCCAATCACCAGCATCAGAGTCTCCAGGTGCTGCATATGTCTACGAGGATATTAACGATGGGACATTGATCTGTCATTAGAGGCTAAACTCACAATGTTAAAGCCACCTTGCTCGACCACGTCGTAGGTACTTGATTTGGAGCGCGCAAAGGTACCATCGTCGCACTTCCCCTGCTCGCAGAGTTTGCTTGCGGCTGCGGGTACCCAGAGGTCCGATGAGCCGGTATCCAAAGTGACGGCAAGACTTTGTGGCGGAGTACCGATAGTAATGTTGACCAAATACTCAAGCTTGTTGGTGTTTTGTGTCAAAAGGGCGTCGACTGTGCCGTCGACATTCGCCCTGCGAGCGAGATGACTTCCATGTCGCGGCTGCCGATGGACATCGAGCTTGAGATATCCAGGCGAGGCAAAGCAGGGAGTCGCCAAGGTGGTGATGGCAAGACCTTTCAGGAATTGCATGACGACTGTTAGCCTTGACCTCAACAGGACAGTCAATGGATGCAACCGAGCCGAACGATCTGAGGAGTGAGGAAGAGGCAAGCAAAGCTCAGGACAAGCAAATCGCTTATTTTTAGGCGGTGCTTGTTTTTCGCATCCTCATCATGTCACGGGAGCAAACAGGCGAGTGTTTGAGACAACAGACGAAGGGGAGCATAATAAGGGGTAGCATAAGAGTGCCTACCTTTAGTTAGGGGGTACAGTACTAACCACTAGTAGTACGTGAGGGTGACATTGAGCGGTGGCGCATGCAAAGTAAATATCCGGATGACACGCAATCATTGAGACTTGCCTTGCTTCCTTCAATTGACTATTTCCGCCTTACGTACCTAGCCTCGACACTTCTAGAATAATGCCGACAATGCCAGTCATGTTTGTTCCTGATATTGTTACGCTACAGAGCGCTATAAGCCAGCAAGGCGGCATCCGGCGCTGTTGTCGTCCTTCCTTATGCAGCTGTCCGTACATCCCTCAGGCCAACCTTTCCCCTTCTACCTCCTAGAAGCAATCTTTTCGAACCTCAGTCATCCCAAATGAGGACGGGCTTGATGGTCCGGCCATGATGCATGTCATCAATTGCCTTGTTTACATCTTTATACGCATATGACTTGGTAAGCCGGTCAATGGGAAATCTGCCTTGCTTCCAGAACTCCACCAAGGCCGGAATAAACTGTTGAGGTGGCCAGCGTTAGCGCAATATCGCATGTTACACAGGAACAATCTCAGGCTTGGATGACTTCCAACTTACCTTCTGAGGCACCGACGACCCTTGGCAAGATCCGATGTAGCTAACACCCCGTTGTATCCAACTGCCCGGCTCAATGTTGACATGTTGACCAGCAGGCACGCCACCGACTGTAGCAGCGATCCCATTGTTCGCCGTTGCAGCTATCATGGCCTGTACGACTGCGAGATTCCCTGTTCCATCCATAGCACAGTCAACGCCATCGCCATCGGTCACGGAGTGTATAAGTTCAACAATGTCCCGGCCCTTGGAGTTGAGCGTGTGCGTTGCACCCAGCTCCTTGGCCATTTCGAGTCTTGAATCAACGACGTCGACAGCAATGATCTTTGTGGCCGGGGTGAAGTTCTTCGCGGCCATTATAGCGGCCAGCCCAACTCCTCCTACCCCGAATACAGCAACTGAGGACCCAACCTGAGGTTTCAGCACGTTCATGACCGTACCCGCGCCTGTCTGTACGCCGCAGCCTATGCAGCAGAGGACCTCGAGCGGCAGGGACTTGTCGACCTTGACGGCACAAAATCCCCGCACAATGGACCGCTTTGCAAACGAAGACTGGCCAAAATACGCCGAATTGATATCCTCCCCATTCAGGGAGAACGTCCGTGTATTATCCAGCCGCGACCCGCCGAAGCATGCTTGCTCTGCAAACCGGCAGTAGGAGAAGTTCCCGCGCCGGCAAGGCGTGCATTCAAGGCAAGCATTGTATGTGAGCAATACGTGGTCGCCCACAGCCACGTGCTTAACTTCCTGGCCGACCTGCTCGACAATGCCAGAACCCTCGTGGCCGAGAACAGCGGGCAAGCCGGGCCCTTTGAAGCCCTGGGACAGTCAGCAAAGGATTGAAGTTATCATTGCTCATGGGGCGAGCTTGGGTGGCTGGATATCTCTCAGCCAGCACCTTGGAGGAAGCCTCCGAGAAATCCCAAGTATTGATAAGCACTCACATGAGCTGTCGCCAGATCCGTGTGACAGATTCCTGTGGCGATCATCTTGACCACAATCTCGTCGCTACGCATGTCCTTCAACTGGACTTCCTTCAGCTCAAACGGCCCTCCCAGTTGAGACACAACCAGTGCCTCGGTGCTCCCAAGGCCCTTTGGCGCCTTACTGCTGCTGTTCTCCGAACCTGTCATTGTCGATCACCACCTGCTCATCACACAGCACAGGTCCGGTACGAAATCCTGCTGTTTTTGGAGGGTCGAAGGATTGTTGTTTGTATTCTCTCGAAATCCGATTGAGAAATCGAGGTGCGGGGGATACTCCGTAGCACTCGGACGGCTAACGCTTTCGCTTTATTAGACACGGATGAGGGCTCCCCAAGCAATCGGTTTGTTCCCGATAGTGCCCCAAACAACTTGCCGGGGCCCCGGATCGTATTTCGGCATACCCAAGTATTGAACTGACTACCTTCTATGCCCTTCAGTATGGGCGAGAACTAGGTGAATTATTACCACGAATAATCTTTCCCGATTAACTCCGCAGTAACCATCTTCGCGTACGCATTTCCAAAAACATTGCCCTCCGATTTCCCAACGCATATTACCTGTCAAGCCAGGCTGCATTCCATCCCAGAAGTCGTCTTCCCGACGGCCGAGTCCTGGCGACTACGCCCAAAGTAGTTTCAAGTGCTCTTGCTTTTCTTGCTCTCCGCGGTTGACCTGCGAAAGACCATTTCGTCGCGACTCCACAATGCCACAGCAGCCGTCCCACACGGGCCCAGCACGAGCGTGATAACCCCAATCTTGACCGCCCCAATGATGACTTGAACTGGAGTTGCCTGCTCTTTCTTCGCCGCCACACGCAAAGTCAATCCCCAGAGCAGCGTGGACACCACTCCGACCACAATATCCCATTGCAAGAACGGAAGCGCGCCATCCGCAATCACAGACACTTTGTAAGGTCCAAATGGGACAACAGGCACGAAGATATGAGCCGGCTGCAGTTGCGAGAGGTACGTCGGACTGAACAAAACCGGGAAAGCATACGCGAGGAGTGACAAGCTCCAGGCAGCGAGATGCGAACCAGCTGACGAAGCGATCGCAAATGCATATACTCGGCGCAAATATTTGATCGTTTTGGCCCGTTTGTCAGCCTCGGTCAGAATGGACGCTCGCTGGTCGAGGGTCAGGGCAAGAGTCGTCAGGAGGAGCTGGGTGACGCCGATCCAGATAGCCCAACCTTGTTGGATGCCAGTCCAGGTCTGCTTGGTCTCGAAAGATACCATGGTTGGCGCGGGGAGGCACATGAGAAGTGACGGTAGCCCAAACCCGATGAGAATACTTATCGGAGCGATGGCCAATTTAATTGGCACGTCCACGATCAATTGGTAGTCCTTTGGATTCACCGCGGCGGGCGAGAGCCAGAGGTGAAGAGCAAACCACAAGGGCGCCACGCACGCATAACCGACGATGGCTACTCCGACCCCGAACAAAGTCGTCCTAGGTCAAATCAGTAAATGCGGCTGAACGGTTCCAGGTAAGGCTGACACTCACGCAGTAAGGAAGAATTTGCCCCGATTGCCTACCCTCAAGCTTTCGATGGTGATCAAGGCCCAGGCAGCAAGAACTTGGCCACCGAGGTACAGAAAGGAGAGCGATACATCGGCTCGGTTGCCGTCGATTGCCGTGTAGAAGAAGCTGACCAGGACCGTCAATTGCTTGTCCACGGGTCCAATGCCAGTGTACGTCTGCTTCATCGGCGCCGCTGTAGGACCTGGAATGACGGCACCGGGTTCGGACTGTTGGCCAAGCAGTTTCAACAACCCATTGGTATAAGGAAAGATCCACAGAGTCCAAAAGCCGGCGATGGACAGCAGAATCAGTAAGATCTTCGGCAGTGTAAGCGCCATCTTGTCGTCTCGCGTAGCTGTTGATGTCGATCCGGTGTAAGTGCTCGGATAGTGTATACTTAGGTTTAAATATATATGATATTAGAGTAGATCGAGCTGCCAAATGCACACAGCAAGAAGAGAGAAGGAATCGCTCGAGCCGGAGTTGAAAAGAGTATAAGTAGCTGAAGAGGAGGCTAATGGCCAGGCAGACAGATGCCTTAAAAGAATGTCGAACCTCAGCTCAGCTCAGCGGCCTCAGCCTCAACAGCAGCCAAGCGAGCAGCGCCAATCAAAGGCTGCCTTTTCTCCCACCGGTCGCATGCCTTTCGTCAATTCTGAGCCAATTGTATGCAAAGAGAGTCTCCCAATGATACCCTCCCTTTCGCTGACCTGCGCGTGCTGCACCCTGGATTCGAGCTGCTTATGTCAGAAGATGCAGTTCGGGATACTTTCCTTTGAAACAGATTCAACACTAAGCCGGAAGGCCACTAGTGTTGTTTGTCCCTTACATAATCTGCCACCAACACATTGGCGACACCTTCACCTTCCTTGGTAGCCAACATGATGGAACGGTTGCACGTCCACCTGGGCGCCAGGCGAGGTTTCTCGCTTTCTCTTGTACCAAGGAGAGCTATCCGACGCAGCGTTTGACTTTAGCGAACCACCATGAGATGACTTCTTACCAGACTTGTGCGACCGTAGTTGAGGCGCCGAAGGTTCGCAGTGTGTCTCGCAGTCTAACTTTTCAACGACATTCAACATGGGTGAAATACCCAAGGGCTGACAATAATTGACATGGTTGACCTCGGCCGCAACTTGTCTGCGCTGGAGAGCCAAGATTGCAATGAGCGCTTTACGGTTTCAGCAGTGACATTGTCACACCTCGACCTTGCCGCTGAAGTATTGGGGCCCCTTCATCGAAGGTGCAGCATTTATTGTTTCTAGACACTTACTGTGCGAAGCTACAGCCTCCAATCACCCGAGGCTAGTCTGTGCACTACCTACCTACTATGTATAACCGACGTTTGACGCACCTGTTTACAGGCGAAACCCTATTGGGCAAGTGTGCTATTGGGGGCCGGTTTTACTACGCGACACAGGCAGACGTTTAATTGATTGACTGATTGTTTTCCAAACACTTCTTGACGAGAACAGTATACCTTGCCACACTGGTTGGTCAAGGGGTCTTTGGCCATGGTCTTCACCGTGGGCGGGCTGTGCCAGACACTGCTCCTTTCCCATGTTCGTGAAGTAACCATCTCTTCTCATCAATGGGCGGGTGTGTTTAACAAAGTCGCTATCACAAAGAGCAGCCCGCATACATCATGTCCGATCTATTCGATTCCACCGCATATTACCGTCTCTCCTGTGATCGATATGGTCAGGAAACTCTCTTGAGCGACGGCTACAATGCAGACGCCCCCGATCCTTTGTTTCTGGGTACCACTAGCTACTCATCGGAGAACTGGCAGATATACTTCCAAGACGAAGTCTACTTCATTCGCAATTTTGACTATGGCGCAAACTATCAGCTAGCCGTCAGTTCCACCACCGACACACAACCTCAGCTTCTTCCTACGACTGGAGACCTTGCTCAGCAATGGAACATCACAATCTGGCCCGACGGTACCAGGAAGCTTGTGAATATGGCAGTGGGAGAATTCCAGATACTGGGCGTTAGCACAAACTCTACAGACTTCATCATTCCGGTGATGAACACGGCAGAAGAAGGAAGTCACTGGACCTTCGACATAAATAGTTCGGCTGGTGAAGTCAGCGCAGACATGACGCTGCCGTTGTCTTCAGTGGCGGTATGTGGCATTCTTCGCAAGATCTGGACCTGATGCTGACACCTTGTAGAAAGCTAGCACCACCGCAACGTCCACTTCTCCAGCCCAGTCCACGGCTACCGCGCAGTCCACTTCCCCTGTTACGCCTGCTACTTCGACCAACGCGCAAAAGTCCAGTGCGCTCTCATCAGGGGCAATAGCGGGTATCGCAGTCGGAGGAGTGGCTTTCGCTGTCTTTGTCTTCATTGCCATATTTCTCATGATGAGGAAACGATCAAGAGCTGGAAAGAATGCACCAAAGGAGCTTCTGACATCAAATTCAGAGACATATAGGGACAATCCATATGGCAGCCAAGCGTTACATCAGACAACCCATCAGCTACCTGCTGAGATTTATGTCGACCGAAAGATCCGAGCAAGTGTACATGCGGGTGCGGTGGAGATGCCTCCCTGAAATGATGAGCCTGCATCGGGAGTATTTGCGCATCTCAGCAGCATGGAATTTCTGACGGACTCAAGAGCATTGGCGCGGTTGTGATGTAAATGTCTAGGTATCTTATGCAAGGTTCTGCTTACGTCTTTGCACTGTTGATATCTCAGCTGTCTGCCAGGAGGGTAGGTGGTCGGGCCAAAACTGTCATATTATTCTTGTAGCATTCGCGAAGTACTTCGAGGTGCTCGTTGTTTTTCCATCTCAATAGTTCCCTAAACCTTGGAAACCTCGCTCGGGGACCTGGATGCTAGAAATAGCACTTGGACTGTGTACGGTCGGAAGTAGCACGTGTCTTCGTGTCGAAAATTCGACGGCTAGATGGGCAATCCGGAGTAGGGATGCGCTATTCTGCATATGGCTAGTGAGTTTCGAGAAATTGATGCCAAGCCTTTTTCTGAGAGCCTCAGACTCAAAGTTGAAACTTGAGATCGTATTCCAACAGCGAAGTCCAGGAACCAACATCTTTCTTCGTGCTGACAATCGCCCTGGATAAGCCGTGGTCTTCTGACCATTATTATTCATGGCGAAACGGAAGCGTGAAGATGACATGGATGATGGCGACAGCAAAAAACTGGACCCAGTTCTTGAAAACCAAGTTTCACGCCTAAGGGCCAAACTCACTTACGGTATTAAGAGCCTGCACGCCGCTCTTAAGCTCGCGCGCGGATTTGAGAAGCAAAAACTCGGCCGTCGTCAGAAGGCCGCCAGCAGTGAGCCACACAATCTACTACGCCTGCGGGAGGAGGTCATCGTGCTCAAGCAGCTGAAACTCGATCGGACGGCCAGACAGTATGTCATCAAACAACTGGTCAAGACGAAACGTATCAAAGAACATCCTGCATTCATCCAGGTTTACGGACCGGATCCGGTGCTTGATCCGACAAAGTCAATTGCGGAAGGAAATGTGATAGGAAGGCTTTTCAATTCTGGGCCGGTGAAACAGGTCCTTCCCGGGATTATGAATGGCATCTATGATGCCCTAGATATATCGCAGGCTGGGCCCGACAAGATTGACATCAAACGTGACAAACGTGCAGTCACCAGCAAAAGCAAAAACTCTGAAGACGAAGATGTCTTTGATGGATTTTCCGACAGGGAACCTGATGACGGCGAGGCTGTAAACGACGACTTATCGGGCTCAGAAATGGACAATCTCCTGGATCAGTATGCAGGCCGATTAGCATCTTCCGATGATGAGACGAATGACGATGCCTCGGCAGACCTGCAATTTAGTCCCAGTGATAGCATATCAGAGCAAGGGAACCTCATCCGGCCTCCCCGAGAGGATCTCTCAATCTCAGCCAGCCCCGAACCCGTTGATCGACGAGAAAGACCCTCGAACACTGAGAAAATCGTCAAACCTTTGTCGTCAACAGCTTTTTTGCCCTCACTGAGTCTTGGGGGTTATTACTCCGGTTCCGATTCAGAAACTGGTGATTTGAACTATAATCGCGGGCCGCCTCTGCGCAAAGAGCGCAAAAACCGCCGTGGGCAACGAGCACGGCAGAAGCTTGCCGAAATGAAATTTGGGAAGAAAGCCAATCATATTGCGCAGCAGACGGCCACACGACAAACCAGCTGGGATCCGAAGCGAGGCGCAGTTGGGGAAAATGATCGCCGCCAGCACCGTTTCCGCGATGGGAAAGTAAGTCACAAAGCAAATGGCGCAGCTACCCAAGGAAACACGGTGCCATTGGGCAAACCAAAGAAAAGGGACGACTCTGGGTCACTGCATCCTTCCTGGGAAGCTATCAAAAAGCGGAAGGAGTCTCAGACCCAAGCCATTTTTACAGGGAAGAAGGTCACTTTCGACTAGGTCGCCACACGACTTCCTCTTCAGACGAGCACGGACATCATACTGTATATCAACCTCTTATACTAACATTTGCTGGACCGGTGCCGAAAGCAATAACATTATTCTTGTTGATCATATCTTGAAAGATCTTCCTCAGATATTCAATCGACCTTTTTGGGGGTTTCATCTATTCTTTCCACATCCTGAGAGACAGTTTCGGTCGAAAGCTCACTCGCTCCTCGCATTGTATCCGTCTCAGCGGGTCTTAAGATGGCCGAGATTTCGGAGGGGTATGCCTGCATTGAAGGTGTACCCATAGGAAGCGCCGGAGAATGGTACCCTACGCATGTTAATTAGGCTGCGCTGTAAGTCGGCGCCTGCATCTGTTGCTGATACTGCTGGTAATGGAATTGTTGCTGGTCGAGCTGTTGTTGGAGAGCTGCCTTTTCATTGGCACTGTGCTGCGCTGCAGTCTCTTGCTCTTGCTGGAGGGTGTTGAAGTTGGTCTCAAGGACTTCCGGCTCCGCAGGGACAGGAACAAAGCGATCAGCGAAGCAATTAGCGCTGCTCCTAGTACGCCCCCCCACAGCTCCTCCAACCACCGCGCTTTTATCGCTCGTTCCAGAGTCGTATACTGCCGACTGTCAGCATATGCCCGGACAGGATTGGACATTGTCAGCTTACCTGTGCTGTAAGTGGTGTTGACTGTATCTACGGTACCAGGGGAGCAGGATTTGTCCAATCGTCTTGTCGGCTTGGAAGACGGCCGAAGTTTTACAGCAGTTGTCCTCGTCGCCACCAGCTCTACAGCAAAAGGTACGAATATTCCGACGGCCGTGGCATGAAGTCGCATTGATGTGGACAAGCCGCAGCTGCGCCAGTCTGGTCTGCAATGGTCAGCCTGAAGACTTTGCGAAGCATATAGTGACAGCGGACCTGTACACCCGTTGGCATAGAGAAAGGTACTCCACCATCCAGGCGTCACATGCAGAGGCAGATGTCGTTCTGTTCAGTAGTACCATTCAAAGCGCAGCAGGCACCGTGTTCCTTGTCGGGAAAGCAAGGCTGTAATCGACCTTTGAAGATTAGCAGCGTGCATCACAAAGTCACGGAACGACAAACTGCCAAGCTCTTCGCCACTCATGCTATAACTTTTTTTCTTCGCTGCATCGGCCATTACCGAGGTCATTACCAGTCCCCAGGCAAGAATTGATCTGTACAACATATTGCAATGAGAGACTGTCACAACGGATGACAGGAACCAATGACTTGTGGTGAACAATCGAATATGTCTGGAGGGCTGATCAGTGCGGACAATCGGTGGCCAGGTAGGAACACTTTGCTGGTCGGTGCAGGAGTGATTCGAGAGTGAGATGTACCTCCACAGGCGCGAAAAGAAGGCCGCTATATTGTCAAGCCGCTGCCGCGAGCAATGGGAAAGAATTTTGGCTTCGGCACCGGTCGTGGATGGCCAGTGGCTTGACTTCAGGCGAAGCATGCAAAGGCAGACAATGCGCTGATCAAGCTTTTGGCCCCATCATTTGTCGAGTCTGACCATACAGCAGGCTCAATTCAAGCCAACATATTGAGGAGTGCCGTCGTTTGGTCAATGAGTCTCACGGGCCGGTCTCTGTCCGCAACGCCACTGTCCGCCGAGGTCGAGAACGACGCACAAAGCACCTTGGACATGGATTTGATAGCTTGAATGAGCCTGACAGTCACGCAAAACTCCTGCACTAGGACTGCAGCAGGCACTGTTTATAGATTTGACGACTGATAGGCTCCGAACCCTTTGGCGAGCGGACTTATCCCGTGTTTGTGAGTGAGTGGTCTCTGTTGGTCGCAGACGACCTCGAGCGGACCAGTGACTGGGACTCGACGAAAGACGCAAACAAGGACTTTTACCGCAAGTTCTGGACTGCGCAAGTCGTGTCTTACGAGAAGACGGCGCAGGGCTGGGTAAGTCTTCTCATCTCCGCACGTCAGAGTTCTCCGAATGCTGACATATGAATAGGTCTTCTGGACGTGGAAGACAACAGGCCTTAACGACCCGCGCTGGGACTACCAGATGGCAGTTAACGCGGGGATTATCGACAAGAATATTGACAATGCGTATACCATGGGTGCGTGCAGCTAGGAAAGCGCGGGCGGCGGTTCGAGCAGAAGAAGTCTTGCCTCGAATATGCGGATGTCTTTTGTACCTTCTTTGGTGGTTGTTTTGCATCTTTGTTCCAGTCTGATTGGACTTGTTCAGCAATGCGGCTTCCAATGGTAGGATCGCGATCAATGCAAAAGACGTACTGTACCTGGACAGCGGGCAGGTCGTCATTTGCTTCCAGGTGGAAAATACATGTGGCAGGGACGTCAATAATGGTTTTCTTGGAGTCCGATGACCCTTTCTTCTATCCAGTCGGAGAGCATACAAGCATACAAATTCCAAGGCTTCGACTCGGTTACCTATCGAGGCTTGAATGCAGGCTCAGAGACTCGCAGAAGATTTGGCTGGCGGGGCGTAGTTTGGTTGATGGTGTGATTTGGTGGCGCTCGAGGCTGTCGCCCAGCCGCGGAAAGGGTCTAGCTGCACCACGTCTGGTAACGTGCCAACATAGATTTCGTGGCGGAGCTATGACAGGCGAGGGTTCTGGAATATTCAAATTGCTCCGGAGTATCCATACATAAGATATCTACGAAGAAAGGTAAGGTAAAGACTAAGGAGTGACGTAGGAAGCCAGAATACGCAGCGGGCCAGAATGCGTATTCGGATGACTTTCCTAAGCAGGGTGCATGATGGTGCTAACTAACTGTTAGCATAGAGGTGCCCTTCGGTAACAAATAAATTCGGACGAATCAGACATTTTTTCGCTTACTATGTACGGAGCACTGTACTAACTCCATTGATTTCGAATGGTTGTGATGCTCCTTGCCTCAGTGTACGTCCCACACATGGAACACACGGTCCGTTTTCTAGCTCGTAGCGATAGGAACTCTCAGCAGCCAGTTTGGAATCTCTAGGCTAGCTTTAGTTCAAGAAATTTACGCTAAGCATCATCGATCCAACTTTTTATATTAGACTGACAGATTATGACTAACTACTCCGTACCTACGCGAGCATACCTCCTAGCATCGAGATCGAGAACAAGTCCCTATAGAAAATCAACTGTAAAGCATTCTGACTTGATCCCCAAGAAATCACCGAAACATGTCCTGCAACATCGATGGCAATGATATGGATCGCGATGCTATACGTCTTACAATCAAATGCATTACCGAAGTACCTTAAGCAGGACCTTACTTGTTGGTGGAGGTTATCGTCTGCATACGTTTTAAAGTATTGTTTGCCGCCAAAGAGTCGGAGTGGCTCGAATGGGTGCCTAGTGTCCAATCACTTTGGTGCACGTCCCAGATCGGGCTCAACAGGCGTAGCTGCAGCCTGTATCAGCCTCCTTCAGCTCAAATGCACCAGGACGTCTGGGGCTCTGCTTTTCGCGTGCTTGCTCACAACTTGAAATGGTGGCTTCGGGCGCAGTTGCAATGTCCAGCGTGCTAAGTGGCCTGTTTGATGCCTAATGAGCCAATACAGTAGGAGGCGGAGGGCAGGAATGACAATGACTACAAGTATTCAAGCCACTAGGACGTCTTTTGAAAATCCACAAAACGAGGAACAATAGATCTGCTGCTGCTGCTGCTGGTGCAGTAACAATTCCACCACGACTGCCATTTCCAGGCTACCATAACCGCCTTTGTCCCAACGCTGAAGCAAACAAGCGACAACCAACAAAGTTCATGCAGTGACTTTCGAGACCATATTCCAATCAGTCGACTGGGCTCAAACGTCGGGATTTTGAGCTTTGCATGGTCGTAGGCTCCGAATAAACTTCCAAGTGAATGAAGTATCTGCAATGCCGGAGACCGTTAGGGGGGTCCAAACACAGCTTCATGACGCCACTCGAAGAGGGCCCTACAGATATTGCCGTGTTGCATCGTCGTGGCAGCGCTGTGAGCAATATCTAGGGAACGGAAAAGATTAGTTCTTGCAGGCCTGCTTGTTTAAGGCAGTACATACAAGGACAACATCCTATAGCAGGGATGATTCTGGCAGTTTGACGCATTTGGGTCCGTGGTAACCCTAAAGCAAGCACCGCAGTACTTCTGCCTTTACCACCTTCAGAGTCGGCTCAAGGACGCGCGTGAGGATGAAGACTGACCTGAGGATTTCTCGGCACCAACCACAACGATGTGCTGTGGTACTTCCACCCACACCAGCGTGAGGCGAGGTGTACCCTGAGCCTGGAGAGAAAGAATCACTGCCTGTGTGCACGAGTGGCGGAGGGCAGGAAGAAGAGGGCGACATGTTCTGCCCATCGAATGCAATGATTTCGATGTCATTTTCGGCATATCTGTTTTCAAATACTCGCTGCGAAGTTTGGCACTCGAATACTTTTGCGGTCAGTGACGATACTCCGTGAGCGTTCATCCGCCTCGGCTTACCATCACGCAAATAGAGAATGGAATCATGCTCTATGCACACAATCGTGGCCTGCATCACGACTTGCGGGCTGGTCTTCAGGCGGAAGACAATCGGTTTGCCAGCATATTTATGAGGATGATCTTCAAAATAACTGTTTGCTGCTCCTGCTGGGGTATTGTGAGGCTCATTGTTGTCTACAACAAAGAAAGGCTTCTCCATAGCCCCTGGTAGACGGAATTCGTCGCCGGGAGCCCTGACGCTCTCTTGAAGTCTATCAACTGCTGTTCTGACATTGATGTACTTGTTGACGAGACCGTGAAACCCTGAGGCAGGTGGACTACTCGGGTCCATGAAGGTCTGTAAGAGGAGGCTCGGCTCGTCAGTGCCAACTGCTCGGCGGTGGGCTAGGCGGTGGGCTAATGACGCTTATTACCCGAGGCCGCGGGGATGGGCAAGGCTTATTCTGTGGAATGAACCAAGAAACGCCGAGTGCAGCACCGTAACTCGTTCGAGCGACGTCGAGGAATGGGTTCCAGACAACCAAGGAATGCGCAGTCAGAAATAGGCTGTGCAGTTGGGAAGCACAGTTCTTAAGTTGCGAGGCTCGTCTCGGGGCTCCAGGCTGGCCTGCCCAGCAAGTCCAAGCCCGCCACGCCTGCACAAGGCAAACATTTGCCTTTTGCCAGCTCGAATACGAGGCAAGCAAGGATCATGCGGGCAGCATGTGCTTCATCAATGACCCTTTTTCAGCTTGACAATTGAGGCGCAGGGAAGCATCTGATCTGCACGGAACAGCCTCAAGGATGCCAATGGGTTTGCCAACATGTTCGAAATGTTAAAAGGAAGCGTTGGAGTGTACTTGCATCTTAACTTTTATGCACGATACCTCCCAGCTTCTGACTTGGGATTTCGATAAGAGAAGCGACACAAAATTTGAAAGGCAATGGGAATGTCGACCGGAACAACGACCACGTCGCCCATTCAGATGCAACAACTCCCCGCAAATCAAAGTCAGTCGCAGCCAGTGCTTCAAGCCCCTGTTCGCCAATCAACAGGAGGCTCACTATCCGCAAAACTAGCTGCAGCTCGTCCTATCCAGAGCTTTCTGACGGTGACATCCTCGCAAGGCTCCCAACAGCAAACATTCAGCGATGACGAGAAAAGAACATGGGCATTCAAATTCAAAGGCTATCCGGCGCTTGCTCGATGGATGGGGGCTTCGGAAGACTTCTTCCTCATACGACGCTTCGGCGACCTCAACGCTCGAGTTTTATTGGCCATGCAGGACGATATTATGCAGTTGGAAGAAAGGCTGCAAACAATCGACAAACGCTACGAGGATGCATTCTTCGACAAGGCTACTCAAAAACCACTGACACCATCCCGCAATGATACGTTACGGTGCGACCCGGATCCCGAGCGCAGACAGATCCTCGGAAAGCTGAGACCTATGCTAAAAGAATATAGTATGACTTCTTTTGTGCTTCAAATGTATCTCGAAGTAACAATGTGTAGACGAAAGCGTCGTCGCCTTCTCTGACATGAGAGCTCGCACCACCGCCAACGAACGACAAATAGCAAATCTCGAAAACTGGGTGTACTACAACTATCCCGGCGCCATTGATCCGGAAGAGACTAAATTCGTCAAGCATCACGAAGATCTCATCCCTATCATCACCAAGGGCAGATCACCACTGCGGCATCTGGTTGAAAAGTCCCGCAAACTCCGATCCTGTGGGCTCTTCAGCGTCAGCAAAAGTGGAGGCACTCCCACGAGCAGTTTCTACAGCGGCCGCAAAATGGATGCTTTTACCAACGCGGTCATCATTGTGCTCGGCCTGATGATGTTGTTCGGCCCAATTTGGTGGCTGAATGCCATGCAGAGCGCCGATGGCAAATTGGGTATCATTACGGGCTTCACCTTTTTGTTTACGATTGTCCTAGTCTGCAGCAGCGTGGAACAACCCTTTCAAATCCTGGCAGGAACGGCAGCCTACGCTGCGGTATTGATGGTCTTTATGCAGACCACGTCGTCGCAGACCTGATAAAGTGCTGTTATCAGCCGAAATCCCGCGATGGGTTCGTCTGAACGCTGCGAGATGGACGATGGAATCGCAGCTGGTCGAAAAGCCCTAAACCACCATCAACACTATCCAGGTTTGGTATTAAGGCTTAAGAGTCTTTTTGGAGACTTTTCAACCAAATCAAGTCGCATACGGTGCGGGAGGTCTTGACAGGTCGGCGGCACCGAGTTGCTATGGAGAAGGACATTACCGAAAAGCACTACAGCCCATAAGGTGGTGCAAGATCAACCTTAGGCGCATATATTCCGGACAGTATTATCACAGGGTATCGGCTTCGACATTGCTTGGAGTTATGGCGTTCGTTTCATTGGATCTACGGTTTGGAAATCCCACTAGGCGTTTGGACTGCCAGTATACGTCCCATGGTTCGATCGTACAAAGACAGTCAAATTATCTCTATGTACAGGTCCCTCAATATTCATGTGTATGCCAGCAACGCAGCCAGCAAGGAAGGATATCTAAAGCGATTGCTATGACAAAAAGGAACAAGATGATGATGATGCTAAAACCCAGAGTTCAACGTCCCAGGAAATGGAATGTGCCTCGCCCCCTTATGACTTGCAATGCCTGTACTCCGTACCCTCGCTCTAACTCAAGCGCCCTTTCGGCTGGTGAACCAGCGCTTCACTTGTTGGTTCTGAACGCGCGATGTTGGTCCGTCATGGGGTCTGGTGGACGCTTCCTTGACGGTACGGTGGGAGAGCCTCTTTACGGTACGGCGGCGGTAATTCCATCGAGCGACGGCTTGCTTTGTTATCAATGATCGAAACCGGTTCAGCTATGCCGTGTTGTAGAGCTTGAGTCTGATCTTTCGATTCGCGCTTCTTTTGCCTGTGGTCGCGGACCTTTTCAACGGTGAAGTAGATGACGGCACCGACAGCCAGAATGAGAGCAACCATTGGATTGAGGGGAGGTAATGAAGTGGTTTGAAGAGTGTTCGATGAATTGATGAATTGATAGGTATTAAGAATGCACTATTTTTTTGGGGGGGAGATTGCAAGGATGAAGAATGAAGTATTTTAACTTAGCAGGCTGGACCAAAGACTTTGTACCTGAGGCTTTGGTGTAGAAGGGTGACGGTCTTATACATGCCCAATGCAAGATCAAACCCGACAGAATAAGCTGTGACGGGCTTTTCGCCAAATGATTTGAAATTCCTCTTGTCAGCCTCGCTACGCCTGTGTTCGTATCCTTCGGTCTCGGTTTCGGCTCACTAAGCTGCTACCGTTCTAGGTGCCGTTCATACGGAGTACTAGTCATTGCATCTCGAAATGCACCGCCCACCTACTGGGACTTCCTTCATTGAGACTACCTCAAATGACAAATACTACCACGTGTCTCAGCCCACAAACATAGGGTCGTTTGTCCGTGCATTTTGGCACTGGCAATCACAAGGCTGTGCGATTGTGGTCCACAAATACCACTATGACTCTGACCGACAAATACGATCCTTGGCAACGAATACGCACAGTTCAACAGTCGTATTGACACTCAGGAAATTTGCCTTCAACAGGTATATCCGTTATTCGCTGCTCAGCAATATGAAAGATCCCGTCCACCCGGACGGAAAGCCTTAATACTCTTTGACCTCGGACTTCCCAGTCCGAAAAGCTGACATTGAGGCGGTGCTGCTTCTCTCTACAACTATATAAATGACTGCTTCGGCTTGCATTGTTCAAGGAGATATGTCATTATACTCTCCTCGAACATTCCTTGATATCGTTCATTTGCGACTCAGCAATGGCCGTAATTACTGCCATAGCCTTGTTGGCTCTTTCCCAGAGCATCTCAGCTTCTGCCATCCACACCTCCCAACACACCCACGGATACTGCAAACAATTGGATATTCCAGTGGCTGCTACGTCAGACAGCGCGATCTATGACCATCCAAGGATCGACAGTAACATCGAAGCGAGAGCCTGGGCAATATACGCTGATACTTGGGACACTCCCGTTGGTGTACAAACAGTCACCAAGAACACCACGACTTCTGGCACTTTCAACATCCACGCCCAACTTTGCGTCCCCAAAATCTCTGGAATGAAAGAGGGCATCCTGCAGATTGCTACCCACGGCGCGCATTACGACGGAAGATATTGGGATCCTGAACTCGATCGGGAGAACCAGTCCTATGTCGAAGCATCGCTCAAAGCAGGATACTCCATCCTCACATATGACCGCTTAGGGGCTGGTCAATCGGACCACCCTGACGCGTACAACGTGGTGCAAGCGCCGCTTGAACTCGAGATCCTTCGACAATTGACCTTGATGGCACGCAATGGCACCTTGTACAGCTTCGCAGGAAAAGCACAACCTGCCGATGATCCAGCATTCAACGCACTGGCAAGACCAAACAAAGTTGTCCACGTCGGCCACAGTTTCGGATCCTTCCTGACCTCTGCACTGATCGCGAAATATCCCACTCTGACCGACGGAGCCATCATCACGGGCTACTTTTACGGCAAGTATCTGGGCGCGCCGGGGATGGCGTCGTGGGGCGTTGACTTTGCCGCCACGAGCTCTCCCGCCTTCAATCGATCAAGTGGGTATGTTGTGTGTCAGAAGACTGGCATCCAGAATCTGTTCTTCGGTGGCAACCCGGACACCGCCTTCACCCCGGAGATGCTTGATTACGGCGACTCCCTCAAGCAGCCAGTTCCTATCGGCGAGCTGGCCTCGGCCTTTCATATCATTGGCCTTAAGGGGCCTGGCCTCAAGGCGCCGGTCCAATTTATGTTGGCCGAGTTCGACTTTTATATCTGCGACGGTGATTGTAAGGGGGCGTACGAGTTACAGGATCTGAAGGATACCTACCCTAACGCCGCAGTTGTCGAGGACTATATCCAGCCGAACACTGGCCATGCTTTTCCACTCCACAACAATGCCACTGCTGGCTACCAGGTCACATTCGACTTCTTGGAGAGGAATGGGCTGTGATTTTCTTGAGATTCAACGTCAGCGAGGCGGGCTGACGTGGCTGAGTTGGGAACCCGGGTAACCTGCCCGACTGAGTAATGTCGAATCACATGTGGTGACCTTGACGAGCTGCCCATATCCGTACTCTCCTCTCTTCTCCGTAGTCCTTCGTCTCGCAATTTACATTGATCGATCCTCTACGGAGCACTGCTGCAACCGCCGTCACTTTTCTCCGACGCTACCCGTAGTCGAACAAGGGGCAGGGCACTTGCCAGCTTCAACAACAACAACAACAGTCCCGACTTACCATGTCGGTTTCCACTACTGACTACCCACTAGAGGCAGATCAATTGGCCCCATCATCTCCTCCAGCCAAATTCGCATTCCTTCAAGCTGTTACGGGTACCCAAAAGCACGGGAAGACAAAAACGTTCTACCAGCATCTTCTCAACGTGTACACTTATTTAAAAGATCACGGCGCTCCAGAAGAGGTTTGCGACGCTGGCCTGTTCCATTCCATCTACGGCACCGAGTCGTATAAATTTCAGGACGATCGCATCACAAGGGAGGTGGTACGCGGCTTCATCGGCGATTATGCCGAGGAGCTAGTCCATATCTTTTGCACAACAAAGGATAGATTCAATGTGATTGTGCATAACACGATGGAGCTCAGCACTCGACAGGCGCGGGATCTGTGTGCGATCGAGTTCGCAAATAAGTGGGATCAAAATAAAGACCGAAGATATCGACAGCAGCTGATCATGCTCGCGGAGGCGATTGTGCGCCTAGAGAGTGACTTTGAATGTCAATGAGACTGGCCTGATATCTTCATTTTGGGTTCGCTACCTTACTTGACGACTGGCTCGCAAAATGGAACCTAATCGGGCGTACTATTGGCACTGACCGACCACTTCTTTGCTTTCGACATCCCCTGCGACCGCAACCTTTTCACAGGTGACAGAAAATTCGAGTTTCTCGCTTTCTGCCGCGGGCATGAACAAATGCACTCGCACGATCACGACTACCAGTTATAGAACGATGTTTGAGGTGAGTCGCGCCCTGGTGCTTTCGGCTGAAGACTTGAAGGCTTTTGGGAATATCACTGACGAAAGTCGAGACGTGCAGTTCGACGGCGGCTCGCACATGTACATCGGATGAAGTCTAGTGCTGGTCGAGACGAGTCTGATTTTGGCTCAATTGTTGCGGAGATATACCTTCAGTCTTGTCCATCCTGGGAAAGCCATTGCAGTACCATTCAAGCTCCTTTATGGTTCAGAGAGGTTTGTTCGAAGCTTCCTGTCGCGGGGGTGGGTAGGGCGTTAGTGTTGTACGGGAGGCCTCCGGAAGCTGTCGGGCCCGTACGAGAGATGGTGTGGCTAAGCCATGGGGTTTGTTTTGATCTGGCTCTGCAAGGCACTAATATTGCTTGCTCAGTTGTCTAAGCGCAGTTGTTGATGTCGGAGATTCCACTTACGGCTACGAGAGCCCACAAGAATGCCACTGCTGGCTCCCAGGTCACATTCGACTTCTTGGAGAGAAATGGGCCGTAATTTGCTTGGGACATGTTGGACTAGCGACGCTTAGGAATTGCATAGATTAATCTGTCTCTATGTGTACTCCCTGAGACGACTTCATTAATTCATATAGAAATTGCACTTTAATCAGGAGTGGATCATACTGTGACGATAAGAGCGAGAATTTCATCCAGAAAGCGCCTCGACACATTCCTCAAATAAATTCTGCGCTTCGTCTGTGCGAAGCCAGTTCTCTGTCTCTTCTTTTATATCCTTTATCCTCTGCCAGTCGTCAATATTGAAAGATTCCCCCTTGACGGCATCGAATCTGAAATACTTGGTCAGCATTCCTTTCGGCTTCCTGAGATTTTGTCTCTCTAGGTCGCGACGGAAGTCTTCGTGCTTCGCATTTGTGTTCGTGACAAAGGCTAGTGATGCAAATATAGTATTGACGAGCCCTTCTGGGAGCACGACTCTTCCTATGTTGCGGCCGGTCCCAATGCTCACCACTGACGATACCACTGGCTCTTCCGCAATGTCATCGGTAGTCTGTTCGACGGATCGGGGAGGGGTCCCCAAGTCGTATCGTGCGCCCCATACTTGGTTGATGGGGTTATTGTTGAGCATACCACCATCCCAAAAGTCGACGTCAAGGACGCTGACTGAAGGCAAAAGGGTTGGTGCCGCCGATGTTGCGCAGGCAGCAGAACCGATATCGATATTCTCAAACTCAGAAGAACCGGCATCCTTTGGGGCTGTGTAAGATCGAAAAAGGACGGATTCCCTTCGATCGATCCTGGTACCACACATGAACCTGGAGCAGTCAACCATTGAATGGACCATCTTTGCGGGCAGAAACTGGGCTCTGGAACATACATTTTTCCCGCGCCATATTCTTCGTCCCTGAGAAGGCTACTCTCCCCGCCTAGGCTCTTGTCTTCTTCATGTGGAGATTTCTCCTTCAGGACATCATCAATAGCCCTTTGGAGTGGTTCAGCCGAAAATCTCGAAGAGCCTATCAACGTTGCCCAATGTACATAGGCATTCCCGAGCCATAGCCCCAGAGTCCCGAAATCATCATGAAGATTCATGCCAAACACTCTGGGACTGAAGAGATTCTTGGCTATCTCCCTGAATTTGTCGATCGCATCGCTGGTAGTCATTTGAAGGCGAAACAGCAGCAAGGCTATGAGGCCACCGGTGCTGGTGCCTCCTGCTAGGTCGAAGCAGTCATAATGGCGAGGAGTATCTTTGAGTTTGTGGTGGTCACGCAACTTGTTCATGATCGCATCCAGAATAACGAGGCTGGATATCCCTTTCACACCACCACCATCGAGGCTGAGTAGTTTCAGACCCTTGGAGAGGTGTATCTGTTTGTTGAAATGGCTGGCCATGGAAGTATATTTGGATCGTGTCGGCTATAAACGACAGTGTCTTGCACCAGGAGGATCACGCGAGAAGTTGGGCTATTTGTGCCTTTGGAATTGGAAGGGAGCATTCAGTTCAGGCTTGACAACGCGAGCTCCTGCCCAAAATACATGATGGCAGCTCGTATTCTAGGCGAAGTTGAAAGGCGCCCAGTCTTGGATCTTAGCTTCATCCCTTTTTAACACAGGAAATTGCTTTTCCCAGTGCGTCGACTCGTCCATCATCAGGAGACCCTTTTCAGCTCATGAGCAATGGACACTTGGCTGTGTAACGTCCGCCCTTGGCTTTTGACTCCCATTTGCGCGAAACAAGCCGACAAGAAATGCAAAGGCCGTGAAAAGCGGTATGTCCAACCAGCGAAGCTCGAATTCGCTAAACATGCAGGTGCAAGCTCCTCTGAAGCATGTGCCTCCGCATTGTCAGTTACAGAAGACACAATCCTGAAGGTATTAAAGGAGGCAAAGATCAATGGCAGAATCATTGTTGAAGACCGTTCTTCTAATGTGCTTGAGACGAGCACCTACCCAAGAATCTCTGGTCTCGAAAGCACAGGATAATCCTTGATTCATCCCAAAAATAGAAGGATCGACCCCAGAGTCTGACCATCTTCAGCCTGATCAATCTAACAACACGATCGATCACACAGCCTGAACAACAGTACAACGTTGATATGGCCCCGAATGACGATAGCTGTGCTCTTCTGACAGCGCTGCAGCAGTCTCTTGATGTACAAGGGGATAAAATGCTCCAGTATCTTAGTAAATCTGAAACTGTATGTATGTCTCGATGTTCGGGTCTGTCAACACCGTCGAAAAGCCTCTCTCATCATTGCAATAGTACTACGGATGGGCTAATACACGAGTTTCGGTTGCAAGGAACGCGAATATCGTGGTTCTGACCCTAAAATCGCCCACACATGGTGGCTACAGTATCTCACAGGTATAGTTGGTGTTTCGACTCTTGGGGCATCCATCGCCTTCGGCGTCCTCACGACGTCTGACGAAGCCGTACCATCATCAAGCCGGTTTTCTCAAGGCACGGTCCGTACCTTGCTTGCGACTGCTTTCCTCCTCTTTCTCACAGCTATCGGCTTCGGGGACATGGCCTTCTCCTTATTGGCTTTTCATGAGAAAGACTGGTTTGAAACCGAAGATAAGTTCGAACAGGGCAAGAAGATTCCCATATTGGGCTTTACCATGAAGTTCAAGATATGGCTCCACTGCTTCAACCACATCATAAGCTCATTCATGCTGGCAGCCTTTCTACTCCCGGCATTAGTGATTGTGGCATACTCTGAACAGGTCGGATGGGTTACCGTAGGAGCTGTTAGTGTCTTCGCGATCATATTTTGGATACTCTGGGTGCTGCAAGCTCGAGAGCGTTGAAGATCGTGGCATAAGCTGAGGGGCTCTTTCGATAAGCCCGCTCAGTTGAAGCCACGTCAGGAGGATCTGCTGCATGGAGAATGATGATGAGAGGGAGAGAGAAACCGTTGATTTTTTCAGGCCGGCAATGCGCGAAGACAAAGGCACCCAACAGGCATAACAAACCAATTAGGTAGCGGCGGACTCGAAGACTGGATAACCCGGAGTACAGCGGTTCGATAATACTGTACAAGGCTGCTGCATTTCAAGCTTGTCCGTAGGTTACATGTGCGGATCGACTGCCAAAGATCTGGGGAGTGAGTACGGATTAGTTAATGCCGTCATCTCCGTAGAGGTGGACAATATTCCAAATGACTGCAATTTAGCGGCAATGGGCCGCCTGTAGGTAGTAAGCTAGGGTCACCAGAGGGTCACAAAAGGTCACCTCAGCCTTACTAGCCTCCGATCTAGCGAGGCTCAGCCACGGGACGCACAGATGAGTCAATGGCTGACTACAGTTGTGAATGACTAGGAGGATACAAATATCAATGGACCGTACGGAGCACAGAAGAGTTATTCACAATATACTAATTTCCAACAAACCATGGATCAAAGTTCTTCTTCTTCTTCTTCTTCTTCATCATCATCATCATCATCATCATCATCATCATCATCATCATCAGCAGCAGCAGCCAGCTCCTTTCGCCCGGGGTTTCGACCGAGGCGGCCTCATCAAAAATCTCGAAATGGCTGCTTGACGTGCAAACAACGACGGAAGAAAGTGAGTATAGTTCCCACTATCATGTTAACAACCCAATTGATGAGTCTCAGTGCGACGAGAAGCGGCCGTGCTGTACCCTCTGCGAAACGAGTATGAGAACATGCGTTTATGCAACAAAACAACAATCCCCGGAGTTAAGCGAGTCTTCACTGTCTCGCCTGTCATCTCCAACCCCATCGCTATCCGGTCCTTTCAGCAGTCTGTCAGCCGGCTCCAGAGCATCACTCCTTGGGTCTCCATTACCCCCTTATGCCGTGAGTCAGGTTGGCACTGCGGATGGCCTCCCCAGCCTTACAGACGCGGACCTCTACTTCCATTTTCTGAACCATACATGCAAGTCGGCTCCACGTTACCACAAAAGTCAGATTGTCTTGCAGATCGGGATAGCCAAGCTGGCTCTCGATAGCGAGCCAGTCTGTCACTCCATCCTGGCACTATCTGCTGCCTGTATTTGCTGCGATACCATCTCCACTGGAAATGCTGATCCGGAAACGGTCCGTCAACTCCTGGATGTCGGCTTGCAGCATCACACTTTGGCTCTCGAACAGATGCGGACCATGACATGCCGCCAAAGTGAGACGGATATCCAACCTCTGTTAGCCTGCTCGCTCTTGCTGGTACCGTTTGCGCTAGCCTTCCAACACATTCATCACTGGGTGCTCTCCACCAAGGGAATGTTACAGGATACTGACCTTCTCACACCCCGAGACGCTATCCTGTTACTCAGAGGTATACGCACAACCATCGTTGCGTTGAATTCCAATCAAGCAAAGAGCGGAAGCCCGAAGTCCGAAACCCCTTGGGACACAATGTTTTCATCCCAGAGCACGGATCCCAAGGATTTTGAAACCATTCCCGAGCTCTCTCATACCATGTTTCCTATGCTGGCAGCTACGTTCCGCCAGGCTTTATCGCAACTCCGATCCAGGATCGAGAGTGCTCTTGCCGCCACTAAGGCAGAT
The DNA here is from genome assembly GCF_000835505.1 of Exophiala xenobiotica. Classification (NCBI taxonomy): domain Eukaryota; kingdom Fungi; phylum Ascomycota; class Eurotiomycetes; order Chaetothyriales; family Herpotrichiellaceae; genus Exophiala; species Exophiala xenobiotica. Next base: position 5,089,747 of record NW_013562493.1, read on the forward strand.
GAGAACACTTCCTCGGCGTTCAACGCTTACGACGTCCTGAATGATATAATGTCTAGTACTTTCTCGGATCACAAAACCATGAAGAGTTCATCGGAATGTGTCACCTATGTAGGGTTGTCTCTTTACCCAATTCCGCCTCGGAAATATGGCTGACATGCAGTAATCAAGTATTCTGTCGCACCCGATAGTCTACTATCACAGGCGCCGGGTTGGCTACGAAATTTCGCACTTCGACGACCACAACCCACGCACTCGGAGCCATTGGTCCGGACGTTCCTCTCCTTCTTCTCCCGTGTCTCCAAAACTTATGTCGACCTGCTTCTTCCCCTTCTCGAGCCTCGAATAGACGATAATGTCGATGACGATCGCGAGCTCACGACGGCGAAAATCCTGGCACTGGACGTCTATGCGCATTGGCTGGTACTCATGCTCTTGGTGGAGGTCGAGGCATGGTGGGTGGGCAATTTTCCGTTCGTGGCACTTCAGGGCCTGATTACGAGATATGGTAACGGCTTCTCGGGCATTTCGACAGTTCACGAGCAGTGGTGGCCGGCAAGTATGCTAGAGGTCGCTACACGCTTGAAGCACTGGAAGTGAAATATCTGCTTGGGCACCTTAAGGGTCTCAACCCGTTTCTCCTCATGAAGCGAAAACTCTTTGCCCCAGACGGTAGAGTTGGAAAGTTAAGGATTTTGGACCACTGTCGAAGAAAGCCTGGTGGCTTGATTTATACGCGGCTTAGGTGGTGGAATCTTCGGAAAACTTCCACTTTTCGTTCCATGGATGCCATTTGTCGACACGTCGAAGGCAATGCGGACTGGTGGGTGGCTGTGGAGAGATGCCTCAAAGGGTCTGCATATGCCGTGGTATAAAATTGCAGCCACCGTTGGCGCAAACCCGAAGTTCGAGGCGTCAACTGTGGAACATGACCAGCATGAAACTCCCTGCCTGTGTTTGCATTTCAGTCTCCGCATTGGACCAGGGATCACCAGCAGTTCAAGCTGTGGTCAGCCTCACCATTGCAGCCTCCATAGGCTTTCGATGCAAAACTCTCAGGCTGCTGCGCCGAGCATTCTGATTCATGGATATCGGAGCACACGTCAGGCAGCGACTAATCTTAACTCGTTCCGTCTGTCAATATCTCAACTGAGGTCTTCTGACCAGGCTCGTGGCGTTCGGCCGCGCCAGTAAGAACAATAAGATGGCCGAATGTGGGCTTGGACGTTGAAGACCTCTGCTGCTTTTATATGTCGTTTAGCCCGAGCTTCTGCGATTGTTCAAGTTTGCTGAAAATAAGATACCATGACAACAAAGCACAATTCAAATCGGATAGCTCAAGCTGTCCAGGAAACAACGCCTCACAAACAAATGGGGTTTTCGCCGTTGCGTGGTCATCCTCGCATCAACACACAGGACGCGCGTTTAATGCTTGACTTCCTCGAGGGTGAATTCTGCTCGCAAGATGCCGAGGGTCTCAGCCCTTACCTCTGGGTCATGTCAATGCAGTCTCCCGCCAACGTCTCGCCCCTGCATCGCCAAAGAGTCAAGCAACGAGAAGTCGTTGTGACGGAAGACCCGAAACTACACTTGGTCTGGTTTCACAACCGAATCTTTATCAAGCCCCTGCCAGAGTATCTCTGTGATCTAGACTTTCTCAACAATCTTCCTCCAACTGAAACCAAGGATCAGCAGCAGCGACAGGAGAGGATCCGTAAAGCCGCAAAGGGATACCTACGGACGTGGGTTTTCCTCGTCAGACACAAGTCCGATTTTCGAATCGCACAAGAGCCACCGCTCCAGCTGTTGCCTCCCGACATGACATGGGAAAAGTTCTGCCACTTTGCCGCCTCGCTGCATGAAATCCACAACCACGATGTATCTGAGCGATATCATTATGGAGAGATCCGGCTGAGCCGTTTGAACTTCTACTGCAAAATATTCCTCCGCAAGCGGTTTTACCAAAGGATGTATCCTCAGTACGGCGATTATTTCGGGCGCTTCTTCCCGCCCCTATTATTCATCCTCGGCACCCTTTCGGTCTTTCTCAGTGCCTTGCAAGTAGTAATGGCTGTTAAGCAAGTCAGCCAGTTTCATTGGCGAATAATTTGGGTGATCGCAAGATGGTCGGGACTAGCCTGCGCAATTGTCCCAACAATCATCATTCTAGCCTTGCTGGGCACCTTTTGGGTCAAGTTTACCCTTGAGTGGAAGCGCGCTTTAGGAGACAGATGGCAAACAAGGCGAAATCGAGAATCTCGGCGGTTTACCAGCCCATGACTCCCCTAACACGAAGATTAGACTGCAGGTTCTGAGCAATGGTCAATAAAGTGGAGGAGCGTTTCCAAAAGGCTACAGGGGCATATACTACGAAAGCCTGGCCTCCGCCGAGAACGGAGACCTGGACCAGATGGACCACTCAGTCACTTTGGCGTCGACTTGGGGAACGGAAACACCACTGAACGACTGGAAGCTTGAGTGCCTGTGGCGTTTCATTTTGCTGCGAGGACGCTCGAGGGACGTTCGCAGGCATTGTTGGGCAAGTAATACTACAAGCCAGAAACTTTGTTTTAGTGTGAGCCACAGATCGAAACTGAGGAGATTCTCGTTGCAGTCTTGCCCGACGTTGACGAAACCGGTGAGCAACTTGTGTAACCTACACAGACAAAATCTTCCACACAAACATATTATCCATCAGCGGAAGGTCTGGTCATCGCCAGGGTCAGCCTTCGGGTTGCCTTACGGTCTCCCTTGTGCTCCGAAAAGAGGAGTTGTGCCGCTCATTGGCCAACACTGGACAATGTAGTCCGGTCAAGGAGTTGGTGACAGATAAATGCGGCATCAGGGGGGTTTATCTGAGGCTTTTGCACGTTGGACAACTCCGTGTAATGGCCAAGAAGGATGGGTATCTGCTGCGCCTGACCTTGCATTCGCACCCTAACATGTCATCGACCCATTGGATTGGGGCATGTACTTTCATGCCATATGAATCACTGCGAGTCAACAACTTGGTAGACCACCTTTGACCATTTGCTATGAATTTGCCTTTGATTTCTCAATGCCGGGGAATGAGATGCGGGACAAGACTCTGACGAAATCAGAGAATTCTCTTAAGTCGCTAATGAATATCGCACATCAGCAAGTTCCCGGACACTTACATCGGGATAGGACCTGCTGTACCAACCGGTAAGGCGGTTTCCCGAGGATGAAAACCAGCTACACCAAATCAGTTTCAGGGCATTGTCAACGGCAACAAAAATGCAAGCAACTCCGACAAGGAATTCCAAAGTTGCGTGCTCACAACCCTTCTCGTCAGGGAATTCTAACAGACCAGCTGAAGCCCGCCGGTGACCACGCCACTTTTCTGCTATGCCTTACTTAGGTACTGTTCCTCAAATCCCTCCTCCACCGACAGGAATGTGTGACAGGCGTTGATGGTGCACTGCTAACCTTTTGCTAGCAGCCTACATCGAACTCAACAGTCGGCAGACTGCCCAATCGTGACTTTCGTCCTGCACGCTGATCGAGATGCTTGGAGCCTTGCTCCTTCTATTCATCGGACCCTTCATCCATGCCTCTGCCCAGAATGTTGATCCTGTCTACAACTACTGCAAGCGGTTCGCCCATCAGTGTGAGCCATGACATCCCAACAATATGTCTTTCTTACACAAGACGCTGACGGAAAGGTTCAGCAACTGTAAAGAACGGCTTCTTGTGGATCGACGGCGGCACTCAAGTTTATATTCATTCCAACGACTATGGTTCTACCACAGGCCAGCCTGTCATTGGCCCAAGTAAGTTACCTAGCGAAGCATGCTGGCTGCTCTACACAGAACATTTCCATTCGGAGTTCGTTGTTGACAATCTTTCTCGCAGATACTGCCATCATAGGCATTTCTATGACACGCGATTGGAACTGGACAGCGGACATTGAAGAGCATGAGTACTACAAATACAATGGCCGCACGTCGTTGGGAAACAAAATTCCAATGGTCGCTCGCGCCGGTCTGGTGGGCGGTGGTGCTGGCGACAACAACATCTACCTTTTCGGAGGCACGACCCTCTCGGTCAACTCTTCTTTCACCCCGAATCCGCTTCCCGACTCGGAATCCTACTTCATGTGGGCGTTCGATACCGGCCTCCACACCTGGACGGAGTATTTAGGGGACAGGCTGGGCGCAACGGCCCTGAGCAAACCGAATTCGGGAGCCTCCGCCGAAGCTCCGGACCAAGCGATGGCATTCTACATTGGCGGCCAAATCGACGCCGGTAGCTCCCTGGCGACGCAAGGCCTTGGTCAGAGCTTCATGATCTCCGGCATGATGGTGATATCCACCAGCAATCAGTCGGGAATCAATGTATCGACGGCCGGGGTGTCCAGATTTCCTCGAACCCGAGGGGAAGCGGTGTACCTTAGCAATGTCGGCAAATATGGCGGATTAGTCCTTTTAGGTGGCATTCAGCAGAGCCTACGAGATACTTCGTTTGATGGCAAGGTAGATTTGGTAAGCCAGCCCGCCCCTTTATGAGTAATGAGCAGGAAAGCCTCTTGAGGCCGATGTCCTGTACTCTTTCTTTCCCTGCGTACTTACCCGCAAATTTTTAGGTCAGTCTGGGCACAGTCGACATCTTCGACATCGGGTCACTACAACTACAACTACATAACAACACCAACCAGTCACTGTCACAGTCACAGCAGCCACAGTCACCAATTTGGTACCAGCAAAATGCGACAGGCGACGTTCCCGCGGCCCGTATGAACTTCTGCGCCATCTACGTCGCCGCGCCCGACAACTCCAGTCACCAGATCTACATCTACGGCGGCCGCGACCACACACAATTCTTCGACGACGTCTATGTGCTGACCATGCCCGCGTTCGTCTGGGTGAGGCTGTACCAGAACGACAGCGTCCGAGCATTCCACCGGTGCCATCTGGTCGGGGTGGGCAACGGCCAGTCCCAGATGCTCAGCGTGGGCGGGACCAACGACACCGATTTCGAGAAGGGTTGCGACTGGGAAGACAAGGGCGTCGCAATCTACAACCTCAACACGGGCGAATGGGGCCCAGCGTACGAAGCCCATGCTCCAGCATACGTGGTACCGGACCGAATCCTGAACATCACTGGTGGCACGTAAGTACTGACTATCACCCGAGAGGACCCCTGCACTGCAATCGATAGTCCTGAGGATTATTGACTAACGTTAGTTACTTGCTTTTAGACCTACTGGCAACGCAACGACAAAACAGCCTGTCGGCGGCTTTGGCAACCCTGGCTTGGCCAGTTTCTTCAGCGAATCTCGCGTCGTTCTCCCTACCACCCAGCCTACCGCACCACAGAGTCATCGACGCAGTAGGTGGACACTTGGCCCGATGTTGGGGCTGGGAGGGGGTATCGCTGCGTTGCTCTGTCTGATATTGCTGATCATTCTATGTTTCAGATACAGGGACCATCCTAGTCACAGGTACTTCCCTTGGGTTCCCTTCATGGCCAGGCTTCAGAGAACCGGAGAAATCATCGAACGAGAAGGAGGAAAAAAGTCGAAAGTTCAGTCGGTGAATTAATGATGGTACAGCGTGCACAGAATCTTGAGAAGCAGAGATCGGCTTCCTGCCAGATTACCAGCTGCTAGCTGCTCATTTCAAATAATCCTCCCATTTCTTCTTGGTCCGACCGAGAGACTTCCGTCCTTCCCTCCATGCCTGGTGACATAGACCGTCGTGGTCGATGAAGGTTTTCGTTTTGCAAAGATCTTGTCGTGCTTGGGGGCCCGCCGGTCTCCAGACTCCAGAGTCACTCACGAAGTTCCACTCCAAACCACAGGGTCGCGAGCATTGGCAGGATACCCAGTCGTCAAAGCGCTCGACTCTCCTGTAGGTAGCCTCGTCGAGTCGGTTTGGCTTCTTTGTTTTGATCTTAATAAGGTCCATGTGTATCATGTAAAGCAAACTCATGGTCAGATGCCTGTTTAGTTGCACGTCCTCCCACGGAATCTCTGTCTTGTCTCGTCGGATAATATTCCAATTGTCTCTGAGGGTTCGTTGCTGCTTGCCTCGGAAGACTTGATCGTCGAGGTCCGCCACTGTAAGAAGACAGTCGATTAGCGTAGGGAACGCAAAAGCAATAGAGTGGCGACGACGATTCACTAACAAGTTATGTGGTTCCTGTTTCCGGACAGGTGCTCGTAGACATACCGGTATTGCTCATAAGCCTCAGGCACGACGTGGTTGAGGTAATCATCACACTGCGGTAGTCGAGAGTATCTCCTCGGCTGAGAAACCAAGGAATCGAAGACTGCCATCTGGAAAGGTCAGGAAAACGCTTCGTACAAAACAAGCTCCTCGTCCAGTCTTACAGGTGATCGCCTTTGGTAAGCAGACTCTGCCCTTTGACCCACATGAACCAGGCCGTCCAGCACTCTGCCAAAGTCGGGACTTTCAAAGAACTCTCCCCTTGAGAATTTCACAAGCTGCCTGTGGTCCTTGAGGATTGGGTTACAATGAATGTCGGCCGTCTCTGGTGACCATTCATGCGTGGCCGAGGTATCATCGACCAGAACAGCCATGTCATCTGTCTCTTGTATACAGCCATTCACCTGTTCTCGGGTTCAGACTTTGTGCCCAGAGCAGAGCGAGAACGGAGACGTACCTTTTTGACCACCCGACTAAGTCTCTTCTCAAAGTAACTGTAGATTGGAACCCCTTGGCAGACACCTTCGGCCAGCCATAGCCTCATGAAATTCCGGTGCAAGCGTGGTAGAGTTTCGTGGCCCTTCTCCAAGATACCAACGAGAAAGCGAGTTGGCTCATCACGCGCGATTTCCCACAAGGGCCCGGTGGCTGCTCTTTCCATTCCCTTGTTCGGTACCCCAAAGAAAAACAAACCTTGAATAGATGTGAGGAGCTCATGCTTGCCATTGTCTTTCCAATCGCACATAGCCTAGTCAGGTGAGTCAGGGTGCCACCTCAAGACTAGTGAGTAATACATACTTGTTTGACCACAATACCTCCTAGGCTATGCGCGATCACAATGAGAGGTCGCCGCTAAATTCTCAGTCAGTGATATCCTGACTCCTGCTCACGTGCATGGATTGACAATACCGGGTTTAGTGTCCGGGCTATGCGCAGGTCATTGGTGAAGTTTTGCGCGATGTGTGAGAGGTTGTGAAGAGAATTGCCTTCGATTTCGGAATGGTATCCATAAGCCATGATGCGGGCTCTTTTGTAAGGGTCCAGACGGATCAAAGAATCTCTGATCCAAAGATAGCCGTCATGTCCTTTGAAGGAGCCGATCGGATGGCTCTTGAGGCCTGGAACCGTAATGACGCTGACCTAAGATCAGAGGAGAATCGAGAGCTGCCTGAATCAGACCTACTCCAATATAGGTGATTCAGCACCATCGACTGGCATCGCTAGAATAGTGAAGCCGTTAAGCACATCGTCGACATGGAAGTTCTGAGATTCTGCCCACTGTTCGAGCTCGTCCTTCGTATGACATCCACAAACAGTGGCATGCAGCCGATCGTTTGTTGCGTCTGGACTTGGAAAGTACAGGACGTCAAGTTCGAGTCCTGCGTCGGATATTTGGCGTGTGAACTGTTTCTGGGTCAAGGAGACTCCGATACCACCACTGTAGACTCTGTAGAAACGGCGCGAGCTTGGGCGAGGATATCCGCCGGTAGCTGAGTGCTCCATTTGTGCTGCTCATGAGATGGGCAAGTCTGATGTACAATTCGTGACCAGAAGCGAAGCAAAAAGGTCGTGGCAGCTGCTAATTATATGCCCGTCTGGAGACGAACGAAGAAAGGAATGCCATCCTGCCAGAAACCATTTGGCCGCACTGCTGCATCTCCCCGCAGCCTTTGGGGCATAGGTCCTGACGTTGGCTCGCAATGATTGATGGCGAAGAGTCTCTTCCGGCCCAGGCGACTTTGGGACGCACGAGCGTCGTCGGCAGACGAGTCGACAAAGCTTCGACTCAGGTTTTCGGACCTACCGCCTCGAAGAGTGCATCGGCCTGTGCCACATCATTTTGGGAGCCAATGAGACACGCACGCCTGCTGCATGAAACCGCACGCATATCGAGACCGGTCAGCGTATATGCCGTAACCCTTGTCAGGACGCGGGAGTACTGCTACGCCAGCCCGAGAATTTCGGTGTGATGCTGACATTGCAGAGGCTGGGCTGGCTGGCTCACTTCTCGAGGTGAAGATTGCCAGATTGAGCAGTCAACAACTGATACATTCCCTAGACTCATCACACAGAGATTGATCAGTACTTGTGGCTAGGGGCTGTTGCTTTACGACGGAGCTTTGCCATGCGTGATCTGGGATCGAGTGGGAGCTTTGTGGTTTGACACAGCGCAGGGAGCCGAATTCTGTGACACTGTAGCTGCACGCAACCGAAGTGAAAAGACGAGTCTGATATCAGCAAAGTTGGGCTGATTTACACATTCTTTGAACCGGTGTTCTACGTGCAAGAGCAGGCTTGGATGTGGTCCAAGTTTTATTACTACTCTAGCCTTGCTAGGTACTTCCGAGCGTCCGTCACTAACTCGCTCTGGGCGAATGACATCTATGAACACGCTTCACCAGATGTTCTTGTCGTCGCACAAATATCAAGCGGCCTCAAATCTTCTTTCCATCCTCATTCATAACCATCACCACTACTTGTCATCCATCCAACATTCCTTTCCATGGCATGGCTCTGATGGACCTCCAAATCTAAACACACCCAGCACCACCAGACTTGCCAGGTCCGCAATCTGGTGGCGGCGGTGGTGCACCACTGCATCCGTCCAGGAAATTCTGACGCTTCATGAGGCTCAAAACCTCTACGACGGCGGGGTTCTTGGCCAGATGCTCCGGGATGTCGATGGGGAGATCTGGCTTTTGAGTGATGTCGTGCTTAGGACGGTTGTCGTCCTCAATAGGATCGGGGTCGTGGTGCCCAATAGGCATGTCGACGTCGCCGCCGCGGGGAATCTTGTTGATCGGACCGGCGAGGGCAGTGGCCACAAAGGGCAGGACGGCGAGAAGAACGGAGAAACGCATTTTGACTTGACGAGGGTGCTGTTTCGAAAATACAGAAGTGTAAGTCGTCGATGTGTTTGCGTTTGTCGAGCGCCTGGTTGTCAAGTTCTGCAACGAGTCAGAAGCTGCTTTACTTTGTAGAGTATGTCAAGCACGAAGAGGAGGCATGAGAGGGCAAAGTAATACCTTTTCGAGTCTTTGCGATTGTGTCAAAGTGTAAGGTGAGAGATGTTGAAAAAAAAGATGGAAGAAACAAGACGAACAGCAGGTTTATATGTTTTTTTCTTTCTTACTGCCTCAGGTCCTCAGGGCTTACAGTGAGACCGACAAGATGAGTGATTCGACCGTTGTGACGATCCGGAGTATGTTGCAAAGTCTACGATGGACTTTCAGTAATGGTTCGACCACTCACGGTGCACAACACATACATTTCCGCAAAGGTTGCTCGTTCAAGCTTCAAGTATCAGAATCAAATCACCCACGACGCACAACCCTACACTTCCGCAAAGGTTTGCTTGTTCAAGCCATGGGTGGCCAGCGCGGATCAACCAAACCTGCCATTTGAGTCCGCTTATACCACAGTACTCCGTACGGAGTAGGTCATGACGAGTCGGGCACGGATGGGGAAGACTGGTCCTCAGAACCCAAAAAGCCAAACATTGTCATCCACAGACCACAGGAGGTTTGCATATTTTTTTTGGGGATTCTGCCTGACAGCACCAAGGTGTTCGATTTGGGTTCTGCCCTCAAAACAACGTGTAAGTGGTTTTCTCTGACTTAGACTTGGGCTCACACTGCACTTTCGAGCATTTTCATTTTCATTTTCATTTTCGCAACGGGGATCAGGGGCTGCCGTGTACCTACCAGAGGTACCTCTCGCGGACGTCGTCGCTACCGCTCGTTCTCAGATTTACTTGCGCCGGAGGACGACCAAGCAATAAGACCGTGGCGGAGGTGTGCTAGGTCAGTACTCAGCAGGTCCTTGTATCATACTCTACGCCGAAGCACGACCAAAGAAAACCCCGACTGTCCTAGGAGCAAGGTGCTAGTTACCTACCGTGGTCAAGTACGAGCAAAGTACCGCCAACTAGCGTGAACTTTCACGGTGTACTTCCACTTCCTTCGGCAGTACGCTGTGGGCGCGACCGTTGCTCGACAGACACAGAAATGCACACAACTTCTCAAGGCAAAGCTGAAGGTTTTTTCTCTGCGCAAAGAGCAGTCTCCATTGCCCTCGAAGCGCGGAACTGACTGGTGGATATGTACTCCGTTGTGGCAGGGGAGATCTTCAACACGAAAGTTATCGAGACTTTTGACTGAATGATACCTGAGATAGTGCGAGATAGTGCGTGATAGTGACAAGGGGACCTTCAACACGAAGGTCTAGTCTCCAGTGTCGATAAATTCAGTCATCCACAGGGTATTTCGAGCCAGTTGGTCGTGAAAAAACTAACATCTACACCTAACCACGGAAAAGGCTTCCCCCTGGGTGCCCCAATCACAGAAGCCACGTCCGGTACGACGCGCCTTTGAAGGCTGTCTTGTTGCGACCCTCTGTGGCATCATGTGGATCATTCATGTCAGGGTCTGGGGAACGACATATGACAGTTTACGGAGTACCCCCGTACGAGTCAAACCTGAGGGAGAACCAGGTTGATCGTCTCTCATTTTGGGCCATCTCGTGCAGACCAGACCCTTTTGATATTATTGATTGTCATACAAACTCTCATGACTATGGAAAAGCCTCTGCGAGATCCCAATTGCACGCTTCCTGACGTCGTGGATAAGCTGGCCTGGCTTCCCTCGTCTCTTCATGCTCGCCAATCAGACCTTGACGAAGCAAAAAGCATGATAGAACCCAACAGCTTCCCTCTCCTCAGGACTCAGCAGCAAATCCCCCCCCTCATACCTTGTCACGCCCATCCTTGACGCGAGAGCCATCAACTCTCGATTACCCTGCTCGCCCTCCCACACATCCAAGAATGGCTTTCTATACCTCTGCTCGAGGTTATAAGACTCTGCAATTGCGCGGAATGCCTCCCAGGGGACCACAAATTCAGGCACATCCACCGCCTCAGCCATCCAGTACGTGTACTTCCACGAGAAGGGTGGCCGAAACGATCCATCCGGTTGCAACGGACGCACGGGATCTAATGGAAACCGGACGTTGTAGATTGAATTGCCCCAAGACGGACCATCCTCGTCTTCTGCCTCGCCTTCTTCCTTTTGCACGCCGTTGTGGCCATTGGTCTTCTTCGCTTCCTTGTCAGCGAACCAAGCCCGGATATGCTCGGCGCAGACGTCGCTGTTCGGCACGACGCCAATGAATCGTCCACCTTTCTTTAGCGATCCTGCCACGTTGCGTAGCATCATTTTCACCTTCTCTTCTGACTCGAATGCATAGTGCATGCAGAACATGGCCGCCACCACATCAAACCCTCCGCCACCCCAGCGGCTCGGTTGTCCATTGCCAGCATTCGGATCAATGCCTACTTCCCGGACAATGCCGACATCACCAATCCAGGCACCAAAGCAGTCTTGTGGAACGAAGCGAGCGTCAAAGATGGGTCGACGGCCTCGCCGCATTTGTTGATATCGCTCGCGTGCTTGAGAAATGCTCGTTTCGGCCGGGTCAAGACCGACGTAGAGTCCAACGACTTGAGGAGCAAGCTGCCATTTGCCTAGGTCTCCTCCCTTTCCACATCCGAGGTCAAGAACGAGCAGAGGCTTTTGTTCTTCCGGCTGTTTCGCCTCTTCCCCCCATCCTAATTCTTCGACCTCCTGTTTCTCCACCGGGCTGAATTTGTGAATCAGACATGACTTGACCCAGTTGTTGAAGCTGCGTAGACCCTTGATTTGCGACTCGTTTCTACGCCAGTCGCGCCCACGTTCTTTCACCCACTCAGGTCGCGCATTGTAGAACTGATTTGACACTTCTTGAACACCCCGATTGTGTTCTACTCTTTGGGCTTCAGCTTGCTTTTGCCGTTCAGCATGAAGACGCTCCATCTCAGCCAAGACATTGCGTCCTTGTCCGCGACGAGCTCCGCCTGGACGAATGATCTCCCGAGGTGGGGAATCACGGATAGGTGAAGGAGATTTGCGACGTTCTCGGGGCGGTGATCGGCCGCGGTAGATATGGGAAGGCGAACGGCGGCGAGGAGACCGTGATCTCGGTCTGCTTCTTCGGTCCTCTGGTTCGCGCCGTCTACTGAACGCTGTGGGCGTAGGACGTGACGTAGACACTTCGCCTTCTTCTCTCGGTTTGCGTGGTATGCGTGGAAGATCAGCTGGCGTTCTTGGTGCGGGTTTATCATGACGAGTTCCGTTCATAGCGGGCCGTGGTGACTTGCGATCTTGTCTGGCGGGGGACAAGGCAATGGGTTGCTTCTTCGAATTTGGAGAGGTTCCCTGAACACTGTTCATTTGGCCTCCATCCTTGCCTTCTCTTGCAGGTGAGGCTGTCCTCCCGCGCTTTCTCGGGTTCTCAGGTTCTTCCTCTGCAATAGCTTCTTCCACTCTTGTGTCAGGGATTTCCTTGAAAGTGTCTCTGGCAGGGTCATAGGCAAACGACGAACGTCTTCGGCGCGGAGGATCGGACATGGTGGTCTAGAGAGGTGGAAGAGCGCAAAGATCTAGAAGGAGAGTACATCCAGGGCGAGACGAGTACAGAAGTTCTTTCGCTTCAAAATATTAAGAGTTTGGGTTTGGTGCAGTTCGTCTTCTGGTTGCAAGAGTTGAGGGAAGGGCTGAGGGAAGTGCTCGGGGTGTAGGCGAGCGCATCGGGAATATTTACTCCACACTATATCAGTTACTGCAGAGCATATGGACTTTAGTTACAAGTTCGAATGTGAGCAAGGACTACGCAAGGAGCCATTTGACGACGGAAAAAAGGTCGACATGAGAATACAACGGTGGTGCAGACTCTGCTGAAGGATTGTGATTGTGATATTCTATTCTTCTATATGGTCGTATTCATTCTACGCCAACATTCACAGGCTGTCCTCCCGTAGCCTCCTTCATTCTGGGATCCGCAACCTGAGCAATCTGTCGAACGTGCTGGCTGCGTCTATCTTCCTCTAGGGCGCCTGGCTTCCAGTACTCATATTCGATCCACTCGCCTTCTTTCATTTGTGCCTCGACAGCCTCGTGCCACCGAGCACCAAGCTCTGGCTGAAGAGGTACCACACCAGTTTCTTCGCAGTATGTCTCCCACAAGGCGAGCAGCTCTTGCAGGATCTCAGGATGCTTTGTGGCTAGATCCTCGGTCTCACCGGGGTCTGTGGACAGATCATACAACTGCCAAGCTGACGTCCCCTTAGGGAAAGGGATGAAGTCGGCCTTCCAATTACCCTTTCGAATCGCCGCGCGGCCACACAGCTCCCAACCAAAGGCCTCGGAGGGGTCATGGACGAGTTGTTGCTTCCCTTCGAGCCAAGGCATCATGTCTTTGCCACGCATCGGGACGATTTGACGACCTTTCCATTCGGGCGATGGATGTTTGATCCCCGCTAGGGTCAACACTGTGGGCGCAATGTCCATCACAGTTGCGAAAGTCTCGGTAATCTCACCTTTGCGGTCGTTGTGGATTGGAGGGTATCGGATCACACAAGGTACACGAACACCACCCTCAGTTGTGTATGCCTTGTACAGTCTGCTCGGTGCTGTTGCTGCTTGAGCCCATCGAGGACCGTACCACACAAAGCTGTCCTTGTTACCGATGTTGTCAAGCGAATTGTTGTAGTACTTGCCAATATGGGCCATCAGCTCGCCTGCAACCATGGGATATGCTTCGTATGCTGCTCCTTCGGCTCCATTATCGGAGAAGAACATGACATAGGTGTTATCTAGCTCGCCGATTGACTCCAAGTAGTCCGTGACACGGCCGATGTTGTGGTCGAGACATTCCACCATACCGGCATAGGCCTCCATTGCCGTACATGAAGCTTTCCTGTGGTAGTCGTCCATCTGATCCCAGCCCTGGACCTCATCTGCAACCACGGGATGAGGCCGGACGTTCTTGGGTATCATGCCCAGCTCGATCAACTTCTTCAGACGCGCTTGCCGCAGTGCTTCAGGACCGTCCTTGTATGTGCCTCGATAATGATCGATGTACTCCTTAGGCGCCTGTAGAGGCCAATGGGGCGCAGAGAAAGGGTAGTAAGCGAAGAAGGGTTTTTGCGAGAGCTCCTTGTCCTCCTTCCATTCTTTCAGATACTGGAGCATGCGGTCGCCGTAGCCATTGCTCGAGTACCAGCCCTCGGGTAGGTCTTTGACATAGTGATCGTCTTCCATGTGAAGGGCAATGACGCTCTTCTCCAAGAACTTTGGGAAGTCGACGTCAGGTCGCCAGTCGTAGTGATTCGAGCAGGCTGGGAGAAGCGCCAAACTGCGATCGAATCCACGAGCATGAGGACTTCGTTCTTTGGTCAGACCTAGATGCCACTTCCCAGCCATAACAGTGTGATATCCTCCGTCTTTCATTATTTCCGGTAGGGAAGCGACGCGCGAGTTCAAGTAGCCCTCGTAACCAGGCATTCCTCTTTGAGGAGCAGTGGAATACTTGCTTCCTTTCGGAAAGTTCTGCCCCGAGAAGTCGGTCCATTCTATCAGATTCCCCAGCCCGGCAATGTGATGGTCTGTTCCTGTCAATATCATCGCTCTTGTAGGAGAACATGCTGCCGCAGCGTGGAACCCAGTTAGGCGGATTCCGTCCTTTGCCAGTCGGTCAAGGCTTGGGGTACGAATTTCGGAGCCGAAACAGCCAGCGTCCGAGAATCCCATGTCATCCGCGACAATGATGAGGAAGTTGGGCCGTTTGGAAGCCATGGTTCGCGTCAGGAGTGAGGTCTGCTGCTGTACACAGTCAGGGCATTGGAGGACTCACATAGCAAAGCAGCCAGGTACATTTGGGAGGCTTCGATATTGGAGGATCATTGCAACGGAGTGATTTCCACTTCGGATTAGCTGATGCGACGAGGTCAAGTTCGTCAAGGATTTGAAGGTGGGACGCTTCGGTCGCACTCCGTATGGGCACGCGACTTCATAGACTCCGCAGTCACACGCGGCATCAGCTTGCCGAACAGCTAGATGTGGGGGTTGGTCTTGCCGCCCATCATCTCAGAGCCTGGGAAGTCAGAAGTCCATACCCTCTGCATGCTAGAAGTCGTGCGAGTTGATACTCCGGGGTTTCGGAGAAACTCCAGCAGACATATCAAGCATGCCAACCTATATATATATAATGCGGAAGCAATACTGCGTGCTTGAAGGGTTCGGTTGGAGGTAGCCATGTAAGAGCTTGGCACAGCTTGTACGGACGTCATCCAGGAGAAGCGTGAGAAGGTACCTAGGTACCTGGCGTGGTGGTACGTGACATGGTATCAGTTGAATTGCGTGCTTCCAGCATCAACCAATCTTCCTCCGCCTTACATCCACGCCTCATGGTCGAGAAGATCTTTTACAACTTGAAGCCATTGGACACTCGTGCATGAGCCTTCGACTGCGGACCATGATCAGGATCAATGTGACGGCGGTTCACTAACGGTCGAGCTGACCATTCATCCATCTCCAAACCGATTGACTACTCTTGATCGACACACGTCTCTACCTTTTCGATCCTCTACATCCTTTCCCCGCCTATATTGCGTGATCGTCTGACCCTTTCCTGTGTGCAACACTACCCCTGTCAAAGCAGCCCAACGCCCGGTGGCCTGGGACCACAACCGACAGAGTAGCATCGCTAACCCTCCTCCATACATAAAGCCAGCCATGTCCTCTTCAGCTGGTTACCGGCTTCTCCAGCAGGGCGAGTCTTCGGAATCTTCACCACCTCGATCCGAACAGGACGTCGCCATGGGCAAGAGACTCGGGCTCTTTCGAGCTTGTTACGTCGTCGCTTTATGCTGCATCGGTTCGTTCTTATTCGCCTACGATACAGGAATAGTGGGAGGTGTCTTGACCCTCGCATCTTTCCAGCATGATTTCCGCTATACCAAGGCCGAAAAGACACAAGTCAACTCGAATTGTGTCTCCATCCTGCAAGCCGGAGCATTCTTTGGCTGTTTCGGAATCTGGCCACTGACCTCTTGGCTGGGCCGCCGCTGGGGCTTCATCATTGCCTCGGTCGTCTTCTGCATCGGCACCATCATGCAAATCGTCAATAGCCATTCCATCGGACTCTTCTACGCCGGCAGAGTCATCGCTGGTCTGGGAACTGGAGCAGCGACTGTGCTCGTTCCCATGTTCTCGGCGGAAATGGCCCCCAAAGAGATCCGAGGCAAGCTCGGTTCTTGCTTCCAACTCTTTTTCGCTACAGGAGTCTGCGTCAGCTACTGGGTTGACTATGCTGCAAGTGCTGGCATTTCCAACAATTCCTCCACGCAATGGCAGGTTCCTGTTGGCCTGCAGCTCGTGCCAGGTGCTCTACTTGGAATGGGCATGCTCCTGGTCAAAGAGTCCACCCGATGGCTTGCAAAGAAAGGCCGCAACGAAGAAGCGTATGCTTCACTCTTGTGGGTCCGCGGCGGTGTTGACAGTCCTGAAATCAGGGCAGAGTTCTCGGAGATTCTAGCTGGTGTTGAACTTGAAATCCGCGAGTCCGAAGGCCTGACCTGGAAAGAACTTCTCCTTCCGTCCAACAGATATCGGATGTTCGTCGCTATCACCATTCAGCTCTGTGCACAGCTTACCGGCAACACCAGTCTCGCATATTTCGCTCCTCAGATCTTCGCCACCATTGGTGCCGGGAACAAGTCCCTCTTCATCACGGGCTTCTTTGGAATTCTCAAGATGGCAGGCGTGTTGACATTCATAATCTTCTTCGTCGAGAGGGTCGGCCGACGTATCCCATTCATGGCTGGGGCGTTTGCTATGGGCAGTTTCATGCTCATCATTGCCCTGATTGTTGACAAGCACCCTCCAAAGGCTTCCGCAACTGGAATCACTGCTTCTGGAGCGGCAGGAATTGCCATGGTCTACCTCGAAGCCTTCTCATTCAACATGTCGTGGGGGCCGCTCCCTTGGCTATATATTGGAGAAATCTTCCCGAATCGCATCAGAGAGATCGGTATCGCCACTGGTGCAGCGAGTCAGTGGCTGTTCAACTTCGTCATGAGTCAGATCACTCCACATGCCATCGACAATCTCGGCTGGAGAACGTTTTTGATGTTCGCGATATTCAACTATGCCATCATCGTCTACAGCTACTTCTTCTTGAAAGAAACCACGGGTAAGAGTTTGGAGGAAATGGAGGTCGTGTTTGGCACAGTTCAGAGACTGCCTAGCAAAGATGATGAGGAGGCTGAGTCGCAGGCTGGACAAGCACAAGCGCAGCCGAGGGAATTGCATGAGACGGTCAAATAGAGGCAGTCAGTCTGTGCGGGACTGCTCGAGGCAGTAACAAGCCCCATAGGTTTGTCGATTTAGAGGGATGTTGAAGGCCTGTTGGGAAGCTCCAAAAGTGAAAATACGATCGACGGAAGACGCTTCAATTCAGAACAGCGCCACTGTCCCGCTTGAGACACACCGTGTAGGATCGACGAATGCATTTACTACTCAGAAATAGTCGACCACTTCTCACAAGCTGATCTCGATGAGTTGAAACGACTGATTGAATGAATCCCATGGAACAAGTTCTTCTTTAACTGAGTGCAGTTAAGTGAGCGAACGCCACTGCGGTTACAATATCTGTGTCAACCACCAAGTACTGTCCCCGTCGCTTACCCATTTCTTCTTCATCCTTTCTTCTTCCCCCTCTCTTCTTCCCCCTCTCTTCCCTTCTGTTCAAGTTTCATCTTAAGAGATCTAACTTTGCTCGTCTTCGTTTGGTATTATATAAAATACGGCTCGAGAGCAGGATCAATCAGTGCCTCAATGATGATCCCTACGGCTACACAAAGAAATCCAGCGTCCTCGACAGTTTGTCACCTTCAACATTTGTCGAAAGATTTTCAGAACCTACTGGACAAATGCCATCCATGACGGTGTCTTTGGCTTTGACGCAGCGATCGTCAAACTGTTGCCACTGCTAACGATGGTCGCTCTTGACTGTCGAATTGGAGATATTATGGCATCAAAGCACAAAAGCACTACCACATCCCCAAAGAACAGTATATATATATGAAGTTGGAGGATTTTGAGCTAAGAGTCGAAGGCGACGAAGCATGGCGGTGGCCTGAGTCCTTGCCGCTGCCCAATGACTGCAAGACCGTCGCCTTCGATTTAAAGACCCAAGTCCCACCATGTTCCGTGCTATCACAAGGGAGACGAGTCATGGAGAGTTCATATCACATAGCCTGCAGTGTCTCACCAAGCCTACAAGACCATCGCAGCGTTGGGAAATACATCTGGCTTCATTCCACGGCTTCTCACGGATGACATTCGGAGAGGCTCAGCGAAGGATCTTGTAAGCGTTGATCCCGCGCTGGTGAAGGTGTCTACCGATGGCACCGCAAGAGCAACGGGTCATAAAAGCAAGGAGACCTCTGGCAGATATTACAACGCATGCATGACGCCTACAATCCACATCGAGTGTCCTGCCAGGCCAAGAAAGCAAAGCTCGATATCGGCTGGAAGCCAAAGAGAAGTATCCTCCAAAAACCATTGAGTTTCTATGTCCTTATGCTGTCGAAGGCAAATGCGAATATGGGCCATATATATATCAATCGGATCTCGACAGACATATGCTAACCCACGAGTTCATGAAAGCTGGACTTTGTGCTCGAGTATCATAGTGTGACAGCACTCAGAAGTTTCCTAACCAGACCCAGTGGAAGAATCATTTATGCGAAGGCCACTCGGAAGCATCTGAACTTCTGGACGAGCCGAAGCTCTGTTCGCTATGCGAAAAGGTATTCAAGCTCCATCTTAACATCCAAATGGCACATGGCCACGTCCCATGGTTTCCGAGGTGAACGCTACGAGGCTATAAAGATCATCAGACAGCATGGTCGTACCGCCAGCGAGCAGAAGGACTGGGAGGAGGCAAGAGGCATCGGTTCTTCGGCGTCGAAAAGGCGTCCTAGAGCAAAGAAGGACGAAACCAACGATGCTTCGAGGCAATCGAGCAAAGTATTGAGCAAATCCACAATTTCCGATAGCGATGAGATGATCAGCGGGGATGAACTATGAAGAATGGGTAGTGGAGGTTTTGCCGTCTTCCCTGGAGGCCTATTGACGATAGCATCATATTTCTACCCATGTATTTGAGCTTATCAACTGACATCGAAGGCGTTGCGGTGGTTTAAAGTGTGGAATTGTGATTTGTGGATGACATCAATTTGTTCTCCGCGTTTTTCAAACTTCTCCAAAACTGCATCTAGCGAGCTCGTTCACTGCTCGTTCTTTGAATGATTTCTTCTCTCTTCTACACCAAGCACATCATGCATTGAAATCTGTCCCGGCTGCACCCAGACGACATCTATCCCAGCACGAAGGCATCAAGACTATGCGCAAGTGCTTCAGCACATGCGCGAGAACCTTGAGCCATGAAAATCCCCTAGTAAGGACAGCCGTCCCCTCCGCTGAGCCCTGCACATCTACAATTCACCCTTCCCTCCCACCACCACCACCATTACCACCACGTTGTGCATCCACCCGACCCGTCGTTAAACCAGCTCACCACTTACTTACCTACTCACTCCCTAGGGCCTCCCCCGCCGGGGCGACAAGCCTCCACCACCTACCATCCCACGCGCTCAACGCGGCCTCCCCGCCAAACGCCCTCTCCGACACGTCGCGCACACGATCGCCATCTCCTCCGCGAAAGGCGGCGTCGGCAAATCCACGCTCGCCGCGAACCTGGCCCTATCCTTCTCGCGCCACGGCCTGCGCACAGGCATCCTCGACACCGACATCTTCGGACCCAGCGTGCCCACACTCCTGGGCCTGACCGACCCTTCGATTTCCCAACCATCCCTCACACAATCTCAGCAACTCATTCCGCTGACGTCTCATGGCCTGCGGAGCATGTCCATGGGTTACCTCCTCCCCTCGGAGTCGGCGCCCGTCGCCTGGCGCGGGCTGATGGTCATGAAAGCACTCCAACAACTGCTGCACGAAGTCGATTGGTCCCCGGGCATCGACATTCTCGTGCTGGACATGCCCCCAGGCACGGGTGACGTGCAACTCACCATCGGCCAACAGGTGCAGCTCTCGGGCGCTGTGGTGGTCAGCACACCCCAGGACATCGCGCTCAAAGACGCCGTGAAAGGTGTCGAGATGTTCCGCAAGATGGATATAAACGTGCTGGGCATGGTGCAGAACATGAGCGTCTTCGTATGCCCGCATTGCGGCACAGAGACCAAGATCTTCGCACACGCAAATACACATGGACATTCCGGACACGACGGGGCCGGAGGAGGAGGAGGCGGGATGGGCGGCGCAGAGAGCAAGGCCAAAGAGCTGGGCGTGGAGTTTCTGGGCGATGTCCCGCTTGACGCGAGGATATGCGCCGATGCGGATAGGGGGATGCCGACTATCGTCGCCGAGGAGGCGAGCGGTGTTAAAGTCAACACGGGATACTATGAGCGTATAGCGGAGAAGGTCGCAAGGAAGATTGGCCTTGCTTGGACCTGATCACAGCCCCATCATGCGACCTTGTGTATTCTCTAAATTCACAGGATTGGTGGCACTGCGCAGAGGAGAAGAGTACCCTCCCTGATGCCAGTGTGCTTTGTGAAATTCATGCGCCTCGATACGGATGCTTGATGGAAAATCTAAGACTATAATATTTTGAATGTCTCTTAATCATAGTGCACTAAGCAAAGGCTTGTGTCATGTCAGGTCTAAGCCAACTTTTCCATGGCCGTCTGAAACGCCGTCTCGGAGCGATCATACAGTCGAGGTCTGTCCGTTGGACCTCTTGTGAGAGCACCGTCAGCCTCGTGGCTGCTTGCACCGTCAACGCCGTGTGATAGACTTGCCGAGTCCTCCTCTTTCCTCATCATATCTTTCTCTGCGACCTGTGCTTCACCATGATCATCGCGCATCATACCAACGACACCCTCCGCCCTCACCACGGCAGTCGAGCTTGGGCTCCGGAGAGGCTGCAACCGGCCCATCCCTTCATCTTGCTGGTGACTTTGCAGCCGGTCAAGACTACGCTGACTTCGAGGCGTGTCAGAGCCGTGTTGAGCGCCATTTCCATTGACTCCATCCCAATCAGTGATGGAAGTCCCAACTTCACTCGCCAGCATACTTCCAGGTCTTCCTTTGGGCATGGCCCCAGTGGAGCCTTGCGCTCCCGGTTCGCTCTCAAGCCTTGATATGACGCCGGCCTCGACGAACAAAGCCCGGGTACTCGCGTCATCACTCGCCACTCCCACACTCTTCCCAGTTCTCATGCTGGCCGAGTCATCACGGATATGAGACACCGTCTTGAATTTTGGCATGAATCCAGCAGAAAGGAGTGCGGACTCAGGCGATTGTGGGCGGGGCTCGTCATCCGCCGAATTCGTCACTATCTTAGGAGGTTCGCCAGGAGTGCTTGCCGGTTCAGGTGCCGTCTGCACTACGGGAACAGCAGGTGGTAAATGCTGGCCTTCAACTTGTCCCTTGTCCGCCACAGATATAGTACGCGCTCGCCCACGAACTCTGCTTTGGCTTGCTTGCCGTTTCGAACTCATGCTTCTCCTTCGTGAGCGCCTTCGTGCGCGACCTATGGGCGAAGTCGCCTCCGCAGCAGAAGCTGGTACTGCTTCGACTTCTCCGTCTGTACCTCGGGGTGAAGCTGTGGGTAATTCCGTTTCTGTGAGCTCAGGCTGGGATGGCTCCCTTTCCACCGCCTCCTGCTCTCTCTTGAGGGTCATCTCATCATGTTTGGAACCCCACATGGACCACATGAACAATAGATTACTCTTGCGTTTCTTTTTGACGACTAGATCTTGGTGTGTTCGTCGGCTGGCAAGCGCACAAGCAGGAGGCCTTTCTCCGCTTTCAAACGGTCTGATATGACCACTGGCCAGTGCCTTGACTCGTTCTTTCTGTACCTTCTTGCTTACACTGGCGTATTTACTGTCCCAAACTTTTCTCGCGTCTAGCCACTTCCTCACCGGCCCGGGCTTGACCACACCCACCTCGTCGGGGTGCATTTGCATCCCAGGCAGATCATGAGGTTCTTCAAGAGGATATATCTTCCCAGCACGATCGACGCGTTGACGGAGCATATTGTTCTGGAAAGGTGGTAGAGGATCGCCTGCTCGGCCTACCAAACCTATCGTTTTGCTTGGGTCAAGCCCGTGTTTTGTCGGCATGGCTGCTGATTCACCGCTTGTGGAGTCTGAGTCGCTTTCTGTCGAAATGATGGAGATGTCGTCATCATCCAGAATGTCTATAGCTCTTCTTTGTGCTCTTGCTAGTGCCCAAGCTCCAAACTGAGCTATGGATCGGTACATATGTTTAGCAGGACGAGTGAAAGACAGCGTTGGCGCAACGTGGCAGAGATCCTCCCAGACCTGTAGTTGTACGGGTGTTGGCCTGTATTTCTTCAAGTTTGAGTCGTCAGGGTCGTATCTCGACCGATAAGCGCTGCCTAGCGGGTATTTCGAAGGATTGGCCATTTTGTGCGCCAGATATATTTGCTCGTCGCGAAGAATCTCACCACCGCCTGTCAAGATTGACACCGGCGGTAGTCCGCCAAGCGAGGGCTGCAAAACAGGAGATACAAGTGGATGTGCTAGAAGTTGGTTTGTGGTGTACATCTGGATTTGGTCTTTCAAGACAATTCGTTCCCCATCGAGGTCAATCGAAAGTTGCAGTTGAGGCACCGGTGTGACTTCTCCGTCGCCCTTGATTGGTACAGCTACATCTGGGCGGGTCTCTTGAGCCTGTCCTGAAGATGCCGAATGTGAGTCTTCTGGCTCTGAAGGTTTAGAACTTGCAATTCCTAAGCCGTTACCGCCTCTAGCCAGGTCATTGATCTTTACCAACTCTTCGTCATTTGGAGGCGGCCACGAGGCAGACGGCTTATGCATAAATCCATGAGCTGGGATATAGTCCTGTTCGGCGTTTCCTGACAAACTCGGAAATGAATGGGTCAGGTCGACCCAAGGCGAAATAAGTACAGCACCGGCTGGCATTGGAAGCCCTTGGTCGCGGAGTAAACACAATATTGACACCACCATACCGCCACCCGCAGAGTCGCCAGCCAGAATAATCTCGGAAGGCTCATGGAGAGTAAGCAGATAGAAGTACGCTGCTAAGCAGTCCTGAAGTCCACACGGAAAGGGGTATTGTGGTGCCAGCCTGTATCTAGGAGCGAAGACACGGGCCTTGAGCTTTCGGGCATGCCTTTGCATTTGGTATCGGTGTTCGTCGACACTTCCAAAGAAGTAAGCTCCGCCATGAACATAGAGCATTATTCTCCGACTTCTCGTGCCCTTCCGCTTCTGCTCATTGTAATGTGACCGCATCTCAATCCATTCTCCTTTTAATTCGGTCCCTTTTGGCCGCCACTGCCACCATTGGGTGCCTCCTATCTGTTCAACGCCAGTTTGACCTAATTGAAGGGTAATTGTTCTTGCAGCTTTGGTTATGTGTTCGGAGTCGATGGCGATGTTCTCCGTCCTGACCCAGGAGGGATTCGGTACCCACTGCCCAGTGAACGCTTGCAAATCTTCAACGGTATGATGGGAGGCATAGTCCAGGAAGCGCCGGATCAGATGCAGACCTTCATCGTAAGAGATGTGGGCGGTGGGCTTATCCCGTCGAGGCTTTCGGTTCGTATACTGATAATTTCGTCAGCGGATTGCTTTCTCGGAGTAAATGTGAGAGGTTCAGTACATGGGATATGCAAGTCTTGACGACCGTAGGCGTGACTGCAGCGCCAACACCGACGGTAGTAATTGGCATGTTTCTGTCTCGAGGATGTTCAACGGCGTGTCAGGGCCGAGCACATGTTGTCCTCTGCCTCTGAGGAAGTCTAGATATGTAATGATCCGTACTGGACAGCGACATGGAAGGTCATAGCAGCACCATAACAGTCCAAGCTCACGTCGACAGAGGGATGTGCAGCTGGGGGTTGTATTGGATGTCCAATGGCTGGGAAACATTTGAGGGAGACCACACTATGCCCAATCTGGAATTTCTCCGCATCGACGTCATTCAGCCTCGTCCCTTCAGCCTCGTGAGGATGAAGCCATCATAGCCACCCACGGCCACCTCATCTGTGTAGCAACACAACTAGCACAAACCCTCGCCGTCCATGGCGGACTGCTGTTGACTAACAAGCTCTGTCCACAGGCCGTTCCCATGTATCTGGGTACTCGCCAGCATCCAATATGAACACCTTCTAGGGGCAATTTGGCAACAGCCATTGCACGGTCGCCTCTCCGATGCTCAACACTAGTCACTGACACATTCGATCTATATACAAGATAATTACACTCTGGATGAAGAACCCGCGTCTTCCCTGGCCCACCTGGACACTCGATATCGCAATTCGAACATGGCCGCCGTTGAAGAACCATCGGTAGCCGTCATTGGCCTCGGCGCTCAAGGCCTCGTCACAGTGAAAAACCTCCTTGAACAAGGCTTCCGTGTCACAGGCTTCGAGCGACACGGCTACGTCGGTGGTATATGGCATTACTCGGCGCAACATCACGTCTCTGCTCTACCCTCAACCGTCGTCAACGTGTCCCGAGAGCGAGCTTGTTTCACTGACTTCGCCTTCCCACCCGGCACAGATTCATACCCCAGCGCGGCCCAGGTCGACCAATATCTCAACAACTACGCCGATGCCTTCAACCTTCGTCCACATCTTCGGCTCTGCACGAATGTGCAATCCATCGAGCGCGATGAGATCAAGAATTGCTGGCGGCTGACTATTCAGTCGCCAAACACTTTCAAGCCAGAAACTCTCACATTCGACAAAGTCGCCATGGCAAATGGCCCGCATAACAAACCCATTCTCCCAGATTTGCCTGGCCTCGATCTTTTCGGTGGCGAGATTGTGCACTCTATAGCATTCAAGGAACCGCAGGCTTTCACGGGCAAAAGGGTCTTGGTGGTAGGGGCCAGCAACTCCGCTGCCGACACCGCAACTTCCCTCGTTGGCAGTGCCAGTAAAATTTACCTCTCCCATAGGCACGGCTCGCTTGTGCTCCCGCGCTTCCTCAAGGACGGCAACTCGCTCGATCATACACTCAACTACCGCAAACTGGAAATGAAAGACACCATCGATCGCCTGGGGCCTAGCCTTTCGGTCAAATTCATGGACAACTTGGTCAACGGCATTCAACGCGAACAATACGGCCAACTCGATCCAGCATGGCGTCTGGATCCGGCACCATCATTGCTACACCAGAATCCAACCGTGTCTGACAGTTTGATCCCTGCCCTACGCACTGGAACGATCACATCCACGCACGCGCCCCAACGAGTAATAGGAAACGACCAAGTCGGACTCGAAGACGGCACCGTCGTCGCTGTCGATAGTATTATTTTCTGCACGGGTTATGCAATAGATTATTCTATCCTAGGCAAATTCGACCCGACCATCTCACCCACCGCCCCGGGTGGCCACGACAACGAGACACCGAGATTATACCAGAACATCTTTTCCCTCGACCATCCCGACAGTCTAGCTTTCATTGGTATTGCGCTCATTATTTTTCCAGCGTTCCTCCTTTCTGACCTGACATCTATGGCCCTTGCGCAGATCTGGTCAAATCGAGCGGACACGCCCTCTCTTCCGCCACAGAAGGAAATGGAACAATGGTACGCCGATCACTTAGCCTACGTCAGGAGTCTCCGCGCTCTCAGCCCACATGGGAAGTTCGTCAAGCTGAGCGTGCGCAGTGGGCAATGGCTACCATGGGTGCAGGACACCGCGGGCTGTGAGGTCGGTAAGTACCTGGACTTCTTCAGCCTACCGGCCTGGAAGCTATGGTGGCAGGACCGAAAGTTTTCCAATCTGCTGGTCCATGGGATCTGGTCGCCACACGTCTATCGGTTGTTCGAGCCGAAACGGCCTGGCGGCCGGAAAAAGTGGGATGGTGCACGAGAGGCGATTGAAAGAGTTAATGCAGATGTCGAAGCTGGACTTGAAAGGCGAAGGAGCGCTGCCCGGGAACCGGGGCAGGTCAACTGAAGCAACCACCTCGGAATTAGCTTACTAGTACTGGACCACCTTCAGGACTGCAGGACGGTAACATGCTAAGCCAGCGGCCTCTTGCGTTGGCAAAGGATTGTGGTTCTATGCTCTGGAATAGTAGATTTATGTCTACAGATATACCTGGCTGCGCCATGGGGAAGCGATAAGTATGACTAGAGTCAAGACGGGCCACTTACTTAGATTTATGCGCTTTTATAAAGATACCAACGCGCTCTGCGCGCGACTGATACTGGCCCAAAGAACGTATTATCGAACGGAAACGAGCGAGGCGCACGTCCTGCGGAGATGAGCGAATCACCTTGAAAAAAAAACTTCTTAGACCACGAAGTCCATATTTGCTCCGGTAGAACGAGCTATATTGACGATCCTCGTCCAATCCATGCAGGATCAAGCGTGGAGTGCTGGCAGCGGCCAAATTGTGGCCAGTCCGTACAATTGGCCTCACGATGCGTCGCTGAGTCCACAGACCACTGCGCTGGTTGTCATTGACATGCAACGAGACTGTGAGTGACACCCTCCAACAGCACGTTCGTACAACTCGCCGACCGAGAACAAAACTAGTCTGTGAGAAAGGAGGATACTTCGACTGTCAAGGCTATGATGTGTCCGACGCCAGAGCCATAATCCCAGTCCTCCAAGACCTGCTGGACGCGGCACGCAAATCATCATTGCCAGTATTCTTCACACGGGAAGGTATCAGAAATTACACTATCCCAATCCTTCATTCCCAAGCTCCTTCTTCTTCTTCTTCTTCCTCCTTCTGACTTTGTCATGTAGGCCACAGACCCGACCTTTCCACGCTCTCCAGCCGGGAGAGATTTCGATCCCGAAACAATCCCAAGCACCTCGGTATCGGCGACAAAGGCCCGCTTGGAAGATTCCTCGTTCGAGGCGAGCCCGGCCACGATGTGATACCAGAGCTGAAACCTCTTCCAACGGAAGTGGTCATCGACAAGCCTGGACGTGGATCATTCGCTCATACCGACTTCGAGCATATTCTCCGTCTTCAAGGGATCAAGAATCTGATCCTTACGGGAGTCACGACAGACGTTTGCGTTTCCAGCACGATGCGTGAAGCGAATGATCGTGGGTTCGACTGTGTTGTGCTCGAAGATGCGACGGCCGCTGCAACTCCAGGCTTGCGTCGTTTCGCACTGGAATCAGTGAAAATGGAGGGCGGGATCTTCGGTGCCGTGGCGGCCTCCGCCGACTTCATCAAGGTGTTCATTCCAGGATGATTATTAGATGTCATTACATTCATTTGCTCCAAGCGTCGATAGCAGCGATACTGCCTGGGACGCATAATACGAGACATCAGGTTGAGCGTGGTTAGTAAATCCAATGGCTTGATGCATTTACATCCGTCTGAAAGTGTTTCCGGACGCGCTTCTTCGGTCCTGTCTTGGGGCGCTGCGGTTAGTTTTCGGTGGAGCTTTGGATTTCTTTGTGCTAGGCTCAAACGTGATCACTTTGTCACCTGCAGCGCCGCCGAGTCGGTTGCGACGCGTCGTTCGCTGAACCGGTTGCATGTTATCGGCTCGAGATCCAAACGACCGATCTTGATGAGTTCTGACATTATTGTTCTTCGCGGATGAAGAGACTTGCATCCGCACATGATCGCGCTTCTTCTGGTTCTTCGTGTGTCGGCGCTTGTAATCTGCGGTAGATATCCGGTCCGTGGTTCGATATCTGCCTCCAGCCTCGTCTTCGTCAGTAGCATCCTCATCACTTGATCCCGGAACTTCATCGATCGCCTCCTCTTCAACAGCTGTCAGTCCCTTCTCTCGATCCAGATTCGAAGCCGGGGGAACTTTAGTGCTTGGGTTGAGTTGTTGGAATTCTCTTGAAGTTTCGTCGACAGCGAAGTCTTCATCCTGGAATAACCTTGCAAATCGAGAATCTGCAAGCAATCCCTTTTCTTCAGGCTCTGCAGCCTCGGTGACAGCAGCTTCGTCACCACCTTGTGCCAAGACTCGCTGAGCACGTCGTCTCTCGTTCTTCTCCTCCCGCTCGAGGACTCTTTCCACCATCTTGCGGTTGACCTTTGCTGTGATCTTCTTCTGACCACGGATCCTGCTCTCGCGTTCTTTCTCGATTTTCTCTTGAATGCGCTTGGCTCTTTCCTCTTCCCAGCTTGACGGGTTGGCAATCAGCCTAGCCTCTTCATACAGGCCCTGAGCAACGAAGAAACCGTGCATGTAGGGTCTGAGTAGGTTCGTCTTTCCGACGAGGTGGTCCAAATTGAGCATTCGAAGCTGTGACGAGGTGAGGAATTTGTAGTTGTCATAGACCTCACCCACTTTCGACCGTGAGAAAGCTTGAGGATCATTGGGATCGTCAGCCATTTCTTCGACAACATTGTCCAAGAAAGAGCACCACTTGGGGGCGGGCCCAAGCTGGGGTATGAAGAAGGAATGCTGACTTCGGCCCTCATTGGCCGTCAAGAACATGCCGCTATCCTTACACCAAGCCACGCAATTGATATCGACCTCGGGCTCGACCGAAGTCCAAGGTGCCCCGTCTCGCTCATCCCATAGTTTCAAAATGCGCCGGTCGGCTGAAGCAATCTTAGGCTCAGAGACTGACGCCCGGGTTGTACTTGAAGGTGTTAGATATTCAAGGTAGATGATAGGATATCCATAACCCTGATCCTTCTTCAATGTCGGAAGAGGGGATCGCAGGTCGTAGAGATAGACCAGCCCAGAGGAGGTGCCAACGGCTGTGCTGATACCAGATCGGTGGAAGTCGAGGGCTGTGACCTCTGGACGTCCCTCGTACTCCGACGGCATAGCTAGAGTGGCCACTCTCGCCCTTGATCTTGTGTCCCAATATTCTACTGTCCCCATCGACGTTCCAAACGCAAAGAGGTTGTGACTCCCTTCAGCAACGGCTGCAGTGTTGACAGATCCGGCTCCAATGCCTCCTTGCAATGCGCCGCCACCAATGGAGTTGAGATCGTCTCCTCCGACGTCGACCTCAAAAGCGTTCATGAATCGTCCCTGCTCAAGATTGATGCGGAAAACCTCTCCCATACCATTGCCGTTCACTCCAACAGCAGGGACAAGCAGCTCGGTGCTGCTCCTGTCGTAGGCCAGGTCGCGACCGTATCGTGGGATTCGTAAGGAATCGTGACAGCCGCCAGGAGTATGAAATTCGATAGAGCGGTCTTCTTGAAGATGAACGGATTTCGAGTAGTCAGAAGATAGAAAGAGGAACGTCTTATTGAGGGTATTCGTGTGTCTCGTCCACGAAAGGGCCAGATTAGGCAAATAATGGGTGTGAATTTGAGGCTTGTAAGTACCAGTACTCATAACCCACTCGCCATCTTCGCTGATGCGGACACATTGGCTTGCTTCCTCGAACTCGAAATCCTGCAATAGTTCTACTCGGTTCGCATATTCCGGATCTTTCTTGCGCTTCTGTTTTTGCGACAGCCAGTCTGGAAGACCCCGTGAGGTCGACGAGCCTGCGACAGTGTAGACTGGCACCGCGCTATTGATGAGCCTCATTTTCGCTCTTCCTCAGTGCGAGACTGGTCGGGACATGACAAAATGAGGAGCGAGTGGGAGAGCAGGTCGGCGATTAAGTCTTTCCTAGGCGACGACGTTAGTGGTTACTGCGAAAAAGCACCGCGATCGAGAAGTTCACATACCTGGTGGCATTCAGTCTTTGAATAAATTCGTTGGAGAAATTTTGAAGGCGCAGGGCAAATATTCTACCGATGATTAGCCGCCCAGCCGATCACGTGCAGCCTTGTTCGGCCACTTCAGCTGAACTCGAAAAGCGCGTTTGCTTCGATTGTTCGTCAATGCAAATCTTCATCAAGTTATATCAGAGCTGGCCTCTTCCATCAGCCCATCTATATCTTGGATTGGCTCCTTCGATAGACATTCATTGACGCCGAACGCGTTGGCTTACCTCCAACGACAGCACAGTCCTCATCAATTGAAATTGCTTCTTAGCACGCCTAGCTGTAGCCTGGCACAGGAAGCAGAGTCATCAAGATCCTTCTCAAACACCCAGATTGCGGACTTTCCTTGCAGTCTAGCTATATCTTTCACTGTGAAATGCACCAATTCGGCTGTTGCTTTCTCTCTTCGTGCTTCAAGCGGCACTTGATATTGGTACCACCCAATGGTTGACGGAATGGCTGCCTCTCTGGAGTTTCCCAACAATTGCTCCACCAACGTTTACACTCTGGTATGAGCATTAACTAGAACTGTAATCTTCTTTGCTGACGATGTTGAAAGAACGATTTTGGTGAAATAGCCTACATCGTCTGTACTGTGGCCACTCCGCCATCGCAGGATCCTTCAGCGTTTGTCTCGACACCGGAAAGCGCTCTTGCACGGCTCCAGAAGACCGAGCGCCAGTTCAGGGAAGCTTCTATCCTTGCTGCGCTAGATGTCGAAAATCGCCAGCTGTTTACCTTCTACAAAAAGGTCGACATTGCCAATGCAAAGGACCAGAAGGCCTTGTTGACAAAATTTGGGTATGTCCTTCGCAGCAATACCTGCACGATCGCCTATAAAACGGCCGCGCGGTTGCCAGACTTGATGAAACCGGAGCAAGTCCGACTTTACCGGCTGTTTACAACTGCCATCATCTCAAGCATCAAGTTGCTTCCCAATGGCGACTCAGCACTTCGGCCTTTCGGCCCCAACCTTTACTTGGTACAGCAAAGCTCGTCGGACTCCGAAGTGGATCATTTCACACCCGAGGACCTATGGTGTCTTCACCGGGTAGATTTGCAAGTCATTCCAAGCGGCTACATAATCTTGACTATTGTCAAGGACCGTCGGCACTCCTTTCGTCGTGTAGTGGACGTCGAGAAAGACCTCAACTTCAAACCCTATACCAGTCAAGCCAATTTTCCGCTCTACCTTGCACCTCTGGGCCGCGTAGCACGCTTGGTAGGCGTTGCAACCGATCCTACATCGAAGGCTAGCGAGGGTGGCCAAGGCCATCAAGTCACTGGTAGCCAAAATGTAGATCCTGCTAAGGAGCTATGGCGAGACATTCTCCCAACGTGGCTGGAGGAAAACACCAGCATCACCCTGGGAAGCGGAGACGTTACTTGGGTGGAGGCACAAGTTGCTGTCCACGATTCAGAACAACTCTCTACAGACACCACTGGCGTTTCGACCCCGAACAGTGGGAAATCTGGATCAGTCACTTGGAGGACGCTGTTTTGGCCTGCAAGCCTTTGTTTCGTACTTCACCATGAACCAGCTTCCTTGATCGAGTCGTTCGGCATTTATCAGGACCCGATGAGATTCATCCGCGATTGGATTGCTGGGACTATCAATGAGAAGCCAAACATCAAGCGCGATATTGACATGATAAACTTGGCCGATGACGACGATGAACCCCTGTTTGCCGAGAATGGCACATTTGACGACCCGGAACATTTTCAACCATTTGGGCCGCCAGCTTTTCCAGCCAGCCAGACAATATATCCTACTCCCCCAGATGCCGTCATGACTCATGCAACTCCTGGGCTATCCTCCGTCGATGGAATTGCGATGACACCCGCGAATATGTCTGGCAAGCCTGCGGACACAGCCCGGCGACCGGATGTGGAAATGCAGGATCTCGAAGGACTGAACAATGACAGCGCAATGAGTGGATTCTATGACGAGGACCTCTTCGAGGAAATGGCAGAGGACGATTTCGGACAAGAGGGCACAGCTGACGAACCAAATTGGGATTTCTTTGACCGTCCCGGCGTCGATTCCAAACCCACTCCAGCCATGCTCTCTAATCAAGCCGAAGGCCTTTCAAAGCAAGACGACACTTCCATGTATGCCTTTGATGAGAACATTGGCGTGAGCCTCCCATCAGACGGAAGAGAGTACCATAATAGTGTCAACGCGGAGCCTGATACTCTAATGTCGGACCAGGACGATACTAGATACCATCAATCCCCAGAACAAATTGGGGACTCAGACACCGTTAAGGCCAAAGCATCGCAGCAGGAAAACCGACATCCGAACACGGGCAAGCGTCGTTCTTCGAGCATCTACGAACGCGTACAACATCCTATGACACCGTCTGACCGAGATTACAAGTATACTGCGAACGGAGACTTCTGGTTTGACCCCAACCCGGTAGCCCTGAAATCCGGTG
This sequence comes from Exophiala xenobiotica, assembly GCF_000835505.1. Taxonomy (NCBI): domain Eukaryota; kingdom Fungi; phylum Ascomycota; class Eurotiomycetes; order Chaetothyriales; family Herpotrichiellaceae; genus Exophiala; species Exophiala xenobiotica. The sequence continues at coordinate 5,122,014 of NW_013562493.1, forward strand.
CCGATGCTTTCAAAATCTCCACCATGGGAATACTCACGTCAAACTCCTCGGACGACGAAATTTCGATGGATAGTCGCTCATCCTCCAAGGCAAGGGAGTCCGCCGAGAGGAATCCTCCGATGCTCTCACGACAGTGGACAGAGTATCATCCAGAACCCCCCACAACTGCGAACCATCACGACGAAGTCGAACGGGCGGCAGCTGAGGCAGATATCAAGCAGCTACTCGAAGTCCTCAAGCCCGGTCCAACAGAAACTACCTCCATTGTCGATCTCCAGCCTCTGGATACCATTACGGGCATAGATCAACTCCCAGGCCAGAAATTCTTGCAAATTGCTCACATCCTAGTTGACCAAATCTCTCAAACGTCCTTGATACCTCACGCAGAAAAGGACGAGCACCGAAACCTCAGTGATGACAATCTGGAGATCGTCGCAGATCTTCGCGGGATGAACAGCTCAGCGAATGCCTCGACCCTCTCGCAACTCGTTAGCTTGAAAACAGACTATAACACTGTCAAGCTTCAAGGGAAATTATTCAAATTGCATCCCAATCAAATAGGCTTGAAACGAGCGGATCAACCTCTTATAGCCTCAATGTCTATCATGGCATTTTGGGATAGTTTGAGTCTGCAACCAGCGCATGGCCCGAAGAACGTCACCGCCTTTTGTATTCATCGGGACACCGAGGACGTAGCAGATGGTTGTACAAACCTTCTGCTACGGATGTCCGATACATACAATACGTGTGCATTCGGATCGCACACTATCGGCCGGCTCAGTGGAGTGGCGAATGATGGGATGATGGCATGGAGTTCGACCGAATCAGCACAACTGGACCTTCATCACGCCTGCCAAACGATGGGGACTGCTATAGGAGCGGTTACCAACTTGACAGGCACAGTGTTGGTATACATGATCAGCGACAGCGACAGCCCGGCTTCATATCTGGAAATCTGCCAAGCCTTTAATGGCCTTTTTGAGTCCTTCGTAGCTAGGGCTGACAAGAAGCACGTCACCGATATTGCGCTGCAAATCGTCCCTCGCAGCTTCATCGCTAGCCCCGAGTCATTGATTGTTCCCCCGCAAGCTGCCTACCTCAAACTGGCAATAGAGGTCTACAACCGTCTGCCACCCGCAGACCCCGGAGGTTCAGCCGCTGCGTGCGACACCGCCGTTGTGTTGTCAAAAGCAGAAAATCCTGTGCATCTTCAATTGGCTTCGATCTATGCCTCTCCACTGTCAAGGAACGGTGAATGCCTCCATCTGGCATACTCCGCAAGCGTTGACGGCCGGTGGATCACGGCAGCGTGGACCGATGACCTTGGACATCTCTCCCTTGCTATGTCCTACTGTGCGCGAAGACGCGACTCTACCAGGATACGACCCCGACAGGAAATCTTGAAGGAAATGTGGCAAGTATCTCACGACCTCATGAGCAAGACCCAGGGACTATGGCGGCTTGGGGTCATCAAGCAAGGTTATTACACTCTGAAAGAGCTTCAAGATTGGCGGCAAATTTTCGAGAGCTCTACAACATCCCAGAAACGATGTTTGCCAATGCTCCTCTCAGCCCAGCTTGACCCGAAGCTCAGAGTCTTCACCCACATGGCCTCTGGGAAACCGGCGCAGCCCTCACAAAACTTGTATGGCACTCCTGTTTCAACTCCGCAAGCTGGTGTCACGTCACCCGACCAGCTTGTTCCTGCCACTCCGACGCCAGGTGGCACCTCCATGATCAACGCGTCGACGCCTCCTGAACCTGGTCTTGATCCAAATGTCGACGGTGACCTGACTCTGGTGGATCCTGCCGAAGACAGTTGGGGGATCATCCTGCCTTACGGAATCAATCAGTCCAACAACATGGTCGAGCTGCGACCGGCGCTGGCAACTGGAGTGTTGCTAAAGCGTAGAGGACCCAAGCTTGAGGACGGCTGCATCTCTATTGAAGTCAGTCTCATCTACCTCCCTTCGCATGCAGCGGATGGCTCAGGCGAGGCAACACCGGATGAATTATTGGATGATGTGATCAGGCAATATCGCGGTCTCCTGACCTTGGGCGTGACGCGAGGCTGTGTTGATCCTTCGGACGAGTGCATCCCGTGGCATATTGCGACCGCGACTAGAGGGTCCAAGGCTCTTGGACAGGTCATGTAGGCCTCAAAGGCATGCTGCTGGAATCATGGCCTGCCTGTGTATGTGCTTGGCATGTGGAGGACTTGCTGAAATTGCTGGCAAGCTCGACTGTCGCGTGGCACCGGACAAGGATCATCGTGACATGCAGGCTCGATGCCCAGCTCCGATATTCGGAAGATTGAAGGGCGATTGCTAATGAAACCAATCATGTCACCCGCTGGACGACGCGCAGACTACGCCTGTGCAATCCCATCCTTCCCGAATTTTATGCCTAGGCTTTTCGACTAGCCATACAATGATCGTGTTTTGGCAGTCTGGATGGACACCCTTGGCAACACGTTACTGCAGTCACTGGTGAGGCAACGAGCCAAGGGAAGCCTTGTCCTACATCTTCAACGCATCTGATTAGATCACCCCGGCATTGCATCACTGCTGTCTGCAGCCAGCTTGTCATGCGCGTTCTCAATCACTCGATCCGATCGGATTGCCCTAGGATCAGTCGTACACGTCGCAACCGCTTCTCAAGCTTGCGGCCTTTTCTTCCAGTTCCAAGACGCCAATTCAGCAGTTTTTCTTGTCTGTTACTTGGCGTCATGGTTTTGGTAACATCGATCGCCCAGACCATTGAAAAAATTTGCATCAGATAAGATAACAACCAATAGTCCCTTGCCAACGCTGGAGCCACTCCCCACACCACGTCGCTGCCGAACTTCTGGGCTAGCATCATTTTATAATCGAAGCGGCTTGGTCGTTGTTGAATGGAGTCAGGGCGTCTTTGCAAATCTTCGTTTTTCCCAACCGTCAATTGACTTTGGCAGCTCCCCAAAGGATAAAGAGGACCATTCCCTCTGTGTTCTCCAGAGAGATATCCTTCTTTCTCTCCTTCAATCTGGTCAACTGTTCGCTGGCCTTGTGTGGGCTGATATACTATCAGCCGCAGTCCAACGTACTGATATACTCGACACTTTCTTAACATCAAACATGTCGTACTACGAAGAGTCCCAGAGAACGGGACAGCAACATCCGGATGACCACAAAACCGGCCTGGACAGTTATGCTCCTGACAGCCCACAGCCTACAGGGAGACGAGACTCTGTCCTCATTGGCGACAAATCACCCGGTGTTGCTCGAATCGAGGCTGTGAGTGAAGTCCTAACCAGGACTGACCGCGCCTTCCTATTCCTGGGCGTCTTTATCATCGCATATGCCTACGGACTGGATGGCACTTTACGATACAGCTATCAGCCTACCGCGACGGCAACCATGGGCTCGCACTCACTTTTGGCAACGATCACCGTCCTCCGGTCTGTCATCGCGGCGGCAGCACAACCAACAGCGGCCAAGATTGCGGACATTTTCGGCCGATTGGAACTGGTCTTTGTATCCGTCGTCTTCTACACTCTCGGGACGATCATAGAAGCGTGCGCTACCAACGTCTCGACTTTTGCAGGCGGCGCGGTGCTGTATCAGATCGGCTATACCTGTGTTATCCTGCTAGTCGAGGTCATTATCGCCGACATCACGTCTCTCCGAGCCCGACTTTTCTTCAGCTACATTCCTGCTCTACCATTCCTTATCAACACTTGGGTCTCCGGCGATGTGGCATCAGCTGTCCTTGGGGCTACGACCTGGCAATGGGGCATCGGCATGTGGGCCATCATCTACCCAGTGTGTGCCCTCCCCTTGATGCTTGCACTGGCGGTGACGGGACGTCGAGCACGCAAGGCTGGTGTTTTGGCCAAATACAAGTCTCCCTTCCAACTCATGGGAGCAAAGAAGCTGTCAGTCAGCCTATTCTGGTCTCTTGACGTCATTGGCATCATTCTGCTTATCGCAGTGTTCGCATTGATCTTGGTTCCCTTGACCATTGCCGGTGGAATCTCTACCCAGTGGAGAGAGGCTCATGTCATCGCTCCTCTGGTGGTTGGCATCTTGTGCATCCCAGCATTCATTTTCTGGGAACTGAGGGCCCCTCATCCCCTTATCCCGTTTCATCTCCTCAAGGATCGTGCAGTATGGGGTGCGCTGGGCATCGCCTGCACATTGAATTTTACCTGGTATCTGCAGGGAGACTACCTCTACACCGTTCTCATCGTGGCGTTCAACTTCAGCATCAAGGCCGCCACAAGAGTGTCGTCACTATACAGCTTTACATCTGTCCTTACTGGATTTGCCCTCGGCATGATCGTTTACAAGGTTCGACGCCTGAAATGGTTCATCGTGGCCGGAACATGTCTGTTCATGGTTGCATTTGGCCTGTTGATTCGTTACCGTGGATCCCCCAGTTCTTCTGGACAATCCGGCGTCATCGGAGCTCAGGTCCTACTTGGCTTTGCTGGGGGTATGTTCCCGTATCCTGCGCAGGCATCGATTCAGGCTGCAACCAAGCACGAGCATGTTGCCGTCATCACTGGTCTCTACCTCGCCACCTACAACATTGGTTCTGCTTTCGGCAACTGTGTGTCTGGTGCCATATGGACTCAGGTATTGCCGTCAACTCTCGAGAACCGTCTTGCAGATTTTGGTAACTCGACTCTTGCTGCCGCGACATACGCCAATCCATTCGGCATAATTGCAGAGTATCCCGTGGGTACACCTGTCCGCTCGGCGATCATTGATGCCTACCAGCATGTGCAGCGCTTGCTGTGCATCACAGGCATTTGTCTGGTGGTACTTCTGATTGGATTTGCTCTATGTCTGAGAGACCCTAAGCTAGGCAATGAGCAGAGCTTGCCTGACGCAGAGGAGAATGTCCGACGTTGAGTGAAGGTGACAGGGCTGTCGGCTAGAGTCTCAGGCTCAGCATGTATTGTATCCCGTGTATAGTCCTCAATACTCCGTAATCACAACCCCCAATGCCTTGACTAGTATTAGTATCACTTCGTCCCCATGTTGGGAGTTGTGTGTCTTGGTCAGACGGTGCTGGCGAAAGGTCTTCCGCTGAGAAAAGAGCACTGGTCAAAGAATATGTCATATTTGTTTTGATGCGCCGACAACGAGACAAGTATTGGTATATAAATCTTTTCCAAATTTCATTTTCTCTCTTTGATTATATTTCGTGTTTTGGTCGCCACGACCTCTCCGAGAAACGAAGGGTGCGCTACATCACGCATCATCTCAGACCTTGTCCTTGACATTGGACACTCATTTCGACGCTCCTATTGACCTCAATCACCGGAATCGAGGGCAGACTATGATTGGAGACAAGAAAATAAATGAGCTTGAACTCGAGTCTCCCATATCGTGTACTGCCACATCGCTACGACTGCAGTCATGATCGGATGTAACGCTTTTGCGATTGATGCTCTCCATTCCCTGATTCCGCATCTGCATACTGCTGTAGTTTTTGACATCCTTTCCTTGCCTCCCGACTTTCTCAGGGCGCTGTGGAATACTGTCGTGACACAGTGTTCGTGTAGGAGGCTGTGGCTGTGCAAATTGATCCCCGCATCATCTTCGTGACGTCGATCTTGTCTCCTGTTCTAACCCTAGACGAACAGAATCAACAATGTGAACCTGAGTCTATGTCTGCGTCTGCGCCAATTCTCTATCCTTACTGTGTCGAACAGTACCTGGTAGTCCTTGATCTGCTAGCACGCATCCACCGGGACTGCACCCAAGGCAGGAACGTTCCTTTCAATTGACTGACCGCCAGTGCACACACATCAACCAGATCATCCTTCATTGGGCAAAAATCCATGTCAGTCCACCCCCGCCATCAACAGATATTCCAGCCATCAACTCCTCCCAGCTAACAACTAATGGCAGTATCGTAGTACAATACTCCCCCTCCACCTTACCACTCCATCATGGCCGCTCCCAACCTCCCAACCCGAACGAAGACAATGTCCGACTCCGACGACGAGGCCATGCCCGACGGCGATCCCTCGAGCACAGCTGGACTTTTGGCCGAGCGTCTGCAAGCGTGGAAACACATGTGCAAATATCTCGAAGCATACATCACTGCTGTTGCAAAGGACCAAAATACTAGGGCAAAAGATCAGGAGAAGATCTTAAAGACAATCTCGAGTCCACTTCAAGAAGCGCATCATTTCGATTCCGCCCTCGGTGGTATCTCAGGCTTGTTCGAGAACCTCCGCGCCAACACTCAAGCTCAATCCAATCTATATACAGAGACAAGCAAGAGCCTGACTGGTTCTGTCCTTCCAATCCTCGAGCGTTTGCATCAAGAGATCAAGAACAAGGCCAAAGAGCTTCAGCACGGAGCGGGCAAAGGTTCGAAAGCAGTGGATGCCGCACGAGTGGCTTCACAGAAACATATCGACGTGCTAGCACAGCAAGCTTCTCATTTCGACTCTAGCGGGGGCAATACCAGCAGGATTCCCGCAAACCATGATCCCTATGTCCTTAGACGGCAAATCATGAATCGTCTCAACAAGCAACTGCTGGAGGAAAACAACAACCGTCAAGATTTGATTGCTGTTCAAAACTCATTCAAGCAATTCGAGGCTCACGTCCTCACCACGGTGCAGTCAGCTCTGAACGCCTACAATCAGTTCATGGGTACTCAAGCAGATCGCCAAAAGGCCATGATTGGTGATATTGCTGCGACTGCCAGCAACATTCCCCTGGACTTTGAGTGGAGTGGCTTTGTGAAACGCAATCAGCATGTCCTTGTCAATCCAAACGCTCCTCCTAGGACAATGTCGGGCGCCTCGTTTCCGAATGAGAATCACCGTTCAACCAAGCCTTTGATCGAAGGATCTCTCGAACGTAAACCCCGCGGTGGTATGGGCTCGATTCGAGGATACAGCACTGGATATTATGCCGTCACACCAGCAGGGTTCCTGCACGAGTACAAGGACAACGAGAATTTTCACAAGGATCCGGTCCCGGAGATCTCTCTATTCCTACCAGATTGCGTGATTGGAGCTGTAGATGGTCAGAAGTTCACCATCAAGGGTAAAGACTCATCGGGAAGCAAGATTGGGCAGAAAATGGCCTTGAGCCACGATTTCCAATTCAAAGCACATACCAATTCTGATGCCCAGCAATGGCACACCATCATTGCGAGCTTTGCCAACTCAGGAGGCAGCGTGCCGACAAGTCCCGGCGAGACCCAGAAGATATTCCCGCTCAACACTGCCGTGACCGATCAGCAAACGCAGGGCGTGGCAAGTGGACCGACAAGTGCAACATCGCCGCAGAGTGCAAAGACCCAAAGTGCTACGACCCCGGCATCTGGGGCATCTGGAGCATTCTATGGTTCGCCTGCATCCCACAACTTGGAGGAACGCAAATATGTTGAAACACAGGCGGACAAACCGCTGTCTCATGAGGGACTGGAACGCCAAGCAGGTCATTATCCTGGCAAGGCTTAGGATGCGCTTGAGACATATGGTCTGGAATGGCGATAACTGTGCGGTCCACGCGGGTTTCTTTTCCACTTCTAATGACGACAAATCGATACCCTTCACGATAGCTTGCACTTCTACTCGTAGTCATTTTCACTCGATTCAACCCATTCACCTTCCTGCGCCAGTTCTCACATCTCATTTGGAATAAAGCAGTGGCCCTTAGCAGCCCGGGGGAGGAGGTGTGATTGTTTGTGGGCCGAAGCTGCTGAGAGGTACAAGATTGCCTGTAGTATTCGCACTCAAGAGATGCCATTCCTAACTACCAATTCTTGGCCTTCTCCGTCTTGACCCAATGCCTCGTCATGATTAGTAGCAGTGTCAGGATCAAAGCCAAAGCCGACCAATCCACTCTTCGGAGGGATGAACTGCCTCAAGCCGACGCCGGCCTCCTTGAGCACCCGCCGACTCGCCTCGTCCATATTATAGCTCTGGCTATACACGACTTCCTTGACGCCGACCTGGGCGATCTTGACGCTGCACGTCAGGCACGGACACGTGTCACAGTACAGGATGCAGCCCTCGCGGATGCGCTCGCGGCCGGCTTCGAGCAGCGCGTTCTCCTCGGCGTGCAGACACAGGCATGTGGAGAGGGACGAACCGCCCGTGGCGACCGCCGAGTTGCAGCGCGCGCAGCCGCCTTCGTTGCAGTTGCGCAGGTTGCGTGGAGTGCCATTGTAGCCGGTCGATATGATGCGCGAGTTGTGCACGAGGACGCAGCCGACACGGCGTTTCATGCAGTTTGATCGCCGGGAGGCGAGGTGGGCTAGGGTCATGAACTGGTTTTTCCACCTTGGTCAGTATCCCTTCGGGAAGATGTGGTAAGATATTTTCGAGGAAGAGAAGCCCAAGGAGGAAAGGCATGGAAAAAGATGTCCGAGGCGAGGTGAGCCGGGGACCAGGAGGTGGAAGGAGGCAGGACAAGCCACGGATGAAGAACACAAAGACGTGGATGGAGTAACTTACATAGGCATCCCATGTTGGTCGGAGACGGACGGGAGAAGGGAGATCGAGAGTCGAGAGGAAGGCGTAGTAGGCGGATATGGTAGGGTGGATGTTGACGAGGTGTAGGTGTGACCGGGACGTTAGATGCAGGATACCGGAGGTGAAGGGTGTTGAGGAAGACGGGGTGGATGTGGACGAGGCGAGGCAGCGGGAGCCATAGAGTTGGAGGTCGTTGTAGTAAATGAAGTCGGATAATGGGAGAGGTGTGAGAGAGCGGTGGCGGCACCTGCGTGGGAATCAAGATTAGTACTAATGTTGCTGAAGGCAAACACTTTGAAGAGCGGCCCAAGGAGGGCGGCATGGATGGTTGTTGAGTTGCTGCGGGGAGATATGAGTCCTCGGAAGCGAGGTCGACGTGAGTTCTTTCGCAAGACATTTGTTCTGCAGAAAAACGAACGGAATATGAACATACCGCTCACTGAAGCGCTGATACCGCACTCCCACGGGCGCTTCGACATTTAATAACAAGAAGAACGGCCGTCTCAGTAGTAGTTCAAGAGTATTTTCGTCGTAGATATCCGTCAGAACCCAGTGTTCCCGCCATCGCTTGGTCACGAACTCGAGAAGCCCATCGACGTCCGGAAAGGTCAGCCCTCGTGTGCCTTTCTGGTCCGTCACGCTGGGTAGAAGATGTGCAAGTAGAGGTTCTCCTCCAGGAATAGTGCCATTGGACTTGGACTCATCGCCAGTGGTGGGGCAAGATGATGGTGCATAGCTGTTGTTCACGACCACATGTTGAAGTTGAGATGGCGTCGGGAGATGCAGGCGTAAGAAGCCATGATGTTGGACGAGATATTCGGCCGTTGTGTGTTTGCCGGAGCATATGGAGCCGGTGATGCCTATGAGCATCTTGCTTCAGTGGTAGTCCAATTTTAGACACAGCTCTGTATGGTTGCCGGGACCTGTTCTCGAGACCAGGTTCGCGTTCTTGTGGCCGAAGTATGCTCTAATCTGTTGTTTGGCGCATCGATGTTGATAAATACCTCCATTCAAGATCTGTGGAAGAGAATCTCTGTGCTCTGAAGACTCGACGCGTCCAGGCGCGTAAAGTGGTCATTGGACGGATTACATAAGTCAAATGACAGTTGGAGTCTCGAGTCCCTTGATCGGATATCATCCCCCCTTGTGTCGTTGGCAGCCTTGTTTCGACCACTTGAATCCCACGTTCGGCTGCAGCCTGACTTCATCCTTCTAACTCCACATCCAGTTTCCATATCCTGATTGTCTCCTTTACCAACACCGCATCTCCTGTATCAAGAAAGACAGTCACCATCAATATACGCCTGATTGGGGAAGGAAAGAAATCTTGAATGTTGCCAGGGCCACTTTCCAGCAGACATTTCTCGATACTCGACTAGACAATGCAGTACGTGCCCTTCGCCTCGGACATCGAAATTCCATTCTATGCCTCTCTGGCCTCGCACAAAATCAACCATGACAAACTCGACGACTCGGCCCGCAAACTTCTGGGCCTCTACGAGATCAGACCCGCCGACGCTAGAGAGCATTCCTGCCGCATGCAAGTCCACGCCAACGCACTCACCAGCGACGACGTCCCAGCGGGCTTCTTCCGCGCCGAAGGGATGATCAAGAATGTGAACACGATCGAAGAGTACCGCAACATCGACAAACTCCAGATGATCCAGAAAGCCGGCAAGACCATCTGGGACGCCATCAACGACGGCACTATATATTCATGTCCGTCACTTTTGGCCTCGTTTCTGGTTCTGTCGTTCGCCGACCTCAAGAAATACAAATTCAACTATTGGTTTGCCTTTCCCGCATTGGTCATGGACCCGCCATGGACACCAGCGCAGTATCAAGGAGCCGTCCCTAGACCCGAGGGCGGTGGTCTACCCTACGCAAAGTTGAACGCCATCGAAAGCACCACTCTCGTCGACGCGGTAATGTCCTGGCGGTACGGAGTGGACTCGCGACAATTTGGGTTCTTCCTCGCAAAGAAGGAACGTGGTTCTTCTGCACGGCCATTCCCGACCGACGACGTCGAATTTGGCCCTACCTCGCCTCAATCGCCACAAACGCCTAGCTCGAACTTGGGCTTTGTCTGGCATGTTGCCTCGTTATCAAGTTTTGAGTCTGGCTTCTTCGAGGGCCTCGACCCGCAAGACCAATTCGTCTGCTTCGCCGACCCGTCAAATTACACCGAACCAGGCCCCGTCGCACCCGGCTGGATGCTACGAAACCTCCTGGTCCTCGTTCGGCAAAGGTGGAAACTAGATCGCGTACAGATTCTATGCTACCGCGAGACACCCACACGACGCGAGGCCGCCCGTAGCGTCATTTTTACCATGGAAGTCTCGAAGCAGCAGCGCAAAGCTAGCTCGTCTCAACCCGACTCGAAGCCCGGTGAAGACGAAACCGAGCCACCAATGCCAAAGGTCGTTGGCTGGGAACGGAACGCAGCGAACAAACTGACGGGCCGCATGGCCGATTTGACCGAATACATGGACCCCAAGAAACTCGCCGACTCAAGCGTCGACCTGAACCTGAAACTCATGAAGTGGCGCATCAGCCCGAACCTCAATCTCGAAAAGATAAAGGGCACAAAGTGCCTGCTCCTCGGCGCAGGAACGCTGGGCAGCTACGTCTCGCGCAACCTGATGGGTTGGGGCGTACGGAAGATCACGTTCGTGGACAACGGTAGCGTGTCGTTCTCCAACCCCGTGCGCCAGCCGCTGTTCAATTTCGAAGACTGTCTTGACGGCGGGAAGAAGAAAGCTACGTGTGCCGCGGACGCGCTGAGGCAGATCTACCCGGGCGTCGAGAGCGAGGGGCATGTGCTTTCGGTGCCGATGGCCGGCCATCCGATCACAGACGCCGAGAAAACGAAAGCCGAGTACGAGAAACTACAGGAGCTTGTCGAGGAACATGATGTTATATTCTTGCTTATGGATACCAGGGAGTCTAGATGGTTGCCGACCGTTATGGGCAAGGCGGCTGGGAAGATCGTGATGAACGCCGCCCTTGGCTTCGATACGTACGTCGTCATGAGGCATGGCGTCACAGTGGAGGGTCAGAATGCAGAGCAAGCCTTGGGATGCTATTTCTGCAACGACGTCGTGGCGCCGGCCGACTCGATGAAAGATCAGACTCTCGATCAGCAATGCACTGTCACTCGACCCGGGATAGCGGCCATAGCGTCCGCACTTCTCGTCGAGTTACTCGTGTCGATACTGCAACATCCGGATGGAGCAGCGGCGCCGGCGTCGTTGTCGTCTTCGGAAGACAGAGGCGACCACCCGTTAGGCCTGATTCCACACCAAATTCGTGGGTTCTTGTCGACATTTACGAACATGAACATCGCTGGTAGGGCGTATGATTGCTGCAGTGCGTGTTCGCAAAAAGTGCTGGACGCTTATACTTCGGATGGCTGGGATTTCGTGCAGAAGGCCCTGAATGAGAAGGACTATGTGGAGGAACTCAGTGGGCTGAAAGAAGTGCACAGGGCGGCTGAAGCTGCCGCCGCTGACATCGAGTTCAGCGAGGATGAGACGGCCGAGGATGAAGAGGGCGAGTTGATATAAGACTTTGACCAGAAAAGTGGCAGCAGCCTGCCACTGAATGAGTCCAGCGGTCATCGCTTCTGTCGTAGATTTCGTGGACGTCGGATAGTATAGCCTGGATCCCAATCCATATAACCAGAAACACTATCCTCACGGGCTTGGTTGATGGTAGTGGCTGCCATCAGAACTGGACGCAGGTTGTCGATCTTGCCTCTCGCTGTGTTTCCCAGTCTCAGACTCCAAGTCCAAGCACCACCGTGTGGACAGCGAGCTAAAGATCAGCAATCTAAGGCCCAGCAAGCACTGCATCCTTATCGACTTTCGCCAGCCTCTTGATGCCGACGAAATAAGCCTCCTTCGACTCGCTCCTCGAACTTTCGGGCTTCTCGCGATGCACTTTGTGGAACATGGCCTTCAAGCTCTTCTCGAGCGCCTTGTCCTCGACGCCCTGGTAGAACTTGCACACGAAATGTCCTCCAACTTTGAGAGTGTCGTAGCTAAATTGCAAGGCTGCTCTGCAAAGATCCTATCATGTCATCAGCTTCGAGGCTCGTGGTAGAGACAAGATGTGCAACGTACCATACTACCCGCGTGATCCCTGAAAGCATTGCCACTCGTGTTCATCAACCTGTAATATGGGTTACTGATGCTCTTCTTGTACAGCCCATCGAGCGGGTCCCAGGGTTCGCACATGTCGCTCAACACCACGTCGATACACTTGTCCTGATGTTCATGCTCCTGTTCTTGTTCACTTGCCGTGTTCTCTTGGTGGTGTCCCGCCTCTTCGACTGCTATGTGGCTTTCTCTTTCCAGATAACCCCCCTCCGCTTCCTCAAGTATTCCCTGGTCAATGTGTCCGTCGGACGGTGTCTCGGGCATGCCGAACATGAGAGGACGGCGCAGACGGCCGCGATCGGGGTCGCGGAGGAACGATTTGATCTCGGCTTGCACATCGGGCGAGAGAAAATCGCCTTGAATTGTCGAGACGCCTTTCGGCGGCTGCACAGGGATTAGATCGACGCCCAAGACTCGACCGCGTGGTTTGGTCAGGTCGATCGCAACCTGTGCAGATGGGTCAACTATTGCCGTGGGACAAATCTAAGGATTTGCATGTGCCATACCTGACTCCAGCTCCCTGGCGCAAAACCCAAATCCACAACGGTCATTCCCGGTTTGAAAAGTCGATACCGATCGTTGATCTGGAGCAGCTTGAAGGCCGCACGGCTCTTGAGCCCCTGGACCTTGGCCGCACGGGCGAACTGGTCCCCTCGTTGTCGATCAGTCCATCGTCTGGAGGACGAGAAGCGTGCTCCGCTGGTTAAAATTGAGCGTGAGCAGCGTAAAGGTGAGGTGAAAGCTGATGATATAGGACCAGCAGGCAATAAGGTAGAGCTTGTCCAGAGGAGACATGGTCGTGGGACCGGCCGAAAGAAATTGCACTGGTGATGTATTGCGCTTGTGAAGGAGCGGAAGGCGGGTTGGGAATTACATGGTTGCATAGCACGCTCTGCCGTCTGCAAGAGTAAGCAGAGCACACCGTAAGTTCTCGACCTAGGTGGCCAGTATCTGCAGGCCGATGGTCAAGAGTAGGCTAGGTAAGGTACCTTAAGTAAGGTAGGGATGTCTTTTAATTTGTGACGTTTTGCAAGTCTGGGGTATTTTATTGTACCAAATTTCGTTGCGCATCTGGAATCTCCAATTATTGATTTGCCTCAATGATGAATTGACGTCTTAGCATTTTCAACATACTAGAGCCGCTCTACTGTGGGACTGTACACGATCATGAACAGCAGTGGCATCGCCTGTCAGTTAGTTCGGAGCCTCAAGTCGAGTGCAAGAGGCTCTCGAGATGCATTCTGCAATGGCTATCACAGTTTGCCTGCCGCTCGACCTCGGCTTCGAAAACAGCCATGCAACGCCGCCCGGATACAGACCAGAACGGCAAAGACGTACACAAGACCTCCCAACCGCTTCGAGAAGATGGTGATCGATGCTCGAGTTCAACACCCAATCCTCTTCCCTTTCCTGCTCATCGGCTGCTTCGGCTCCGTCTCGATGCTGCTGGTGATGGCATACAACGAATACAAGAAGGACAAGCTCCACACAACCGACTACCCCATCGAAGTCGAGGAGCGCTTGCGACTTGCCCTGCACTACACACATATCCAGCCCGATCCCGAGACTTCGGCGAAGTATTTCATGCAGGCAATTCAGAAGGCAGAAGAAGCCGGGATGGATCCATTCAAGCCTGATGCACTGGGTATCAGGATACGGTTCTCTCAGATGATGGAGAACTTTGGACATGTCAAGTCGGCCATCGAGATCCTTGACGGTGTTACAAAAGACGTAGAGCAGAAGCTCGCCGAGGTTGACGAGGAACGAGCTGCGCACACAAACAAACCAAACGAGGAAGAGGAGGCCACGAGAAGGACTTTACTAAGGGCAGCTATACAGACAAAGGTCAAAGTGGCCTCGTTATATGAAAGTGACTACATGCAAGACCGGCAAATGGCTAAGAAGATCCTCTCCGACGCGGTCGGTTTGGTCGTGAAAGAAACCCAAGACGCCCAGACGACCGGCTTCACAGATGACAACAGTGCTGGCATGACGGCAGGCGAGATCGCTGCGATGCTGTCTCAAATGGGAGATTTATACGCTACAACCGGCGAAGAGGCAAATGCCTTGCAGGTCTATATGCTTACTCTCCAACCTTTACGGGCGTCCTGCAATGGGACGAGATCATGCAAAGAAGCTCAAGTGCTCAGTAATATCGCGTCGACCATGGACCTGGCGCTCAAGAAGCCCGATGCAAAGATCAATGGGAGACCGGCGACAAAGTCATCACTGGCAGCGGCGCGGAAAGCAGCGTTGGACTGGGCGGACCAGGCCATTGCGACAACTCAGGTTGTCAGTCCCGAAGAGCGGGATGAAATCTGCGAATTGGCGCTCCTCTCGGCGCAGATGACACGGGCTGATCTATTGTTGGAATGTGGCGACAAGGACAAGTCCCGTGAAGCATTCTCGAGTTTATTGCCAACGTTGAGGGAGAAAAATCTTACGCCGCTTGTTCAAGTCGCTGAGGAAGGGTTGAAGAAGGCCAACGCTTGATTTCTCGCCTCGCCCGAGGGCAGCTCCTCTAGAAGGTATCAAGAGCTGATTGTCTGAAATGTCGCTTGCACGAGCTTGTGGCAGATGCTTGTCATGGGGCTTCGCGTACGATGTGTCATCGGCGACATAGACCCTTGCAAGCAGCATCAGATGGCCTGACACAGTCGGGGCACGCTTGAGCCCTCGTCCATCTTTTGTCACCAAAGCCGCCACGCGAAGTAATCCAAGCATCCTGGACATCTACGAGTAGGGACTCGTGCACTGGTTGGGGCCTCTCACCTGTGCGTCCAAGCCATGATCTCCAATGCCGGACCTGAAACAAGCTATTGTTGCTAAAACTGAGCACTGCGCTTTAAACCACCTTCCCTTCAGAGATGCAAAAAGTTGAGGTTCGAAGGCGGAAACGGCCGAGGAGGATGGGCTGCCTTGCGATGGTGTCCTTGCAAGGATGCTCGAAATCATCAAGTTGCAGTGATGCAGTTGGAAGGTGGGAGCTATGCCACCGAATTGCGCGAATAACCAACGAAACACTACGGCTAAGCAATTGCTACCTTGGGACTTCATGGCTATTCCAAGCGTCCGTGCTGAGGACCTCCAACCTGAAGATCCATCCACTCCCGTAGCTTGAGAATTTGCCTCTCAGCACAAACAATGTCATTGCGAGCCACCTGTGCATCGAGATGCCGTTATTGGTGAAAAGCGCGAGGCAGAGAAGGAGAAGGAATGTTTCTGCGTTGTGCTGTCAGTGGGATACGATGATGGACGGGTGGATCGGTGGATGGCTGAATGGCTGTCCACCCACTTCTCGACATTGTCTCTCGCATCGGATCAAAGTTTCTACTTGGCCGGAGCCGCTTACAATCACCGAATTGGGACAAACTAGCGAAACTTCCGAAGATATCATTGGTCGAACCGCACCCTGGCTCCACTAAAGCTGCTATTTCCTGCTGCGCCCTTTTCTCTCTGAGCTCCCCTTCGGTGCCTCTCTCTCTCTCTCTTCAGCTGTCAAAGGTTCGAACACATTTTCCTCTTCCCCAGACTTTCTATTTTCACTTCAGCCAACTCGTCATGTCTCGCATGAGCTTTGACCTCGACCGCCAATTCTCGCGACCCTGTGCCATTTTCCTTGGTGGTCTGTCCACTCGAGTTGCAGCCGTTGTAGAAGCCTCAGTTTCATCAGCCACTTTCCGCTGCACACGGTCACGTTTGAGCAATGCAACACCATCGATCTATTCTCATGAATGGCTCCATTTGTCTCTACAACTATCATTGCGTATGAGATGGCATGTTGTATAAGTAGGTAGGTCGTGTCGTGAGATGTCTCCTTCCCATCATCATCTCAACATTCAACAACGCAATCACTGCAAGCATTTCCGCATCTCTCTTATTTCTTTAGGAACAATCGTTTAACAAGCTCATAATTCTTGCCACATTCGCTACAAATCTATACAGCCATTTCCAAGGTTTGCACTCATCTTAACAAGCTTCTCAACAAACAACAAAGCAAGCATGCATTTCTCAATCCTCATTGCGGCTCTTGCCACCAGCACTTTCGCTTTCCCCCTTAACGCTAGGGATGATGCCGACAACAACGGAGCTACCACCACTACGACCTCCGCCGCTTCGACAACCACTTCTTCTCTCTACTGTGGCTATGGAACAGCCTTGGACGGCTCGTGCAACCAACCAACAACGACCACCACTACTACATCCAGCACAAGCACATTCTACTGTGGCTTTGGAACAGCCTTAGATGGCTCGTGCAATCCACCAACGACAAGCACCACTACTACATCCAGCACCAGCACGTTCTACTGTGGCTTTGGAACAGCCTTAGATGGCTCGTGCAACCAACCTACCAGTACGACCACTTCTTCAAGCACATCTACTCACTGGTGTGGTTACGGAACCGCTGCAGACGGCTCTTGCAACCAACCTACCAGCACGACCACCACCACGGCCTCAACCAGCTCCACCACAACCAGCAGCTCTTCTACTACCACTACTTCGACTACCTCCACCACATCCACCAGCACGACTACAACTACCCCAGTCTCTCACTACTGCGGCTATGGGACTGCTTTGAATGGTAAATGTGTCGCTCCCACCACGTCAACAACATCTACCAGCAGCTCGGCGACTACCACGATGAGCACCAGCACCACCAGCACCTCAACCAGATCCCACGGCAAGTGCAAGCCAACATCCAGCCCTGTCAGCTCGTCTTCTTCCACAACACCTGCGACGACCACGACCACTTCCACAACTACTCCCATCCCAGCACCTCCTCAGCCAACCACCACAGTCGTCACTACTTCTGGCTGCCCTGCTCCAGTCACGGTCACTGTCACTGCCACACCAACCTGGCACCACGGTAACTACTACCGACCCGGCCAATGCCACAACTGCCAGACTGTCACCTACACTGACCTCCAAGGAGCTGCAATCACCATGGCTCTGCCACCAAATCCCTGGGCCAGCGCCGCTTTCACCCCCTCAGCAAAATTCTGGGCCGGCCACCACGAGTGATCAGGACAGGGGAGTAAGAAGATGGTAGAAACCACCCGGGGCCTCTAGATTAGAATTGTGCTTTTCAGTTGTTGCATGGCGCGGCGTTTGCATTGTACTTGACATTTAGCAGCATAGCGAGTGGTTGGGGAGTGTTTTTTGCAAACAGTCTTATTATATAATCTTGAAAAATCTATATTTTGAAAATGCCATCCTCTTCCTCCATCAATACCACAACATGCCAGCAATCTATCCTCCATCTATTGGCGGAGAAGATATTCGGCTGAATTGACCATCTGTGGAGCTTCGTTGCTGCCCCAGTACTTCTAAATTGGCGCATGTGGAGGGATCGATCTCCCCTCAAAATGTCACCCACTCACCCACCCTGCATTCTCAGGGCTAGTCTCTTACAGACAAGCAACCGACCGTTGCTGATGGCGCCCAAAGGATACCCCGGACGAGTTCACCCACTCGCCCACTGAAAAGGCAAGCTCAAGAATGCCCATATCCGAGCGGTGTCTTGTGCGTGTGCTTGTGCTACATGACGCCGAGGCCTTGTGACTGTGCCGGTATCAGGCATTTCCCCAGCACTTTTAAGCGAACACGATTCTCCTCTCTGTTTCTCTGCTACCCACCGCTACCGCGCCATCATGCAATAGGCGCCGCATTCCCTTTTTGCGAACACCCATGACGAATCCTCAGCGCACCGTTCTCCTCTTCGTCACATCGTGAAACTTCCAGAGATTATGTCTACAATCAGAAGGATATGCACAAGGCGAAAGCCGTGACGAGTCGGCCAGAAGAAAGCGCTGGCCGCGCAGCGTCGCGCCCGGCTTCCAAAGCCTTCCAATTCGTGACTGCGCTCCCATCTTCGGAGGCCGAACGCAGCCAGAACAAAGTCCTCGTCCGCTCGAATGCCTCCAACTTCCACTGGCGACGGGTCAAGAAAGACAAGAAACCAGAATCCTCCCCGACTCGACCAGCTCCTCCCAGGCGGCGCTCGACGAGCAGCCTACCCAAATCCTCGCGCAGGGCACTCGCACCAGCCACACCCCAGAAGAACGACTCTGCATCGCCGGAGAATGACATCTCACCGCCCAAGAACGAGGAGGATCAGAGCGAACATGCAGTCACAGAATCCCCCGCTTACAGCGATTTCATCATCTCTCCGGACGCCAGCTTGTCGACCTTGGTGATCTCGGGCCATCATGACCCCTTCGAAACATACCCTTGCGATCTGCCGAAAGACTTTGTCAGTCCTGTCCTCGATCAAAGTAGGTGCTTTCGCAGCTGTGAAGAGGCAATATCTGACACATAACAGTCAATAGCTTCCTGTCATTGATGTTTCCACCCGAACGAGGTCAAAGTATCAGCCCCCTTGCAGAGACATGGCTCCGGGCGACTTATCGTGACAGAGGGCTCTTCCATGCCTCTCTGTTCTGCCAACTCACGCGAAACCGCGTCTTCTTTTCAACGCCAATCGAAACACGCGAAACGATGCAATGCTACACCGAAACCATTCGCGGCGTGCACCAGAAATTTCAAGATACCTCAGTCAGCTGTGAGGACGAGAACATTCTATCCGTTTACGCCCTGTCATATCATGGTGACCTCAGGCGCGATCCTCCTGTGGTCGCACCGTCTCAAGGACCCCTAACTACATTGCAACTCCTTCACATCTACGGTGGCCGCTTGGAAACAGTCCAAGTCCACCTTCAGGGTCTCGCCAAAATGCTGATACTGCGTGGTGGTCTTAGCAAGATCAAATTGCCCGGCTTGGCTCAAGCTATTTCCTTGTAAGATCTAGCCCTCACCCTCTCCCAAGTACACACTTCTCATTCATGACAGTGGCGACATTGTCCTCGCCTCCCAGACCCTAGCAAGACCAATGCTTCCTTATGTCCCGATGCACGACGATGTCGTCGGGCTCCTGAACACCGCATCACGCAAGACCCACCCACTTGTTGGTCTGGGGAAGGGCTTCCGCGTGCTTCCTGAAATGCTTGGGCACGCTCATGATGAAGTCTCAAAACTTCTTGTCGTGCTCCGGTGGATGATTCAATACACATTCGCCGTGGACGACTACGTCCAATCTCGCCCAGAGGCTCAGGCGCCGCGCGCCTTGATGGACCAGAGGAACTTTGTCCAGCATCATCTTATGCAGCTCACGCCCGATGCATCCGAAACGACGGCTGAACACGCGATGTGTCGCCTTGCCCGGCTCGGCACCTTCGTCTACAGTCTTCTCGTTGTATTTCCGCTACCAGCTGTCGCCGCGCCGTTCGCCAGGCTTTCGTCCGACGTCATCGTCCAATTGTCCCTGCCTGACGTGCAGGCGCGTTGGGATGAAGCGGCTGATCTTATGCTGTGGGTCACAGTAATGGGAGCGATTGCCAGTATCGGCACACCTGATCGGGTGTGGTACCTTACCGCATTGGACCGGTTGACAAGGCAGCTAGATATAAACAGCTGGACAGCCATGAAAGAACGGATGAAACTCTTTCTGTGGTTTGAATATACAAATGATTCAGATGGATTGAAATTGTGGAGAGAGATCGAGGAGTCGAGTTTAAGTAGGCTGCCAAACGCAAACCCGAAGATGGAGTATCTGATGGAACAAGGTGGTGCATAACGATAGCCAAGGCTCAGATTGTGCAGGACGCCCTTAGCCAGGCTGTTTGCTGGAAGCAAGCCGGTATCTGAACGGGGCGCGCACACAATTCTGGCGGACGTTGATTGCTATGGCCATATCCAGAATCTCTCGAGACCGATATCCATGCCCAAGGATGAGCCTCAGTCGATGCTGCCACTACGTCGTCAATTTTTGACCATGCGGGATCGGATGAAGGAACCAACTTCTGAGGTTCTTGGGGAGATGATGAGCAGCCAGATGTGTGGACGCGCTGACGGGCCAAAACAGAGCGAATAGGTAGATGTCTGTCTACGGAGTAGATGACCACGAGATGGCGGATTATTTGCTTCAAACACGAGTAACGATCCCCATCATCGGCGAGGCGCCGTACATGATTGGAAGCGAGAAACAAGTTGTATTCAAATGGAAGAAGGGTCTGACTCGTAGTTCGTGTGCACAGGTATCTCAGCATAACTATGTTGACATCTCATTCAACGAATATCAACACCAATATCAGCTGCATCCGCCGTACCTCTGGAATAAAAACACAATGTTGACTGATCAAGCATGAGTCTACTCCTGCGCGTTTACTAGATCGTCAGGCTTACTCCATGTACTTGCCTGTGATTGGGCACTATGTGCATTTGTCATCCGGCTGACGACCCTCCAAGACCTCCCTCCCTCTGAGGTCTGCGTTTCGCTGGTTGCCGACGTCCCTTCGAATCTGAAAGAGCTAAAAGGCCTAACCTTCCCTGTGCCTACTGCAGAGATATCAGACCCTGCAGGATCTTCTTGTACACCATCAAGGACCAGTCCAGCCATCTTCCTGCTCGCACGATCAACATGACGAACGCGACCGCCAAAGTCTCCGGCAATGTCATTGCCTCGACCGATAAGTACGAGACAGTCGAGGGCAACATTTACTTCCCGTCGGATTCCATCAACAAGTCCTTCTTCAGCCCTTCAAACACCCGTACATCTTGTCCGTGGAAGGGAATAGCGAGTTACTACGATATTACGGTTGATGGCAACACTTTGAAAGATGCTGCGTGGTACTACCCGACCCCGAAAGAGAAGGCTACCAACATCAAAGATCATGTGGCCTTTTGTAAGTTTTGCACTCTCAGTCCGCATTCATCCGGTACTGATGGCTTTTCCCAGACAAGACTAAAGTCGATGTCTCAACTGCATGATTCACCGCTAGGCAAAAGCCCTTTGTAAACCAGGTCGTCTTCTGAGAAGATATAAGCGGCTTCTGAGGTGGCATTTCCCAGACTCCCTAGCTAGTCCTGAGCAAGAGCGCTCAACAATACGTTGCATGATTCATTGCTCTCAAAATCTCATGCAGCTGCTGAGTCTAATTCTCCTTTTCCCTTTCCTACCAAATTGCCATGACTTGGGCACGTCAGAGGGGAATGTATGTCGTGTTGGCACAACTAAATCCAAGGTCGGGATTCAAGGATTTCGTTGCGTTCATACAGATCACTGTCGCTGGCTGCAGCAACTCCGGAAATACTTGGATGTTGTCGAACACAAAATTCTTACAGGATGTGTAAGTGTTGCATTCCACAAGGATGGCTTCAGTGTGCTTGAGACTCGGAAGTCCAACGTTGTACCAGCAAGGCTATTCCTCATCTGTCAGCTGCCGTTCTCCTCACTTGACTGGAAAGCACTTACATCGGTCACGCAGGAACCGTCTCCCGGATTGAATGAGTTGACCGTGCCGGTAATGTTAGCCCAGGTGAAATTCTCCATGTTGACGGTCGAGTTGTTCGGCCTTCCGATCGTGGTGCCATTCTCCAGCTGAGTTTGAGCAGATCCCTGATTGAAATACGTCTGCGTTACGAAGATTGGGAAAGTTACATTGTACACCCTGAGATTCGACCACGTTATGTTCTTCGCAAGGCCTTGCCCTCCGACCCAAGACTTGAACCGAGCAGCATATACCGCATTGATGACGGTGATGTCGTCAAATTTGATGTTTGAGACATTTGCAAATTTGGCCTGGTTTTGGCCCAGAGAACCAATCGACATTCCGTGGCTTTGGTACCCGATTGTGCCGCCTTGGAACAGCACATTGTGAGCACCGGCTTGAACAGCAATTGCATCGTCACCGTTGAAAATGACACTGTTAAGGATACGAATGTCGCTGCCGCCAACATCAAAGCCATCCGTGTTGAAGGGAAATGCCTGAGTGGAAGACACTGCATCAACCACCGTGTCTGAGATTGTAATGTTCTTCCCACTGACTTGAACACCCCAAGCGATCGGCTTGCGAGACTTGAAATTCCGCATCGAGCCGTTGGTCACATTGAAGCTCATCAGGTGTGGTCTTGATGCTGTTCCGCTGCCGTTGGGCGGATTGGCGTTCCACCAAGACTGACCGTAACTGTCAATCCAGCCATTGGTGACGTTTTGAGTCCCAACATAATCAACCGATTCACCAGCCAGCGTGAACCTATTTTGGTCAGCAAGCCATTCAAATGGGGTCATTGCATATCTGCCTACCAATAAAGTGCAGAAGCATTTGTTGCTGCGGTGGTCTTGTTGACTAGTGCCTGGATTGCGGTGATGTTTCGCGGAAGATGCAAATTACCTTGCATCTGGACAACGACATTCGACAGATTATTCGCCGCAAGTGGTCGTAGGACATTGTAGTCGACCCCTTCACTGAAGATAATTGTGGCGTTCTGCGAGCATTTGGCGAAAGCAGAGGCAATGGCAGGAGAATCGTCAGCCTTGCCGCCTGATGACTTGTATTTCGAGGGAATCGTGCAAGTATTTGCCCTCTTGCTGTGGTCATGCAGATTCAACGCAAATCCCAAGGACGCAAGCTGCAAGAGGCAGTAGACACTGACGGCTGGCACATACATGGCCGCGGTTCACGACAGCAGCTCACAGGAAGTCGGATAAAGGACACTGCCGGCACCGTTGGAATCCACGCTCGAAGACATTGGGACAACGGTCTCGATTTTATACATCGTCGTAGCCATGCAGCATGCCCATCATCGTTACAGTCTTCCTCCGCAAATGCTCCAAGCATGGATTGTTCTAGGACTGGAATAGGAAGGTAAAGTAGAGTTGACCGGTTCGAACGCCGCAATGCCAGCCTCGTGTGGAGTTACGAATGCGGAGTGTGGAGGAGGAGGAAGAGTCTGCACTGTTCTCAATCCAACATGGAAGTCTAGCATCTTCCGAGTCGAAGATGGAAATGCTCCGGTGGTGTCACGTTTATGTCGTTCTTGGACTTGTCCTCAAAGGTGGCGTAAAAGATTAGTCAGTGCATTCTTTGTGATGTTGAATACAGCTTTGGACCCTACGATCCAATGGTTTCGCAAAAGGCAAGCAAGGAAAGCAGGCCAACCTTGGCTGTCCATGTGGAGGAGGCGTCACCTGCTGCAGATTGAAAATGCTGCTTTCTCTGAAGCAGCAGGTCTGGGGTCATGGAATCATGACACTCTTGTCCCTGCGTCCACGGATGCTGGCTCATTCCGATGACCACTTGCGCAACCAGGATGTACGAAGCTCGGTGCAGGACGATCACAGCATTCGGGCCTCGCTTATGAGAACCGGTTCGAGGACAAGATTCCGGGCCATGAAGCAGTCTCGTTGCCCTCACCTCCTTTCGCCCAATACCACTTTACGGCAGGATAGTATCGAAAATGCTCCGTCCATATTCAGCTTTGGTGGCTGGCCGGGAAAGCTTTTCGAGCACAAGACTTGATAATTTAGTGTTGACAGATGAGAACAATATTCTTTTGTAACCTTCACTTTCTGCTCCCAAGCTGTAACATGATTTCCGTCCGTGATTACGCTCTAGACGGAGTTTGCTTGGGCCCGATGAGTAGCTACATCTGGTATTATTATTTCGAGACACCGGACGCATGGCCTGATTCCATAGGTAGTTTCTATCCCATCAAAGCCTCGCAGACGTCGTTTGCGGTGTATCATCAAGCATCCAGTTAAGTGACTAGGGCCACGAGGCAGCTGCGTCGGCTGCCGCTTTAACTTATCCTGATGCACGTGAGGCCCAAGCCACCCACAGTAGAGCCCCTCCAAGATGAGTGGCGTTGTCATCACTAACTAGCTCGAGTGAGCCCGAGGAAGCGGGCGCATTGGCAACCAAGAATGTTTCATTCTCCTTCTAACAGCAACATCAACCTCTCCCCTGGTGAATTTGGTAGTATCACAACTCTGCTCAGCTCAATCATAGCGCAAGGTTCAATCCACGAAATTCCGACGGTCAGATCAGGAAGCTTCCATGTCTCGGGTATTTCAGCCCCCCACAGTGCCTGGTAACCGGAGATCAAAATTAGGGGCTGTCGTACCAGGACTATCATGACCTCCACTATCGCTCTGCGGCAAAGGTCTTTCTCCCACAAGGTACGCACTGGCTGTCTGACCTGCAAGAAACGTCGGATAAAGTGCGATGAAAGGAAACCCAAATGTGGGAATTGTACAAGGGGAAAACACACTTGTCTTGGTTACGAAGTTTCCAAAGCCAAGATCTTTTCCATTGAAACGACCTCGGAGGGAGACCAAACCAGCCGAGCTAGCAAGCAAACGGTCCAAAAGAGCCCGCCTAACTTGGCGTCAATTCAGCCAGTCTTCGGCACCAAAGAAGAGACGCAATATCTCGAGCACTGGCTACTGAGCACATCTGCCATGCTCTCCCATTATGGGCCGATGGGTGACTTTTATACTGTGGTTGTTCCGCAGTTCGCCTGGCAATCTCCAGCGGTGAAGCACATGCTCGTTGCTCTATCAATGACCCATGCGAAATTCGTCAGAGGAGTGGCCTCTGCATCGGGCGAAACCAAATCCCAAGCACTCTTGCACTATGTCTCAGCCATCACAGAGATCCGACTTCGCAAACTCTCCCAGCTTCAGGTTTTGGTCGCTGCTCTTCTTGCCTGGACTTTGGAAATGATGCAAAACAATTTTGATGCGGCACTGGTCCATCTGAAAGCATCGGTCCAACTGTTGCAAAATTACGATTCGCTGCAGTGGCGCGACGGTACGAGAATTGTACAAGAGGCTCTACGACCAGGTTGTATGCTCGCAGAAGGGCTTACCGCCATTGTTTTGCGCAAAGGCCAAGCTACCAAACAAGTCGAACCCGAATACCGCGACCATCTAACTTTGCCCTTCGATGGTCCCTGTTTCACGTCGATGGCGGAAGCACGGATCGAGATCTGCGCCATCATCGAAAGTATTGCTTCTTTGACGCAGAGTCCGGCGCAGAAAAACACCCTTGAGGATATAGAAGTGTCACTGAGCCACTGGCTTGACAGTGTCCGCAAATGGGATCAAGAGTCCACGCCATCAGCGTCCTTGACCGGGCTCATCCTACTTTTCCACATTGCGATGGCATTGCTTCCTGAGCATGATGTTGCAGGTTTCAGCTATTCTGCCAATCCTGCCATGGTCGACTTCGTGGTAGAACGAGCATCAATCTTGCTGACCATCGGTAACATGAGAGAAGAGCACAAGGTGGATGTGATGGAGAGCGTGCAACAAGTGCTTGGATTTGTGGTTCGCTTCTTTCCTAAAGCTTCGAGTCGCGACGAAGCTCAGGCGATGCTGCAACGTCTTTGCGCCGATGAGACGGAGATGAGCGAACCAAACATTGCCCGGAATCCACTTCCAAATCTCCCAGGTATAGTTCCATGAATCATATCAACATGAAGTTTACGAACGTCAAAGTAATGGCACAACACCTCTTATCGGTCCATCTGCAGAGCCCGCAACCGGGAGGCCTACTTTTTCTCCCTCTCGAAAACATTTCCGTACGTCGCCTGCAATCTGGCGCTCAGATAGTCGCCTGACGTGAGTGTTTTCATTCCCTCGGCATTGAGAACACCGCCTCCATGTCCGATGACCTCTTTCTGGAAGCTTGCTGCCCTATCCGCGACCAGCGGCGAAGGCATGGGGGTCAGTTTGGTGTCCTCATGAGGCTGCACAAATATGGCAATTGAAAAGCGGTCGGACCCGATACCGGTATCGGTATGGCTGTTTGAAGAGGTCTGTTCACCAGAGGGTGTTGTCAAGATGACACGATGAATTGTTGATCTCAGTAAGCCATTGGTCCAATAGCTCAGCAAGTCTCCAATGTTTACGACAATCGGGGGAAATGACTTGGAATGGTAGTTTGGCGGGAAGATAGGTACACCCGCCCAGTCTCCGTTCGGTTTCAATATCTCCAGGCCAGGCTGCTCAGGCCGAGTGAAGAGAAGGGTGATGCTCCCGTAGTCAGAATGTGCACCCGCTCGAATGTCGGCTTCAGCGTCGTAGTCAGTATCGGAAGGTAGTGTAGGATAGTATAGGAATCGAGAAGTGTTTGGAGAGTTGTCGTGGGTACGAGCTATCCAGTCGACATCAGGGATAGCCAGGCCCATTGCAAGGAGTCGAAGAATGCGCGTTGCTATATTCCGGCATCTGGCATGAAAGTCACGAAATGTAGCATCTTCTTTTTGAAATGTGGCTGGCAGTGGTTGGCGCCATTCGTCGGTTATGGGATCTGGACCAGAGAGATTGAACGCCTGCTTGAAATCACCGCGTGAATGCTTGCTGGGATCGAGGTTTTCGACATGCATCCCAACGTATCCTCGATTGTGTTTGATTGCACATGCTTGTTTCTCTTCCGTAGAGGCTTCTTTGAAGAACCGCCGGGAAATGTCAAAGACGTGGTCGACAGTTGCCTCATCAAGGTCGTACGTCCTGGCGACCGTCCCGTTGCCATTTTGATATGTGCCATTCTCTGGCGCTGGAGAGCCAGCGATCCATAGAAACCCCCATTTGGCGGCGGCCTCTACAACGGCTTTGCCCAACTCGGGCGTCTCGTTGGAAATGTCGAACAGAGGCAGGTCGATGGTTTCCTCAGAAGCGGCCGCATTGCCGTTTGGTACAGATACTGAAGGCATGGTTGAGGGCAAGGTAAGTCGAGGGTAAGCTGTGAACGATGGAAGTGGAAGCTGCTATGCGACGACACTTTGATAAAGACGTGCTGTCGTTCAACGAGATGTGTGATGGATGGTGCTTATCACCAAGCCGCGGCCGGAAGCGCCCGTGGGTCGACGGTCTCATACAGTCTTGACCAACACCACAGCAGGGCCGAAGAGTGGCCAATATCGAGCAAGCTAAAGAAAGTATCAGTCTCGGTCACCAACTCATGTACTTCCTGAACATTGGGGCCTCTGGAAACTTGCGTGATTGTTGATATTGATCATACCAGGTATCTGTAACCAACCGCTACAGCCAATCATTTGTGTTCCTGGCTCGGCATAAATAGCGTACGATCTGACGCGAAGCTTGTCGTCCAATGTCAACCTCCAACAGACTGCGCACCATCTTGCTGCCCTCATTCATGTTCACGACTTTGATGAGCCAAATCGCTGCGCTGAGAAGAAGTACTGACCAGAGTCCTGGCTATCATACGTTTCGCTGACCAAGACCTGCATCGACAACCTGTTGCCGCTAATCTGTTCCAGAGACGAGTCCTTGTATGCCGTCAACAACTGCCATATTTTGGGATATTGCATCTTCGCATCCTTTTCGGCCATTATCGTCAGCGAAAACCCAGATCCTTCATACAATTCCTCTACCAGCCGTCCCTCACTAATGCCGGTCGATTGTGATTCGAACATCGGAACATATGGTTGATGAAGAGCGTAGGGTCAAGTCACACACGGGCAAAGTCGTCATCATTGAAGAGGGGGATCTTGGATTCGAGCACTCTCTTGTTCGATGGCGGAAGATGATTCCTCCAGACTTCTCGGCATCGTGCGTAACAATGTTCACACGGCCGAAGAGCCAAAGCTTCTATCATCCTGAAATCGCCCGAGAAATTCAAACTTGACATGCTCTTCTCAGCGGGCTTCTTGCAAGCACCTGGTCATCGCCAACCGCGACACTGCGGGTGGGTACGATGTCCCCATACATTGTCAATATCTGAACAGAATATTTTCGAATACAACTGTCAACCGTCACTCGTCAAATCAAATGGCTGACTCTCCAGCCGTCACTTGTGCGAAAACGTCCCAAACACTGATGTTTGGCCCTGGCAATATTTCTTATATGTAAACCCGCCCTGTGTATATCCTCCAACGCCATACAAAAACACAAAACCTTTCCTTGTTGGAAGATTTTATCATTTGCAGGAACCAAATCCTTTCCTCTGCCACATCTTGACGCTCTTGATTTGCATTTCGTTGTTATCTTGCCACGTTGGATACCACTCTGGAATGGATGTCAATATTGTGATCAGGACGAGAGAGATGGAGCAACTAACGGTCTTTGGCGTCCCAGACTAGACAAGTTGTCAGCGTTGATTGGCGAACCACTTGAAAGGACAACTTACAATCTTTCCTTGCCGTGGGCGATTGATTGACCCATGGCTTGCCTCCCTTACCATCTTGAAACCACCCGTTGGTGCCTCCGACTGCCACATTCAATATCAAGAAGAACGGCTCGTCAAACGGTGTCGCATCGACTCCCGTTTGTGACCAAGGATCAACGAAGGCAGTGCCATTGGTGTCCGATAGCGGAAAGTCGCCACGCTGCCAGAACGGTTTCTTGAATTTGGTGTACAACACTTGCATCAAACGAGTGTCGATGTACGTATAAAGGTAATCGGGCGTCCATTCGAGGCCGTACGTATCTGCAGACCTTGTCAGCATTGGAAACGGGAAATGGTGGCAATAAGCCGTACGGAAGCCCTCAGTATAAGTGGTATGCAAAGCGTGCTGCCGGGAATTTGTCCTCCACCAGCCATCGTTGGCGATGTCGGGTCCCCAATGAAGCGTGGAGCTGACGATGTTATCGCCTCCCATCGGATACGACCAGTTGTTGCCTCGCGATTCAGCGATGTCAATCTGGATGTGTGAGCCCTCTTGCACCATTTGGTAATGCCAGACATACCTCTCCGCTCATCGGCCAGGGGCCATAGGTGTTGTTCGCAGGCAACATCCATATCGCTGGCCAAAGCCAGTCACCCCGGGGCATTTTCGCAACGACTTCGACTCGGCCATATTGAATTGTAGCGCCCTTCTTGGTGTTGATTCGGGCACTTTTTGCAGGGTTCACAATGGTGCCATTGGTAGTGTTGGTGCTGACGACACAACTGTTCCATTCATCACTTGTGCACAGTCCACTGGCGGTCAAATTGATGACATTGTTGGTTTCGATCAAGTGTTGGTCTTGCAAAGTAGGTTTGATGGTGAGTATGCCGTCCTTGACAAAGACGTTTTCGTCTGTGTTGGTCGTCTGGTCAAATTGACCGTTGCCAAAACCACCGACTTCGACTTCTTTTGTCCAAATCTTTTCATCGAACCCGCCAGCGAAATCATCTTCATAGACCGAGCAGTACTCCGGTGTTTCCACAGAAGCAAGGCCGTCATACACAAGATATCCTGACAGAATGAAGCCGATGATGAGCCCGATCAAAGGGAAAAGAGTCAACCATTTCTGTCGAGGGTCCTTTTTCTCTAGCCATGGCTTTTCGATTTCACCTTGGGGTTTCCGCCGTGACCGGAAATACTTGGCTGGGAAGTGCTGTTGGGCAAGCGAGGCCGAGGAAGCATTCAACGTGGGATCGAATCTTGCTTGAGCTGATGCTGGTGAGGGTTGAAAGTCTCTAGGGTCTTTCTCCCGCATCGAGTACGCCATTTGGATAAGCACGGTAGATGGCAAAAGACTCTTTGCTGGAATGGGCCGTAGATGGATGTTCAAGATGTTCCAATAGACAAGCGGCTGTGAGGAAAAGACGAAAATGGTCGGCGCTCTCCTGCTGCGAGTCACCCTTCGAGCAGACTCTTTTGGTGCTTCAGCTGGATCCACAGACGATGGGAGCGAGACCTGGCAAGACTCTCGTCAACCCGCTACAGCCTCATGCGAGCTGAAGTCCGCAATCTCCCAGGGAGACAACACCTCAGCGCGCCGCTTCGATATTGCGAACTGTGAGGCAGCTGTTGCATGTTCCTGCATTAGGGATCGCAATTTCCCCCGACTCGATATGGCCCCTTTCCATGACGCCTACAGTCTTCGGAGGAGCCTTGTTGTTTGAGGATGGAGTCCATGGAGGCTGATCCCTGTCTACGTGAAAGACACCTTCCGCAAGGGAGAGCATGGTTGCCAGGATCGTGTCCATGAGGTGGATGTTCCAGGACAGCGGCACTCTACCAAGCAATCAAAACTGGGCCGTACCTGCATGATACCTGCATCAAAGCGTCTAACAGCAGTGGGACCTTATCAGGTACCCGGATAAGCTTAGAAAATTGTGACAGCCGATCATCCACGTGTCATACACAGCGGCTGTTGGTTCTTTTGCGCAGTATCAGAGTACTTCTTGCATATCACCATCAGACCGTTTCAGCCCAATGCTTCAAGCTGGACGGTAGGATCTTTTGCATTGTGACATGGCTCGACTTATGCGGCGATTCACCTGATCTTCATCACGGCGCGAGAACTGAGATCCAAGTCTGTTGGCTGAGCACATGCAAGTGTGACAGCGCGGAGTATGGGCGGGCTTCTGGCAAAAAGCCTGTTATGACCCATGTTGCACATTTTTATTGAGACATGGGTACTGATATGGAACGACAAGGGAATCCCGAGGATGGAGGAACCCAGGAGGCAAATTTAGAAACCATTATAGTGTGCAGTGATTGGACAGCACAAGGCTAGCCAAGCCCAATGGCTTCAGCTCAGATCCCAAGCGAGGTGACCTGGAAGGAGACAACCCAGATGGTGATGTTGTTTGCCTCTGTGGCTTCAACCAGGGGGTACATTCTGGTCACGGTCCAGAGTCGATTGGTGAAACAAGGGCAACGCGCACCAATGAAGCTGCCATCGCGAACTCCTGCGGGTTTTTCCCATGTTCGCTACGATGGCAATTGGGCCCGACAGAATGACGAATACGGTGTGATCGGCAACAGCCACCCGTGGTAGCGAAGGGAAAAGACAGCCAGACGTTGCCAGACAAAGAGCAACGATCAGCTTGATTTTCCGCCAAGGAAACAAGGGCCACACCTTGTTTTCAACCTCATTGCTGTTCCATCACGTCCATTCGGCTATGGTGCCGTTACAGTGTCACCAACGCACTGCTTGTATGGTGGAATCATATCAAATTCGCTGGGTGTATTCTCGGATATCTCCTTGTGTTCAACTCAGCATCGAAACCAAAAAGCCAGGTGGGAAGGGTCAAACGCGAACAGATGCAGGTACAACCATCCCGCCTCGTGAAAACCTGTTTCATGCCCACTCACCCTGGTTCTACTCGCATCTGTTGGATATCGGATCCAACTTCAGCCGCCTTTCCCACCAATTACCAAGAGTCTCGCAAAACATGCGCACCAAATCGAGCCCTCGCCTGCGTCTCCCTTCCCCAAAAGGGCACGCCAAGTACCAAGTATTAATGCGGCTGGCGAGTCAGAGATACAGGTACCGAGTATGCTTGATCACATCTCCCAATAAACCTCGTATAGCCGTGCAGCGGGTTCCATATCTGCATAGCCGGTGCCTGAGGCTCCACAGACTCACGGTGTGCTTTGATTATCGGTGATCCTCGACGGTGAGTTCAGTGGTAAGATGACGCATTCAAGCGAATATTAATTTCCCACGTCTTCTCCTCCGGCCACCTCATCACCGAGAAGGGAACGGGGGTGGAATGGGCGCTGCAGTTTGACAAGCCTGGTCCACTGCTGGAGAATTGAGGGCTGAGACGATGTGGTCAGAGAACTGATACTCATCGATAAGGAGGTAGGCCGTCTTCCATCGCTACAGACTGTTTCGACCAGAGGTTGCAATTTCTGTTTACCTTCTCTTGCTCGTTCGCTTTTCACGTCTATGCATCTTCGCAAGACACTCACCTTCGTTTAGTGCTGCCTTTTGTCCATTCTTTCCGACCACACTCATTTGGCGAATTCCAACTTCCGCCGCTCGTTCACACTACACTCGCTTTTCCAGTCTCTCATTTATTGTCTTTCGGTTTGATCAGTTACAGCTTGAACCAAGTGCTTGCCTCATCTCCCATTTGCGGAAACATCAGTACTTGAAAGAGTGTCGTGACTATTCCGCCTAGCTGCCTGCCATGGAGATGGGTCAGCTGCCACGAATGCCCAACGCGGCACACTTCAACAACCATATGGACTTCGACTTGGAGCCCCCTCACTTTCCAAGGTCGCCGTCACAGTTGTCTTTCATATCCGAAACCGATTCAATGGCACCACTCGGCTCTGCTGGAGCCTTCAAATGCGACATCATGGTCAAATTCCTTCGTCAACGCCAGATGGAAAAGCTCTGGTCCAACAGCGACATTGAAGAGGGCGTGGTTCTGAAGAGAGGCAAGCACGACTTCGTCTGCCAGCCATCTGAGCTCCTCTTTGCTCGAAATGGCCTGTTCGAGCAAGTCAATCGCCTGAATGTTAAGGTAAGACGACCACAAGCCAACGGTTTCTCATGCTGAGTACAACAGGTTGCCATGACCGTTAAGACGGACGTCATTCAGTCATTCTTACAGACCTCACAACTGCCTTATGTTCCGTATGTCGACGGGTTGCGTATTCAGGTGCTGCCAAACCTCACCTTCCTGTCAAGCTGCAAAAAGCACCATTTCGCCGCTTTCATACGAGATCCAGGCCTTTTGATCGTTTGGCACGATGATCCCGAGCAGATCATCAGCAGAGCAGAGCAAATCGAGCAGCATCTTGTCTCTCTGCTCTGGAAAGACGAGACTATTGTTCTCAAAAGCGCAGCACAGAGCAAGGCACCTTCGATCAACATCACTGAGAAGGTGGATGCAAGCGACGAGGAAGAAGGCCGCCGATATGATGACAAGCCAAGGAAGACGCTATTGTATCAACCAATTCTCATGAGCTTCGTCGGTATCCTGGTCGTTCTCACCATCGGGCTCGGATGGCGGAAGGTCGCGATCGAGGTCAAGACAGATCACACCTACCTTCGACTTGTTCTGGCCGTGGTCATTCTGCCTCAAATATGGCTTGGATGGTTCTTCTTCCAAACCCTTGTTAACGGCATATCACAAATGTTTGGCCCTGTTAACCAGATGGATTCAAATTCTCGAACTTTCTCCGGACTGCGTTCAAAGAGACTCGAGACCGAATCCCTTCCTCATGTTACTGTGCAATGTCCCGTCTACAAAGAAGGGTAATATCATCCAGTGCCAGAGACGGAATCGAATTGCTGATCAATGATTATAGGCTCTGGAGTGTCATCGATCCTACCATGGTCTCCATCCGCGAAGCAATCTCGACATACGAGATGCAAGGGGGTACCGTCAACATCTTTGTCAACGACGATGGCATGCAGCTCCTCAAGGACAACGAGGCCAAAGAGCGTCAAGACTACTACGAGGAGCACAACATTGGCTGGGTCGCTCGGCCCAAGCATAATCCCAGCCCGAAGCCAGAGAGCGGAGAAAAAGCCTTCGTCAGACCTGGAAAATTCAAGAAGGCTTCCAATATGAACTACGCAATGAATGTTTCTGCCCGGGTTGAGGACAAGCTCGCCGGAGTTCCACGTCATGACGGATGGACACAGCAAGATGAAGACCAAGTCTATCAAGAAATGCTTGACCAGATCTTGAAAGAGGATCAAGGTAGAACCTGGGCTCAGGGTGATGTGCGTATGGGCGACTACATCTTGATCATCGATTCAGATACTCGAGTGCCTGCCGACTGCTTTCTCGACATGGTCAGCGAAATGGAAGCATCTCCACAAGTGGCGATCATCCAATTCAGCTCTGGTGTGATGAACGTTACTTCAAGCTTTTTTGAGAAGGGCATTACCTTCTTCACCAACCTGGTCTACACTGCCATCCAATTCGCAGTCGCAAACGGCGACATTGCCCCGTTCGTTGGTCATAATGCTATTCTACGATGGTCTGCTCTGCAAGATATTGCCTATGAGGAGGACGGTGTAGAGAAATACTGGGCTGAGACGACGGTGTCAGAAGACTTCGACATGGCGCTGAGGTTGCAATCCAAAGGCTACGATCTGCGATTCAGTACATATTTCGGTTCCGAGGGCTTCCAAGAAGGTGTGTCCTTGACAGTATACGACGAGTTGGCACGGTGGGAGAAATATGCCTACGGTAAGCGGCCCAAACCTCCACAGTGTCGAGGGCTAAACTGATTATCCGCTGTAGGCTGTTCGGAACTCATCTTCCAACCGCTGCGATACTGGCCAACGCGAGGGCCTGTCACTCCCTTGTTTCGCAAGTTTATGTGAGTTCAACCTTTCCACCGAGTATCCGACGAAAACATTGCAGCCATAATGTGAAGCATTCAGCAAGACTTTGTACTGATCCAGACCGTCTCAAGGTTCTCAAATATGTCATTGATGGCAAAACTCACGATCATGTCCTACATCGGCACGTACTACGCCATCGCATCAGCATGGTAGGTTCCGAATGCATCCATGAATGCTGCTATCCGAGCTAATGATTCCCCTCGCAGGGTTCTTACGGTCATGAACTACTTTCTCATCGGCTGGTTCAATGGCTATCTTGACCACTATTATGTTGACTCGTTCAAGATCTACTTCTCCATCGTGGTTGTTTTCCAAGCTCTTGGTACTGTATCGTTGGCGGTCCTACGCTATGTGAGTTGATCCCATTCCCGCCCAAATCGCCATGGCTAACGATTTCCTCAGCGCGTTGCTGGCCGCTCTCTCATTGGTGCCTTCATTGAGAACCTAACGTGGCTCCCACTGCTGACGATCTTCCTGGGTGGCATCTCCCTTCACGTCTCACAAGCAATTGCATCTCACATGCTATCGATCAACATGTCATGGGGCGCAACAGCCAAGGAAGCAACTCGGACATCTTTCTTCGACGAAGTGCCAACCATCCTCCGGCGTTTCAAGTTCACCTTCATCTTCTGCGTCATTATGACTACGGGTATGATTGTCCTTGCCGGAGTCGGTCCTCTTGGGCAAATGGTTCCTCATGACTGGCAGATCAAAGACTTCACGGCCATTTGGCCGTTGTCATTGGTTGTTGCGTTTCACTTTCTTCTACCGCTAGTCTTGAACCCTGGGTTGATGCAGTTCACGTTTTGAGGATTTCATGCACACGAGTTATTATTTTCGAGCTCAAAACGTCGTATCATAATAGAAATTCTAGGGTCAGGCGAGCTTTATTCATTTCAGGATTTACGACCGAATACGAGAATAGATTTAGTTGGTGTTTTGTCAAATGTAGAGACATATATCGAAGTCTAGACTGTGGTCTCAGCAAGTCTAGGTTGATAATGTCATGTTACCCAGATGCGAACCCTGTTGAGGGAATGGTACAAAGCGCAGTTTGGCTGTAGAACCCGAGCGCAGTGGTTCTAAGCTAGACGTCCCCCTGTGGTGCCGCTCCAAGTCCGCGTCCGGTCGGAAGAATGTTAGCTTGTGAGGCAAGTCAATATCCTGGGGGACACCCCGGGGAACTTCGCAATCATCCTCTGGCGCAAGCTCGATTTCCCAACCTTCCCGGAAAAACTTGCAGATCACCATGGCTCTTGTAGCAAAGGGATGCGCCGATGCAAGCTCGGCAAGATACTTGATACTCGGTGTATGGTAGATGCGATGGTTGTTCGGTCCTGTTTTGTGGTCTGCCATTCGAGCGAGTTCTGCCGTCATGACGAGGTACGGGAAGAATGCTGGTGTGCGGCGGAGGGAGTAGATATTCTGGTACGCCTTTACTAGGGACAGAATGTTCTCGGTTGCCTCTGCGCATACCAGCCGCGTGAAAGCGACGGTGTCGAGGATCCCGGTATTGTAGAAGGGTCTGAAGAGGAGCAAAACGGCAAAATGATAGTATATGCTGGGAGCTGTCAGTACGAAGAACAAAGAGTGTGACCGAGGGACGACTTACTGAGCGAATAGGACTGGAGGTGTTGAGTTGCCACCCAGCCGCAGCGCATCCGGAAGTGAGCCGTAGAATTGAAGGTACTCGGTGTACAGCGCTCGTACTCGCGCTGTGATGTCTCGCGTGTCCTCCGATTGCAGGCACAGATTGGTCTTGTGCACAATCTCCGAAAGTTCGGCAAAAGCCTTGTACACCGACCTAAGGTTACTGGGCTGGTGGAGGGAGCGATCACCGTGGATGCCTTGATCCGTGTATGGCTGCCACGGTTCGTGTTCGATTTCGTCGATTTTGACTGGCTTACGAACCAGTGTCTCTTCCAGAGTAACCTGTGACGACCGACCGATGCAAAGACACCATGCCCTAGCTGAGTTAGTACGTAGGAAGCAAATTCAGGTACCACGCCTACTGTTCCAGAGTGTAAGACCCCCAAAATGTGGCGGCGCTGACTTGACGCTCCGGGTTGGAGTATAGCAGTCGGTCTGCACGCCTGTCCTGCGAGTCGGCCAGGTGTAAATCCAAGTCAAGCGCAGTCCTCATGGCATATCGTGAAAGGTGCCAACCACTCACATCATGACCGCAGCTGGCTTGCCTCAGCGACATCAAGCCCAGTGCTTGAACCTTGTTCAACGATGGAATGTCCTCAAACCCCAACAAGCGCTGTGCTTCCTCGTAGAATTGGTCTCCTGCTGTACCCCGGTTGTCTTTGTCTTTACGCACCTCCACCAGGTCACTGAATCTGGCGCCCAAAGCAAGCATCGCATTCACGAGCAAGGAAGAACAGAATCTTTCGTTGCCCGTGTGGAAATCAAGGAGGAAATGCTCTCTAGATAAGCTTGCAAAGACAGGATATTCCCAGGAAAAGTAAAGCGATATCAAGTGTTGTACAAGGTTGTCGTCGTTTGTCGCCTTCGTCCACGCCGCTGGTGGGTACTTTTCAGTGGGTGAAGGTTCATTGTCGGTCAGGATCATCTGGGAGAGATGCGAAAGACGTGACGGACCGACCAGATTGAAGTCCGAAGGTGATCGCCAGCCCGAATGTTCGCCTTGTCCCGGAAGTTCGATGTGCATTTCACGGTCTGGCTCTGTGTCTCTTCCGCCGGTCGGAGGAGTTCCCTGTGCTGGATCATGAGGAAACCGTGAAGACCCCGGCCCTGATGAGACATTGTGAGGAGTGTCTTCGTACTCTTGGTCCTGTGGGAAGAGTCAATGGTAGTGATCTAGGCACGACGGATTGTACCACGGTACCTCCAAATATTGCAATGCCAGTGATCGCGCCTCGGAATCGCCTTCGGTGGAGGCAACAAGATCAGCCAGTAGATTGGCGAGTTTTTCGTTCTTTGCCTGTAATTCGGCGACACTGCTTTTGCTCTCGATAAGTTCTCTGGTCGAGTTTCAGTCTTGCATCTTCCATCGTTGAACAGACTTTGCTCGTACTTCTTCGCCCTTTCCCTCTTCCGGTCGCTGTACGTGCATTCCGCCCCATCAACCTCGCATTTGATACATCTGACTCCTCCGGAGCACTTTGTCCGCATTCGACGGCATCGGTCACATGCGTGCGCCACCCGAGGTCGAGAGTCCATGCTTGACGTGGCCTATCGAGGAATCATCGAATTGGTCAAGTCGATATTGTAGGGTCATGCTGGAAGTTTCCCGTACTGGACCTGCGATACAAGGACAGGGATTCTGGTGGCAAAGGTAAAATTAATTCTACAGCTATTCGAATGAAGTCATTCTGCATCAGAAAACATTCTAGGCGAGTATCAGGAGGTGTTTTGGCGACGAAAGACCGTTGAACGCGTGTGTCTGGACCCGGAAAATTATGCCGTCACTCTGATGTCATTGTTGATGCCAAGCATTCAAACACGTGATGGTCCCGAGACTTGCTTTCCGGATACATATTCTGGAGACTGCGGCCCTCTCACGTGATCGATGTGGCTGCAAATGTGCCAAGGGATGTAATGACACGCAGAAGGGCGGGCCAGACGGACACCTCCGTCCCACGAGGCGGCCTCGATGGCTAAGGTTCGGCAATTTAGACAAGATCGTACCTGGGTACCTTTACTGGGTGCCTTAAGCTATGTCATCCAGCATGCGATGCAATGTCAGCTATTTCACCCAGTATGCGAGTTCAATGTAAACTGTATTCTAGCTAGGAGCCGCTATGTAAGCCGTATCTAAAAGTGCGCGAGTGCTCTGTAAGCATGCGCCAAACTCGGCCTGTACTTTGACCGAAGATCGTTTATCTGACATATCGACCGCGGCTTTTAGCTACTTTACTCCAGTCCATAGCGTCCTTGGCACTCTCTTTCAATTGGTCTGCAGTGTTGACCATCCCCAAAGTAGAAGACTCTAGTTACTGATACCCCTCCGCCCAGCGTTCGCCAGTTGGGCCTGAAACTATTCCCAAGGGTATATGCAAATTCCTATAAGAAACCCCTCTCAATCTCAAGTGACCAGAATCTTCAGAGACAAAACAAAGTCAGCACCATTGACACAGAAACGTGACACCATACCAACGCACAAAATGAGCCAACAAGCAGCATGGATCAAAGAGCAACATGCCAGCCTCGTGGTTGACGAAGCTCCAATTCCAACTCCTGGGCCAGGCGAATTGCTGGTCAAGATCAAGATCATTGCTTTCTCTCCACTCGAGGCGAAAATACAAAAGTGAGCTCACTCATCTCCAGCAAGGGGGCACAGCTAATAATTCAGGTCCGCTCTCATTCCAATCCCGTATCCCAACATCCTCGGTATGTCCTTTGCTGGTATCGTCGAGGACGTTGGGCCCGACGTGACCGATTTCAAGCCAGGCGACAGGATTGCGACCATTCGCGACGGGCCGAAGGCTGCTGATCCTCGCTTTGGAGCCTACCAGCAGTACGCTCTCGCATCGCAGACTTCGACTACCAAATTCCCAGAGGGAGTCAGCCTCGAAACCGGTGCAACAACGATTCTCAACCTTGCTGCTGTCGCCTCTGCCTTCTCAATCTTTATGGGTCTTGACCGTCCGCCTGTTACACGCAAGGCGGAGGCGAACGGCAAGAAGATCCTTATATACGGCGGTTCTAGCTCTGCGGGTGGAATTGCTACGAGCTATGCCACTGCAGCCGGATATGAAGTCATTACCACATCATCACCCAAGAACAAAGACTTCGTGCAGTCTCTAGGTCCGTCAATCATCATCGACCACTCGCAACCTAGCAAAGAGTTGTTGACCGATATTCGATCTCATGGTCCTTATGAAACCATCTTCGACGCCATCGGCCTTCCACCAGTTACCGGCGTGCTGGCAGAGTACTTACATTCGCTGGGTGGTGGAACGTATTACTCTCTGATCTATCCGGAGAAGCCTTTGCCGGATGATGTGCAGTGCAAGTTTGCACCTTACAGCTTGTCACTTGATAAACCGGAGAACCGAGACTTCAGAGCATGGTTCTACACTGAACTCGTGCCGAAGGGACTGCAGGGAGTGATCGTGCCCACAAGGCCACAGTGGGTTGAAGGCGGATTGAGTCAGGCACAGGCAGCCCTGGACCTGATGGAGGATGGCAAAGTTAGTGGTAGGAAGCTGTTGATGGATCCGAGCGCTTAGATTAGGAATACTAGGTAATTAGTGACGCGTATAGGAGGCACAATGAAGATGCCTCCAACCTCAATAAGTTTCCTTTTCCCCTTTGCATACGATCATTTAAGCAGAATGAATATACATCCGCCTTAACAAATGTAAAACTATTGGTTGAGGTAAATGGAGTAGAACGAACGACGCTTTCATGCATACATGTACTAATCTTCTGAACGTCATCAACCAAGGTGACTGGTACTCGAGCGACGTAGAAAGTACGCTCTTCAACATGACGTCTTTCACAAGGCACCAATTCTGTTTCCTGTGTGTTGTTAGTATCATTTGTTTTATTGTTAGTAGTATTGGGTAGCTGTTGCATAATTAAATATTTGCACGTCAAGACGATTTAAACTATAAAAAGCCTAACGAAGGTCGAAGGACCTAATGAAAATCGAAGAACCTCATTATTAGGGAAATTTCCAGATAGCAGATCTCTAGTATCCAACTAATGTGCAACCCGAGATGTACCACAGCTGAGTGATTGCATGTTCGTATCATTGAAAGCCATACAGAACTTGGGTGTTTTCCTGCAACACTGCTTCAAGAGCTTTAGGATCAAGCCCTAGAGCCTTCAGGATAGTTGGCGCCACTTGCGTGGTATTGACCCTGCCATTAAACACCTTCTTCTGGAGCTTGGGATTGCTAATGAAGCAAGCTACCTTTCGATCATCGTCGCTCAATCCACCATGCTCTGCTAATTTGGATTGCGAAGTGGTGTAACAGGTCCCTAATTCGGGTTGCACGATAATATGCGGCACGCGTGAGGACGCCATTGGGTTGCCGAAGCCTTGTGCAACGAGCTGTGTCCCGGAAAGCGTGGTTTGGATCTTCAGGTTCGAAGCATTCTTGTGGAGATTTTCAACGGCGGTGGGAATGTCAGCGGTGTCGTTCAACCAGAGAAGACCAATATCATCCGCCTGCACATTGTCAGTTTCGCACTCAAGGCTGTTATTCAGAACGCACCGTGAGAAAGGCTGTTGGCACGCCGGTCGCATTTACCAATGCATCTGGATCGACCTCATTCCATAGCTGAGGATTGATCGGAGCTTGACCATGTTTGCTTGCGATAATGATCAAAGATTCATTCAGTTGCCCTTTCTGATCAAGCTTTGTCACAATTCGGCCAAACGCTCCGTCAACGTAATCGAAAGCGTGAAGTAGTGCTGGGCTGAATGAAGAATCATTCATATATCCGACGGTTTTCTGGGCAACCGATACTGCTTGAAAATTACCTCCGATCAATGCGGGCATCGAAGACGGAGCTAGATGTCCTGTTGAGTTGGCTGGTGTTGTGCCGTCGATGAAGCTGAGCCAAGCTTGCACGTGTAGTTCATCATATGCGATTGTGGCATTGACATTGTTTGGCACGGCTTGAATCTCAGGGAAGTAACCAGCCGATAGTCCTTTCCCACTGGGTCCATTCATGATCTCGTATGCCGGATGTTTGTCCACGTATGCAGTCTGCAGGCCAGCAGCTGTGATGACCTCGAAGACGGTATTGACCTGAAGTCTCATGTGCGGGTAGATTGACTCACATTTGCCGTTGACGAAAGTCATTGGCAGATTGCCCGGGTCAATGCCACCAGACCACAGTAATGTCGAGTTGTAATCAACATTCTCGGCGTACTGGACTTCGGCGCCCGGAACACCCGTGCAGTTGCTGCCAGCGGGATAATATGTCCAGTCCCAAACATCGTCGTACCAAATACCAGTAGTCCTTGGACTGCCACCTGTATACTGCGCAATGGAGCCCGGAAATGAATCAGATGGCTGCACAAAGGGTCAGTTGTTTTGTCCCAAGTCAAGCAGACTCATACGTACTGCGGAGGTGAAGGCATTGGAATATTCGTAGCCGGTTGATAATAGCTTGGATATGTTTGATTCTGGTCGGACCGCTACATATTTCTCAACGTCGCTCGAGTGCATGCCATCGACGCTGAAAACCAAGACATGTTTATACAACGCATTGGAGGCTGGCGCTGCTTGCACACGGGCGATCGAGAAGGCGGCCGTAGCACCTAGCGAGACTTTGGTTAGGAGACCCATTTGAAGGTAGAAATTGGTTTGTTTGCCGAACGTGTGATATGATGAACGAGCAAAAGAAAATAGAAAAGGTGACCTCTCCGCGCCTTTTATCAGCCTTGTAACGGGCCTGTGACTTTCCAGCGTACGTATTAGTCTCTCCTACGTGGATGCTATCTGCTTGAGCAAGTTCGAATAAGGAAAGGCCAGAACAAAATTTTGATCTAGATCAGGGCTACTTTCAGTATCGATCTCTGATATATCTTGTGGCTGTGAGCACGTTCGCATGAACAGTAATGCCATTGCTCGTGCTGTCCATGCTGTTGAAACTTGACCCACGCTGCCGCTTTCAGCCACATTACAACAGCCATAGATATTCGTACGGTGACTCACAGATCGTCATCCCGCATATTGGTGAGTTGTTCTCTGGCCTGTTCGTACCACCCAAACTGAGCTCTCCCATTCTCGCTAAGGTGTTCGACCATTTTTCCCTGCCATGAGCTCACTGCCGGCGCCCCAAGGTGCACCTTTAAAAGGAGCTTTCTACGCATAACACTTACAACTTTAACAGTTACCAATTCAAGCAGGTCCTGACTGTTTGATCGCGAACACTAAGAACCGTGGGTTGATCGCTTCTATTATATCCAATGAACATGAGAGATTATCCTATATGCCAATGTAAGGAAACGATGTTCGATGTGGATAATTTTCTAAAGCGGATGGTGAGCGATTGCAAACAGAGCTGCGTAGGCCAATGGGACTCAAGACCTGGAAAGGTGCAGAGCAACCCAGCTTGTGAGCTTGCTGTTTGTTAGTGCAATGACGCCAAGTGTCAAAATTATACGTAGGAATATTGTCTCCCCTGGCCAAGGTGTTGCAAGAGTGAACAGGGTAATGAAAGGCATTGTTGGGTCAGGAATCGAATACGGGCATGATGGGGCCTCGAGCCCGAGAGACCTTCAAACAAGCCTCACGAAGCTTCTGGCCCCACCGCCAGCCCCAGGCTCGCCATGCCTAAGTCGAGCTGGTAAGTCCCACGCATGGACTCCGCAACACCAACCTTGGCGCCATCATGCACACGGAGCATACCTTACCGGCTGCAGAAACTTATGACCTTCGTCCCTCCGCATTGGCGTGAGTAGATTCCATCTGAGGTCTCCTCCTAGCGTCGAAGACATGAAACCGGTTCGACAGAATCTTGAAGGATGAGGCAAGAAGAGTCCGACGTCGTGTTCCCGTCGAAGCCCGTCGACGGTCGATGAAAGCATGTAATGCTTGTCGGTGGCGAGAAACGAAGTATAGCGAGTCTGTGCCTTGCGATGAGTGCTGCAAGCGAAAGACGGAGAACAATTGCTGTTTCCTCAAGAAGTCTCGGGGCGTGTCAGAGAGTCCAGTAGAGCAACCTAACGGAGTCTTGAGACTAGAACGGAGCGTATCTGCCAATCAATCAGAAAGTAAGTGTTACTCTCATTCACCAGGGCATAGTCGAAGCCTGATGTTAGTAGGTAGAAAATACGCTTTGCAGGCAGAAGAGCTGCTCCGAAGCAAGGCGCCGCTAGAGGAAGAGATTCGCACGTTGCTTACCCATTATGTGGCCATGACACGAATGGAGAGCCTCCCAGCAACACGGACGCACCAGAAGCTTCCACAACTCAGAGCGACGTTGGCAGTAAAGCGGTCGAGGCGGATGAGACCCAACTCCTCTCTGATAAACAGGGCGAGCTACGGTACGTCGGAGATGCTGGATTTCTCACGACTTGCCGGATGGAGCACCGGTCGCTTACCTGGTCTCCGGGCAAAGGAGCTGATCAGGGTGACTGTTAGCAGTAACTCTAGCCTGTCGCGCTTGCAAGCATGCCTTGTGTTAGCGTCGCTTGGTTGGATGGTTCGCTTCCTATTGCAAAAGAGCTTTGCGTCTTACTGGGACCTCCCTGAGCGGGCCAAACATAACGGAAGTGTCGGCTCTCATGAGCATTCTCATGTGCTACCGGTCCTGGGTCTGGAGCTCTACGGAAAGAGGCTCGGGAATCGCATGGTCAGCCTAGTTTCATGGGGATCTGTGGGCAGGGATGCCTTGGGGCGTTTCGGCAACACCAGCCAAGAGATTATTACGAAGGAACACGGGCTGTCGAACGCCGCGGCCAAGCGTGTTCGGAGGAGTTGCCTTTTAATTGCTGTCATCGTAGGTCGTGCTGCAAGCTGCGCTGCACAGCACAAACCAAGTTTTGCACCTACCTAATGCGGGCACTCAGTCTAAGCGGGATCAAAAGAACCAAATTTCCCTTCTGCTCCTCTTCTTTCTTTCAACTGATATGAAGCATTTGCCCCAAGCGAGCCACAGCTTCCAGTAGCCACATGACACAAGTTGCCCTCTCAAACAGTCCTCGGTGAAGAACAAATCCGGCGACTGGCTCGTGTTCTCCGTCAGTTTCTTGGATCTCGCTCGTATCTAGGTCTCGGCTGCGCTGCCAAGCCTATATTCCT
Organism: Exophiala xenobiotica; assembly: GCF_000835505.1. Classification (NCBI taxonomy): domain Eukaryota; kingdom Fungi; phylum Ascomycota; class Eurotiomycetes; order Chaetothyriales; family Herpotrichiellaceae; genus Exophiala; species Exophiala xenobiotica. Next base: position 5,166,300 of record NW_013562493.1, read on the forward strand.
AATGCATTTGGAGGTCTAGATTCAAGGCCTCTCTTGGTTGTCTTCCTAGATCATCTACGGTACATGGCGATGCGCAAAGGTCATGTACACCCGGCTGTACACCCGGCTGGAAAGCCGGGTAAACTTGATTCAATCTCTACATACTTTCTACTATTTCCCATCTTACGAGCGAAGAATCGATTTCATGTGGGCATCGATATGAGACCAACATCGAATGAATGCGAAAGACTTCACAGCAAACACGAGTTTACGCCACATTACGAGCGTCCCGTTTGTTGATTGTAGCTGAACGAACCTCCGAACATGCTTTTCTCCACATTCACGAATTTCTCGGTTCTTGATTGTAGCTCAACGAGCATCAAGGTTCGGCTCTTTTCCAAATCGCCGGATCACAGGTCCTGGCAAATCGAGGAAGCTCAAACCAGCCGTAACCAATGAGTCAATGTGAACGGCCTACTTCACAATGTTATGGCAACTCTCCGCTAAGGATCCGTTGCATCTACTAAAGTTGGTGTCCTTGTCCACATCCTCCTCTTTCCGCATCCTCCAGCACAGTGTCGTTGAAAATCAAAGCAGTTTATCTGTCATTAAGTCAGCTTCCAGTTATTGCTGAGACAACTCGGCACAGAATCTTCCAAATGCCAGGACTTGCCTCGCGTTGGGCCAGCCGACTCCGGCTAGCACTCCTTGTACCTAATATACTGGCCGTTCTTGCAAGACCGGACAGCTCTTTGCACGTTGCACCTGGACAACCCATCCAAGCCGCAGTCGATTGTGCTCACCCAGGACAGGTTGTCATCGTCGAAGCTGGCACATACGCGGAGCAAGTTACCATTAAAACCGACGGAATCAAGCTTGTTGGAAAAGGCGCCATCATCGTTCCTCCCAGTGTACCTGTACAAAATACATGTTCCGGCCTTGCAGGTCCAGGCACCGAAGCCGGCATCTGCATCGAGGGACAAGATATTGAGTTGGCAGACTACGTGCAAGAGCACAGAAAGGTGCTCTCCGTGGGTCGCGCCGTGCACGACGTACTTGTCACTGGTTTTGAAGTTCAAGGTTTCTCCGGCCTAGACATCGCTGTGCTCGGAGGAGAAAATTGCAAAGTTACCAAGAACACGCTGTATGATGGCGCACAGTACGGATGTCTTACCGTCGGCTCAAAGAACACTCTCATCGATGCCAACAAGGTCGCCGCAACAGGTGATTTATTGTTCATTGGTATATGCATGGATGATATGTCTGACGTGCATGTGACGAACAATGATATCAACAATTACGCGATCGGCCTCTGCGTTCAAACCAACGGTGCCTTCGTCCACGGGAACGAGGTCAGCAATAGCTGTATCGGTGCCTATGTTGACCCGGGCATTCTCGGTGCGCAGATCAGTAATAACCATATCAGCAGCCCGAACCCAATCTGTCCCTCTATTCCTGATCTGGGTGTCTTGGGCGTGATCATGGCTGGCGCTTCAGATACACTCGTGAAGCAGAATATCATTGAGGGTCTCACCGCAAATGGAGTAAACAATGCAACGGCGGTGGCGGTGATTATAATCGATGATCCGGGGACAGGTACACCTGCGTCAGGTAATATCGTCGTTGAGAATGTTTTGCGGAACAACGATTTCGACATATTTGTCAACACGACTGGTACAGGCAACGTCATCCAAGACAATCAGTGCTCGACTCCAGCTCAACTATGTAGCTGAAAAGAAATCAAAATTGACAATATCCAGCTGGAAATTCTTCAGATCTTATGCTTAGTAAAAGTCTTCATCAGTGTAGTTCGTGACCTAAGTGATTTGCTATTGTGCGTTGTACCCTTATCAGGATCTTAACAAGCTTAAGCAGCTGGTCACAGCAGAGACGTGTCGAACCGTGGCATGGGATACTTGGAAGCCGAGAAGAAGGTACGCGGCCTACAATAGAGAGCATGAATTGTGGATGGATAGCATCTTATCTGTCGATGCATCGTAGTAGAGCCAAATGGAAGCTCAATTGTGATATTCGTTAGCCCACCGCCCCATCTGGATTGATGCTGATGCTGTGAAAGCCGCATTGACGAGTGTTAATTTGCTCACAAAGTCTTATATCCAGTTCAAGATGCCGGCCTTGAGGTTGTTTAACCACAAACTTGTGCAATTCGTCCTTTGCCGCTGCCCTGAATCCTAGGAGTCTTGTTCATCATCTTCTAGATCGAGATCAGCAACAAGACCCGCAAGAGATTGACAAGCTTCTTGACGGCGAAAAAGCTGTCCGGTGATAGTGATCTCGGCAGTGCATGGAATACAGGACACAATAACGCATACTGTAGAACAGCTAGTAGCAAATAAAGAGTGACTTACGGAGTATCTCGCTAGGATTATGAGCTCCACTTCGTATTCCTTGGGTGTAAGTACGAATACGTATACGCAAAAAGCTGCTAGAATCTAGGCGCTTAGTCAGGCTCACCAGGCCACTCAAGCTGATCCGATCAGGCCCCCTTTAGCTTATGTTACGAGTATATGTATTATCTTCTTTTCTCTTGACAATTGTGTCATCGTCATCTCTACTGATGACTCCTACACCACGGGAGATGGATGAGATCACAGATGTTGATTACCTTGTCGTTGGCGCCGGGGCCATGGGGATGGCTTTCGTTGACACCCTTCTCACCGAGAGTAGGAAAACAATCGTCATCATCGACCGTTATGCCCGTCCTGGCGGCCACTGGACGACTGCCTATCCGTTCGTCCGCCTACATCAACCGGCTGCTTCGTACGGAGTGAATTCCACGCGTCTCGAACACGATGGCATCGAGAAGTTCGGCTGGAATAAAGGCCTCGTCGACTGCTCATCACGCGATGACGTGTGTGCCTACTTTGAGAGGGTCATGAAGAACAAATTCTTAGCGTCAGGACGTGTGCAATACTTCCCTAAGTGCGATTACATCAGCGAGGGCAAGTTCCGCTCCATCCTGACAGGGAAAACGTACCGCGTTGCCAACGCCACGTGCATTGTGGACGCGACCTACAGCCGAACTGTTGTTCCATCAATGCGACCCCCTCCCTACGACATCGCTAGCCAGGTCGATATTGTAACGCCCAATGGTCTCGCTGGAGTCTCCCGTGGATACGAAGGCTATACTGTTGTTGGAGGCGGAAAGACAAGCATGGACACTTGCCTATGGCTCCTCGAGAATGGCATCAACGCCTCCCAAATAACGTGGATCAGACCGCGTGACTCATATGTCTTCGACCGTTCTACATTTCAGCCTGGACCTCAGTTTGCTGCGCATGTTCAAGCTTCTACTAGAGGTATGATTGAGTCAGTTATGGTCGCCTCGTCGGTGGAAGATCTTTTAAGACACCAAGTGACCAAAGAATTCTTGCTTCAATTCGACGAAAAGGTTATTCCTACTATGTTTCATTGCGCCACGGTATCACGTCTTGAGTTTGAAGCACTCAAGCAGATCAAATCTGTTGTCCGGAAAGGCCATGTTACTAGTGTCACGAGGGAAGAAGTGACATTAGAGCATGGTAGCTACAAACCCATCCCTGACACACTCTACATTGACTGCTCGGCTGGATCGATTCCTAAAGTCGCTCCTGTGAGAATCTTTCGAAACCACAACATCACGCTTCAGCCCGTCCGATACTGCCAGCAGGCATTCAGCGCAGCAATGATTGCTCACGTCGAGGCAACCTACGAAGACGAAAAGCTTAAGAACGAGCTTTGTAACCCGGTTCCACTGCCTGACGAGCCCATCGATTTTCCTCTCGTCATGCTCCAGACCAATTTGAACACTATAGCCTGGCTCAAGCACCCACAAACAGCTTCCTGGCTTGGGTCTTCCCGACTGGATATATTCAAGCGCAATGTTCCGGATGATCCCGAGCAGAGAATCGCCCAAACCAACCAAACAATAGCGATTCTTGAAGCAACAAGCAAGAAAATTCGATACCTTATCGACAGCCTACCTGAGGCAGAGGCAGCGAAGATGTACACGCAGCTCAAAGGCTTTACGCACGAGTCTGCACGTCTATAGGTCGTGGTGAAGAGATGTAGGAAGCTTTGATAGAATGATATGATGGAATGAGATGACGGAATGAGATGACGGAATTATATTGTGATGTTCAGACTTCGGCGTCAGATGATCCAAAAAGGTATGCTAAAAGGTTTCTATTTTGTTGGTCTGGGTTACATTCAACAAATACGACGACCTAGACGAATACGATATTACACAATACTATCCCGCAGTAGCATATCGATCGATTCCCGTGACTACACGCTTGCACAATATCAACGGAAACAAGGTCCATACGCGGTCGCTGAGCAAAGAAGAACAGAGTTTACGGCTTCCGCGGATAATGTGGAATGAGTGTCTAATGGGTTGGCATGACACCAACCCGTGGAGGTAGTCTTGCGGACCATGCTCACTTGTAACCCGGAGCGGAAATCTTTACAATATTCTCGCTTTTGATTGTGCACGACCATCACAATGAACCTGTCAATCTCGATCTAGGGTACCACAAGAACATCCTCCTTTCTTACTGCGCAATACTTTTCACAGGGCGCCTGCTCATGCTGATCGAATTTGCAACCTTTGATCCCGAAGAACTAATAATGCGAATGCAAGACCAATCGTGGGCGAGCCATGATGGTTCGAGACTGGTATTATTTCCTGGCCTTGTACGGAGACGTGCACCAAATGTAGTTGCCGCGCTAAAGTTGAATGACGAAGGATCACAACCTGACAGCTAATTTTCTCTTGTTCTAGGCGGCCTTAACTAAAGTTTTAACTAAAGTTTTAACTAAAGATAATTTACTTTAGGTAGCTTAAGGAAAAGATTAAGCGAGTATTAGAGATAAAGTAATAAGCTTCGATATCTTCGAGAATAGTCATACTTTAACTAAAGTCTTAACTAAAGATAATTTACTTTAGGTAGCTTAGAGATAAGGACTAGGCGAGTATTAAGGGTAAAGCTACGAGCTCCGATATCTCCGGGGACAGTTGTCCGGAGCGACGGAAAAGAAAATACATGGTCTTTTGACGTCCTCGTCATTCAACTTTAGCGCGGCAACTACATTTGGTGCACTTCTCCGTACAGGGTAGCCTCATCTAGCACCTCGCCAGATTTGCTCGCGACAAACTCGTGCGTCAAATGCGTGTAGTTGTGAAATGTAAGTCGACTCCATCCATAGGTTTTGTTGAGTGTGTCTAGGCCAAATCGAGAGTAATCTTGTAACGGATATTGGAGGGCATCGAGTCCATCGTAGTGCCCTGCAGCACCGTTGGTGATGTACCACGGGGATTTAGGGTTGTTCAGGCCAGCCGGGTCGATGATTCCATTGGCCAGTGGATTCTGTCTCTCATAGACGTGTGCATGGCCGGAGAGAACTAGATCGACGCCGTATTTGATATACAAAGGCTCAAAGACATCTTTGCATGTCCAGCAGATGGTGCCGCTCGCATTGGCATGACTCAAGTACCAAGGACGATGGCCGGCGACAATCACCCAGGGGGTTTCGGTGCGGTTAACTCCGGCAAGATCGGCCTCGAGCCATTTGGTCTGGGCATCCAACGTGGTGTTGAAGGGCCCACTGTCTTCACCCTCGACCCCGCCAGGTTCATCGGGAGCTGTGAAGCCATGGCCTAGGTCCGTCTCGGTGTCAACCTGGACGAAGTGGGTCATGCCGTGGTTGAACGAGTACCAGAAATTGCCCGTGCCACCAGATTCGGCGCTCGGCATACGAAAGTGGTTGCGATAGCCTGTAAAGTTGGTCTGGCCAGGGATGCAGATGCTCACGTCGTACGTTATGTTCTTAGCTTTGTCGGTGGTACCGCCATTGTCGCAATTGGCTTCGTGATTACCCGGGCCGACCATGTATGGTTTAAAGGCAGTAATTGGGGTCATTTCGTCGTAGAAGTCGTTGAGAATCGACTCATACACGTGGAATCCTTCAGCGGTGGTAGTGTTGCTTAAAAAGCCCTGAATCTCTTCTTTCAGCCAATAGTCTGCGTAGGCAATGTCACCGGCTAGGGGCCAAATGTTAGTGATTTCATCCGATCAGTGATGGAGACAAACGTACGATGCCAGACGAAATCAAATCCGCTCTTGGACTTTTCCAGGGATTGGATAGTGTTAATTTCACCTGGAGAGAGGGTGTTGTTGACAGAGACGCCGGTGCCAGCATAGGTTGTCAGACCCTGGGCTCCCATGGTGCCCAAGTCAACAACCACAGCAACGGAAAATGCTTCTGGCTGTCCAGCTGGTCGACTAGTGGTAAAATTGTATGGACAGTGTGATTGCATGTGGAGCAGATGTTCTGGAAGGTAATAGTAGAGCGTATCTGGCTTCAGGCCCGTGATTTTCACATGGTTGTTGTACGTCAAGGAAGTCGGATAGGTGACAGAAACCTTGGACGATGCCGTCATATTCAGGTCATTGGGGACCAGGCCGTAATGAACCGTTGGATTATCCAATTTCTCAAAGGTGTTCCAGCTGACATACATCCCAGTGTTACCTGCATAAGCGAGACGAAGCTGCGAGTTAATCGTATTGTTGGTGGCAGCGTGGGAGAGCTGAGAGAAGGCAACCGCCAACAGGCTGGCATATATGAAGCGTACCATTTTCCCCGTCTGGCTTGGTCGTCGTGCAACTGTGAGTGCAGTGAAAAAGAGAACTGAAGACGAGGGTCAAAGATTGTTCTACGACTTTATGAAGCAGTAGCCGATCGACAATATAGGAAGGTATTGAGCCGCATTTTTAGGTTTCTTCAGCCAAGTGAGACAAGCAATAGCTTGATGAGTATCCGCAAGGGACTACCAATGCTTATTATGCGGAGGAGCACGTGCATCCCAAAGCCCTGGAGCTACAGAAAGATCATTGTGGACATTTTTGTACAGTAAGCGAGTTCTGTACATCGCTGAAAGCACGTGCTGCTGGCTAGGCCGTGCTAGTCTTGATGTGCAGGATGCAGGACGAAATTCGCCCTCTCGATGACATTCCCACGGCGAGTGATTGGAGTGGACTAAGAAATGGACTGGGCGGAACAAGCGGTAGCACGGGAGGTTGAACCCGCACCTTGGGCCAATCAATCGACGCACGGTTAGATGCTTCTTACGACCTCGGACAGGGTTCGCTGTGACAGCTTCTGGTATGAAAGCCACTGACGTAGACACCGACGTTCCAACAGGAGAAAGTAAGTGGACAATCATTTACTTCCACACCACTCAAAATTCTACCCTATTTAGCTATGGCTGGGCGAATTTAGCGGCAAGTCGTCGTTATCACTGGAGCAGCAAGCGCTATCGGGTCTTTCTCCCCTAAAAGATCTCTCTTTGCGAGCTCTCCCTGACCGGGATCCCATCTAGGCGCGCCACGGCAAAGACACTTGACAGCCAGCAAGCACGACCCGCTCCGTGTGATATCAATATCGAAGCTTTAAAGAATCTCAAAGACGAATTGAAACATGACGTTCATCAGATCTGTTCCCTTGATGTCACCTCGAGCTCCCACTGCGATCGCCCCCTCACTTCGATTGTCGATCACTTCGGAAAAGTCAACTTCCTGTTTAATTGCGCTGGAGTGAACCCCATGTATTTCCCTCTCGAGAAGACCACGGATGATTACTGGAACAAGATTGTCAATACAAGCCTGCAAGGAACGTATTTCATGACTCGAGCATGTCTTCCAGTTCTATCGGCCGGGCCAGTCATTGTGAACGTTTCGTCTGTCGCAGGGCTCCGTGCCGACGCCGGCTATGCAATCTACAACGCTGCTAAGTTCGGTGTAATTGAATTTTCGAAAGCGATGGCCTTAGAACTCGGTCCAAAGGGTATCAGACTGAACGTCGTGGCGCCGGGCTCGATCACGACTCCAATAAAAGATGTGGAAGTGGCCCGGGCGAAAATATAGCTAAGGCACGTGCCGTAAACACCTATACTGCATCAGGTTTAGCGCCGATGCAGATCAGGCCAACTATCCATGTCGAACCTCGTCGTCCTCGATTTATCTCGTCGGCGAAGATAGAGCGCCTTTTCAAGAAAATCTGAACCGCACATGTATCGAAGCAACATCCTCATATGTGGCGACGACTAATTCCCTCACGTGCAACACGCAATCACAATGCCCCATCATGGCCGAAAAGATGGACTGAGCCTGTGCAGACCCGATCGTTCTCCTTAACCAATCACTATCATTTCGGCTTGGAATCGCTTCCGGTCATACTTATGCCTCCTACAGTGTTTGGCGGACTTTTGGTGACACTTTGGGCGTATAAATGCTTGATGATGGTCGTTTTCCAGAACAAGATCATTTATATGCCTTCCGTTCCGCCATTCTCCAGATCCGAGAAAATCAGCGATTATGCTGCCCAATGCAAACCCGTCATCTGGACGGACCATTCATTGAGAGCAGCCGACGGAACAGCGATAAAAGTTGTGGAAGGGACAGTTGATCTGCCTAAGAAGCTCAAAGTTACCGAGGATATTGTTATCGTGTACTTCCAAGGGTATGTGACCTTATCAAGTCTTGTTCTTCTTTCTAACGCGTTCTCAGCAATGCCTCTTCTCTGCCTCCTCGCCTTCCATACCTCTCCAATGTGTTGAAAGGACTAGCTCGCGAGGATGATAGTAAAATGTACACCATTGTCGCATTATCTTACCGTGGCTACTGGACCTCAAAGGGCAGCCCTTCACAGACGGGAATTGAGCTCGATGCTGAAGCGGCGCTCGAATGGGTTCGAAAGAGATATGACCAAGGCCGCACTAAGACTGTCGTTTGGGGGCAGTCGATCGGTGCTGGAGTTGCAACGGTGAGTTTGGCGAATTTATTGAGACATAGTAAGGGCAACCTACTGCAGCTCCGTGGACTTATTCTCGAAACCCCTTTTGTCGATCTGAAAGCAGTGCTTGTGGCTCTGTATCCACAAAAGTTCCTACCTTACCGGTACCTGGCACCATTCTTACGCTCCACTTGGGACAGCAAGAGCTCGCTCACCAGCATTGGCGAGAGCAAGCCGAATCTGAAGGTATTGGTCCTGGAAGCTGGCAATGACGAGATAGTACCTCCTGGGCAAGCCGAGGCACTGGAAGAGGTCTGCGCCCAGCAATGCCTTCAGGTCGATCGCAAGACTATCGCCGGGGCCTTACACACTGAAGTCATGACCAAAGCCCAGGGACGAAGCCATGTTGTGAAGTTCCTTCAATCTCTCTGAGAGTGTAACATGCTGGAGATACTCTATGAGTGCAATTATTGGATACTCAAGGGCGTTTGCGGTCAGGCAGCGTCCAACAGCAGAAATTGTTTCCCGCAGACGACATGGATGTATTGCTCGTGGTTCTTCAGTCTAGAAAGCTCCGGTCCCGCCTGTGCTCGAGGTCAAATGCCGGATCATACTCGAAGGTATCTGAGATCTGCTTTTCATCCTAGGTCAGATTGTCGGACTCAAGGGTAATTGCATCGTCAAACTCGACTGGCAATCGTTGGGCTTGATGCAATCGGCCGTACAAACGTTCTATGCTCAGACCTAAGCCCGTTCCGCGCTTTCCTTTTCGCGACACCAATTCACGAATGTTAGAGTGCGAGCGGCAAACATCTGCACTCACTGAACGATACGGAAATATCAGTAGGGGCTTGCTGCTAGTTGCTATGAGGGAATTCCATCGAGAAGGCCAGTGTTCTTGCTCTGACAAACAATTATGGCCGCCGCACAAAGCCGCAGTTGAGAACAACCCTTACTAAACACTGCCGGATCCTGAGCAGAATGCTGTGTTGCTTCTACCAATATGGTCTATCCGTGCAATCTTTCTCTGGGAAGAAATTGCATGGTCAGTCGCGCCGGACGTACCTATCTGCTTTTACAGTAGCAACGCTTCGCAGTCAGTACTTCAGGGCCAAGAATCCAGAAGCAGCATCAAGCCTAGGAGAATCAACTACGTTTCGTGTTTACGCTCAACTCATCTGTTACATTACCACCGATCTAAAAGCAACCGTCGCGAATGATTCAGGAGACCAGCGAAGGTGTAGCAAGACCACAGGTCAGGCTGCCTGCAGTCACTAATGCACGTCCCTGTCATGCGGATTGCATGGGATTAAATGACAATGCTAAACGGATAACTGCGCCAACGCAACAACATCGTCAGAATTGAATTGATTGAGAAGTCTGTCCTCTCAAGCCCACGGGTAGGCAAGGTTGCTATATGAATGCGCTATAAGAGAGGGCTAACGCGTAGTTAACGGCGAATCCATGTGGCGCGGAGTGAAGATTACCCCTGTACAGAGATTTCGTGGTCCAGACTGCGTGGAATTGAAGGCATGGAATGTCTCAGTTGCAAGCGTGTTACAACGTGAAAATAGGGCATAAACTAGCAAAAGGAGAGCGTCGAGGCCCTCGGCGTCGCCGTCGCGTGGCATCGAGGTCATCGCGGATGCCGAGGTTGCCAAGTTGTCAAGAAAGGGCTGTCTTCTGACAACAGCAAAGAATGGCTGTTTAACACGACATGTTTGCGCCACCGCTAGAAGTGATGTTCTCGACTTGGCCAGGGTGAAGTAGTCTAGTTGCTTAAGACGATACATAGAAGAACTGAATGCAGTGCTATTCGTTTCGCGATCGCAAGGCAGGCAGAAGTCTCCCGGAACAGGTTTCATATGGAACGACTGTTGCTGAGAGAAGGAAGAAGAGGCAATAAGAGAGGAAGGACAAAGAGGTAGGGGGATTACAACGAATCTGAAGAGGAGAGCCTCGTCGGACAGTGTCATTTGATATTCGTAAGATGGCGTTTGACCGCAACGCTTCATTTGAAGATACAATAAGTCCGAACTTCCAGACTGCTGCGCGGAACCGTTCCTGGGCGATCATCCAAAAAGGCAGTGTGAGGGACTCGCCATGCCGAAGAGTGATCGGTATCAGCCAACTTGAATGACAGTAGTTCATCTCGGGTCATATTGGCATAGTAGGCCCAACGATAGTCTGGTTTGTAGTGGAATGCGTATCCAGCACCGATGAGTTTGTGCTCCTTGGCGATCTGTCGTGGATCCACGAGCCTGTCTTCCATCGTAGTATCTGGGGGCGGTAGTGGAGGATATGGTGCACTCGGCAGCTCTGGACATGCAATCAGCCAGGATAACACGCCATCCTCGTCTGACAGAGTGTCGGGATCAAGAAGCGCCAGAGGAAAATCCTGAGGAGGGTCGCTCAGAACACGCCAGGTACTCATGAACAGTATCCGGCTGTATTTGTAATCTGCCATGCCCTGCTCGTACAACCATCTTTCAGCGAGGTTCCGAGCAGTCTCTTCGGTGACATCGACATGAACATCACCTGCAACAGGCTGAACATCGCGGCGGTCTGGATCTTTCTTTGATTGTCGCAGTCTGGGCATGTGGCAGAAGACAATATCCGCCCCTGTCCTTTTCCTGATATACGCTTCTAGTTCTGGAAAATAGTCTCGTTCAATAATTGCCATATCACTAAAGTCTTCGCACTGCGGTTGTGTTATCATCGGCCTTGCACACTAGTAATGTTGGAGGTGGGAAGGACTTACTTTTGTCGGGCACGTCGCGAGTTCAAACCCCTTGGTTTCCAAGGTATACTCTTCTTTCGTCGGCCGCACGTCTCTTATATTCACATCATACGGACTATATTGGCCTGTACTCAAGGCATTACCGGCGCAGACGTACCTCCGAACAACAGTTGATTCAGGAAGGAGGTAGTTGATGGTCGTTTTCACATCGTTATCTCCTAGTTCGTCGCTCTGAGTCACTAAATTACCCATTGCTTCTGGTGCTGGCTTTGTTATTCCGCGGTCTTGTTATTCCCGAAAATTGCCCTCCTAAATCATGTGTGAAGTTTGAGGGCTTTTCACCTCAAACTTATAGCGGTCTTCGCAGAACCCCGCACACCCCACTTGCCGTTAGGATCATGAACTATTAAGTGGTACCCCATACCCCATGATTGGAATATGAGGAAATAGTTTGGTCAAGCTTCTAACAAGGAGTGTGAAATCTCAAGAAAAAGCCTCCTAGATGCACCACAATCAAATGGTAGGATAAACTAGCAACGGCAGGGAACTTACATCTCTTCCATCACTCCTCTTTGCCTATATCTCTTTTGTCTACACATCTCATCTACATTTCTCTCGTTATGGCGGAAGCAAGGTAAGCGGCGAAAGATTGCATTGCCTCCTAATTTCCTGACGCTATATAGAGTTGCCGATATTATGATTGGCGTCTGGGAATTGATCTCCTTCAAGCTGCAGTCCCTGGATGATCCAGATGCGGAACCGATCATGCCTCATGGTCCGAGGCGGGAAGATCACAAAGGACGTGGCATCATGACGGCAAATGGGTATATGGGTGCCTTTGTTTCGACGGAGAAGGACATCATCCAACTACCCAAGGCCGACTTCGTGGCCAATTCGGACGAGGATGTCGCCAGAGTTGCCCGAACGTTTTCCAGCTATTGCGGGCGGCTGTCTCTGAGCAATTTAGAAGGGTTGGATGGCCTGATACATACCGAGGTTGAACTGGCCCTGAACCCTGCCTGGATTGGGGGTCGCCAAACACGGAAATTCCATATGGAGCGATCAAACGGGCACGATTATATGACTTTGCAGCCGGTTGAGCCTATGTTGATGACGGTAAGTCTGTGATGACCGACTCTTCGAAGAGTGAGCTCACCTGGAGTTGCCTTGGCTAACACTATTACAGGACGGCAAACGTTACTTGGGTACGTTGAAATGGGAGAAGCTGAACCTTCCGGGATACGGAGGTCTACTGGTTCAAGAGGGCAAAACTTTGTGAGCTTTAGGGCAACATAACCGTAGGATAGCCAGCCTCTGGTTCTGTGTCCTTGATCTCAGATTGTAAAAACTTGGACGATAACGTCCAGGACATCGTGGGTCCTTTAGCGAAGGTGGAAATGTTTGAACTGTCGCATACGGAAGGGGCAGTACAAAAAGATACAAACAAAGAACTGTAGATAAATCGCAAGTCAGCAAGCGCTTAGGTCTATGAGATCTTGCTATAAACTCCCAGTTGTATTAAAATCTTTTGACAATAGGAATATTAGCCTAACAACGACCTAAAGGGAGACCTTATCGCATTGAATAATCTCCCTTCATTAAACCAAGCCAGGGCACACCCAGTCAGCTGCGAGTACAAATCGTCTCGAACACCACGAATAGGGTCAACCCAAGTGCAACGCACAAAAGCCCACACTTCTGGTTCGTAAAAGGGAGATTTCCAGCGGAGAAAATATCCTCGAACGAGAGGCTGTGGCGGCAATTCGGCACGAAGCTCCTTATGCCCGTGGCACCTGCATAGAACCACGCAGTTCAGAGTTCATTACGTCAAAGATATTTGGGAGAGTCAACGTCCAGCCAGCCAGAAGAGGTCATGGACGGATCTGCATTGATGCGAGCTTTTGATATTTCAGGAACGCCTAACAGCCTCTGCGTAGTCGCCTCATACTTGGTCCGTGAAACTTCAGCGGGCAGCTGAATGCCTTAACAGTCTCAGCCACAAATGCGGACCGCATGTCACCTTGGCAAGGCGATCTACAGGCGAAAACAAGGGGCATATTTGGGGCAAATCTCTCAGACATGAATACTCGGATAGAGCAGGTGAGTAGTTTCCTCTTCAACGACGTTATCTTGTCAAACGCTGAGCTGGCGTTGGGCTGTACGTACTTTGCTGCCCGCCACGGGCAGCGCAGGAAGTTCCACTACAACGTTAACAGACCTGCGCTAGCAGCCATGCAGCGGCCACTCTCCTTCGTGTAAACCGCAAAACATGGATTGACCAGAGGGCACTATTATCGGTAAAACACCCAATATACAGGTCCTTATTGCCAATCAATATCTGAGATCTTCTGATTAACGGTCACAGAACTTGGTGTAGGGCCACTATTACAGGGTGCCGTTGCGGCGGCGGAAATACCACTTATGCGACTCTGTGACCGGTGGCGATGGATGCGAATCTCGAAGAGATCCTCGCATCAGTGGAGATAATAAAGAAGTATCGCCATCAGGAGTAACAACGAGTGAAGGCACATTGACCCCACCCGCCAAAATGACCGACGAGGTTGGTGAAGGGGGAGAGCTCCCCATTGGGGTGGCACGATGGACAGGGGACGGAAGGGTCGGCACCTGAAGTGCGTTCGATGTGCCTCGTCGTATTGGCGACTCAGAAGATCTCTGTCCTCCTTGAGAGCTGCCGTCTGAGACTGTTGTGACAGTTTTAAGCCGTGTCTCGTTGGAGCTAAAACGTGGCAAGGAAGGCGATTTCGGCGATTGAATGAATCCAGTAGAGGTAGTTTCTGGGTCATAACTTGACCGAATGCTGCCGGCCCTCGAAGTTGTTTGATCAATGGTCCTAGAGAACTCTCTCGTTGAGCGTCCATATTGATCTTGTGTCTCAGGCAAAAGAGGATTCTTGAGGCTCTCGCCAGGATAATGAATCCATATAAGCTTTGCGCGTAGAAATGCTGCCGTATTTTCAAACGTGTCTTTCGGAGCGGTGCCGATGTAGTCGACAACCGCGATCATCTTTCGAACTCCTTGACGCCGCCAATCTGCGAGGATCCGCAAGGCTTTTTCCTTTCGCGATGGTCCCTTACTAGACTGGACACTGTCTCGCGAGACACCACCACACCGGTGACATACGGCGTTATTAACCGAAGCGAGACCTGGGAGAACAGGGTTTGTCGCCACATGAGCGTGTTCGTGTTCTGTGTTGGAACTCATTTCTTCCTGCTTTTCCGTGTCAGCTTTCTTTTTTCCCTGCTTTTTCTTGTCCTGCTTCAGCTGCTCAAATATAACATCCTTTGCAAGGCGCACATAAACTGAACCAAGCAGTGCGAGCCATGTACCAACCACTGGGGCCCATTGACCTAGACGAAGAATGAGGTCAGTTAGCACTTCATGAGAATGGAATTGGTCCGCCTACCTATACTTGTTATTGGCTCAGTCTGGTATCGGATTTGAGCGCTGAAGAAATTCCACTCGCCAATTATGAGGATAGACAGGATCGCCGCACCAAATATTGTTGTAGCCACAATATTGCGAGTCCGTCGATTGTCGGTATTTTCATATTTAAGCCCGTTGCAATTGCAAGGGCGCGTTGGAGCTTCATCATCATGACCATCACAATGCTGTTGGTCGTTCGAATATTCAGCTTCCGAGCCAGTTTGAGCTTCTGGCCTGTTTGTGTCATCCACCTCAGGCCTTGCCTGAGCCTCTACATCATGGTCACCTCTGGCATTGCTTTGCTTTGCCTTCAAGCGGTTGATCTCACGGATCTTGTTCCAGTTACAGATGAGGAGGAGGATGGCTGGTATGCAGCAAGCTGCAGAGAGGAGCGTTCCGGAGTGGAATGTAAGCTTGTCTGGAGCTGGTATCACATAGATATTGTTTGCAGAGCCACCACGTATGAGAGAATAAGGACCTTTTTCAACAGAACAGACAAGGGAACATGTCGCACCAGAAGGGGTCGGGAGCGGATTGCCGGTGTTATCGTAGGTGCAGACCGTGGTCGTAGCGCGAAAGAACTCGATGGTCAAGCTTATCTGGCCTTTGATAAGAATTAGATAAGTGGCAACATGGCATGAGCAGATGGGTTTACTCACCAGCAAGTATCAGCGCGGTCCACAGAATGATTATGCTGCTCCCGGGTTGCTCGAAATAGCTTCGGGACAGCATGACTGTTACGGGTGCAAGGAGAATACCGATGGCGCAGACCTGGAGGGCGCCGTAGATATCCATGTCGACAGCACCTAGTGTTCCACTTTTAGTTTCTGGACCATAAATATAGTAGACCACATACCATCCACATGGACAGCTGCAAGTACTATACCATGGAGGGCAGCAACAGCAGGGAACAGCAGGGCAGCTGCCAAGCAGGCAGCTCTAAGCCATTCCACTTCCCTACCGAAGAAGCATGCACAGATCAGAGCATAATACCTGTCACAAGAATGTTATTAGGTGGGCATAGGCTTGATGGAGGATAGGGAGGTAGTCAATGACGGACTTACAGGAATCTGGTGCCCGGGCCATACTGGCCCGACAATGGCCATGCACACACGACTCTCATAGCAGTGCTGCTTATATTCGTTGCCGGTAGGCTTCGATCCGGCAGAGACATATACCTACAAGCTTGGAGGAAGAACAGGCGTGATATCTCGATAACTCAAGAGAAACATCACTTGGAAAGGAGGCAGCTGTATCAAAGAAGGTTGAAGAGATCTCTGTTGAGTGCCTAAGGGTCCAGGGGATCCGCTAGCTATATAGCTGTCTAGGTGGCTGGGAATGCCTATTGTTTGACAAGCTGGGCCGCATGGAATATAACGAAAGACGGCATAGCAGGCAGCCGTTGGGCACTGCTCATCCTAAATTACGTGTTTATGGAGTCATGAAGCAGCTTCCGAACCGTGAGAAAGGGATTTTGGTTCCTGCTCTTGCCCTGTTGTCTCGGGAAAGAGGTCGTGTGCCCGTCACGCTTCGGGAAGGAGGTCGTGTGTCCGTACCAGGTTTCAACATTGTCACGAGCGAGCTGCTGGTATGTGGCGCAGAGTATGGTAAGGGCAGCCTTGATGATCGACTCCAGTCTCAGAAGGCAAAGGACATGTCATTGGCTAGACAACGTCAGAAATTGAAGTCCATCCTGGGCACAAAGTGAAAAGACGCCTTCCAGGTTGCCTTTGTGTTTCCAGCGACGATCGATGCGCAAAGCTTTGAGCTTGTCATGGTTTCAACTGGTCCCACTGTGTTGCGGGGCTGGACATCTGGCTAAGCCTGAAATAGAACGGCTGAATTATCCCTACACCGGTCAGAGTTTCAGCAAATCATCTCCAATGCCAGGTAGCACAAGAGGAGAATGACAGAAGAGGATCGATGGGTGACTGGCACTGAAATGACCTGATATCGGACAACAGGACGACAATTTACCCCTCGTGTGCTCGCGACGAGAGGCCGGGGCTACGTGGATTCCCACCCTTCTATTTTATGTCCCCATAAACAGCCTTCTGCCATGATGTGGCTCTCTCTCCACCCCGAACGACACTCACCACACTCAACTTGAAATTGCTTGTCTACCAGATTCGATCTACTAATCAGGACAACCGGTATTGGTGCGACGACGTCTAATCCGGTGGGGATGATATGGCGGAAGCATTAGACACCGATCGTATCAAAGAATGGCGGTCGATAGTGACATTGATAACTTTTGTCCTCACCAGTACGTGGAAGCCGCTCCTTCATGGTTTGATGCATCATAGATTGACGTCTCATGACTGCACAGACCTCACTGTCCTGTTTCCCTTCAAGGTGCCAGTTTATGTTCCTTTACTACCCTGGAATAGTTTGGTGCACCTGCTTAGAAGGCTGCGTATAAAATCACCGCAACAGCATCCCCGCAAGCATGGAAAAGTCGGGCCTTTCACGCAACTTCAGTTTCCGATGAACTTCGTGACGGCACCTCTGCTGGCAAACCTATTTCTGCTTGCCATTTCCGCCATCGGTCGACAAGAAGTATATGACGGTACGGTTGGTGCCGATAATATCTCGCCGATCGACATAATGGCGTTCTTCTTGAGCTTGGCCTACATCGCGATCTCAATCGATGCTTCCGGCTTGATCAGGTGGCTGGCTCTAAAAGCGCTCGAAAAGGGCGGCAAGAATGGGCATGCGCTGTTTCTCTACCTCTATGCCTTCTTTCTCAGTTTAGGCAGTTTTATCGGCAACGACCCAATCATCTTATCTGGCACAGCATTCTTGGCTTACATGACTCGAGTGTCAGAGAACATATACAATCCGAGGGCATGGATTCACACGCAATTCACCGTGGCGAATGTTGTCTCGGCGCTCCTTGTCTCTTCCAATCCCACTAATCTCGTGCTCGCAGGAGCCTTCAATATCAAGTTCGTACACTATACGGCAAACATGATCGTCCCTGTCGCCATCACCGCTATCATTCTGTTCCCGTTTCTACGTTATGTCGTCTTTTCCGGAAAGGATGAAGTGGACAAGAAGGATTTCATCCCATACTCAATTGCACTCAAGGAATTGCCACCAGCAATTATGAAATTGAAGCCTGCAAATCCGAACATCACGCATGGAAAGAGTGGGAAAGAGGAAGAACATGACAAGAAGGCCAACAATGAGAGTGGGAAGCTTCGGATGGCTGAGGAGATCATGAATCCTTATCTCGACAGGACGAGCGCAACAGTCGGGGCGATCATAATGTCAGTGACGCTTGTCACCATCTTGGTGCTCAATGCCGTCAGTCAGAGCACTGGGGAACATCCCGTCTACTGGGTGACGGTGCCAGCAGCCTTCGTCATGTTCTCCTGGGATGTCATCTACGGATGGTTGAAGCGGGATAGTTGGCGGCAGGGCTTCCAGAACTACCAAGAAGAGCTTGATAGGATCGAACAAGAAGAATTAGGAAGACTGGCACCAGAGCAAATGCAGCCGACTCAGATGGGCGAATCTGACCCAGGTTCTCTTGCACCGAGTCATTCCGAAAACGGTGCTGAGTATCACGTCTGGGGAGGGCGTGGTAGAGACGAGATTGTGGCATTGACTGATTATGCAATCGTCACCGAATCACGACAGCGACCCGCTTTAATTCCTGTGCATATGGCCTGCGACATGGCCGAGCATGCACCAGCGCGGCTATTTGAGAGCCCTCCACTGTCGCCGGTTTCGATGGTCGCCAGACACCACAGTGAACCAAAACGTTCTGATGCTCCTAGCATAACAACGACACCATCGAAGGTTGATAAGAATTTCTCAGCAAGCCGTTCTGCGAGTGCACGACCAGTGGTCGAAAAACCGAGCATCAAAACCAACTTCACGATGGACGAAAAAAGGGACAGGTCCGCTGATGATTCCTCGAATGATTTCGAGTCTCGGCAGATTTCTGGCCCGACAACTCTGCAAAACCTGATACAAAAAGCATTCAAGTGGTTGCAGGAGCGATTTCCAACAGTTATGGTCGTGATCGCAAACCTGCCATTTCCGCTTGTGCCGTTCGCGCTGTCTATGTTCGCCCTCGTGCAGGGACTTGTCACCAAAGGCTGGGTTCCAGTCTTCGCTTACGGATGGGACCACTGGGTGGACAAAACAGGCACTGTTGGCGCCATTGGCGGCATGGGTTTTCTCTCTGTGATCTTGTGCAATGTAAGTACTACTCCATTGGAAATGCATAATTCGGAGCAATCTCGGAGAGACAGTAACTCACGTGCATCACAACTCCAGTTCGCCGGCACCAATATTGGTAGCGCCATTCTCCTTTCTCGTGTGGTGCAAGCATGGCAGGAGATTCACCGCCAAAATGGCATCCCGATATCAGATAGGACTTTTTGGGCTACCGTGTATAGCTTGGCACTTGGCGTCAATTTCGGTGCTTTCAGTGCGGCCTTCAGCGCCTCTCTTGCCGGCTTGCTGTGGAGGGACATTCTGCAACGCAAGTACATTGAGGTCAAGCCTCTAGAATTTGCAAAGGTCAATCTGCCAATCATCTCGATGGCAATGGCTGTCGGCTGCGCTATTCTCGTCGCCGAAGTCTATATTGTTAGAGACAATTTGCCGTATGATGCATGACCAGCGTACACATGCGCAACAAGATGGTGCTGGCAATACGGCAGGTCCAAGGCAGTCCTAACGGTCGTTTCGGAGCTTGCGTCAGCTGGATGTCAGCGTGGGGTGGAACCTTATAAAGATGTCCACGAAGCCGAGACGCCGAATTACTTCGACGCGGATATCCTTTATCCAGTTATGATGATCTAGGGAGTTCTCGATATTAACTGGCCGCAAGGGCATCATTGAACCGGGGTTGTGGTCTGAAAAGATCACCGTCGGAGTAGAAGAGGCCTCTATTGTTGCGTAGTACCATTTTCCTTTCGTCTGTAAGACGACTGGGTTATTGTCCGGATAACTTCCTGTAAGATACACGTTGACACGGGAGTCGAGATTGTTAATGCACTAAATTCGAAATGTATTGGGATGTCCTTTTCATCTAGGAATATATAGCACGGGAGAGAAACCTAGCGAAGGGATATAGTTAACCCCCGGATGTGCAAGTCTGCTCTTCTACGGCTTGTACTGCATTTGAAAAGCGAAATAAACCCCACCTATATCCGTGTAAAGGTCGGGCGTTGAGTAGAGGGCGCGAGAAAACTCGGAAAGGGCGACATCGTGCATTTCATCGTAGTATACTATAGGGGGGATCAAGGAAGCACCATGTGTACACAGGAATAAACAATCTACAATCGAAACCACGCAATGGCGCGGCAAACGCAAGGATAGGCAGTTCTTCACACCATAGTAAATCGCGTACAAAATGGAACGCATAGCTATTCCCGAGTTCTCGCATGCATGCTCGATTTCTGCTATGTGTGTTCTTGAAGCTATCTGCGTGCGGTCTACATGCCATTTTGATATATGCCCCTGGGCTCTCGCCCTATGCCCTAGTTGGTATAGATTATCTCCACAATAGTACGAGAACACGTACAGGCATAATCTGCAATTATCCGGCGACGGTGTTTGCGGTCGAGTACGTGCCGACGACGACTCCGGTGAGGTTCGCGACCAGACCGAACAGACAGCTGAACATCGGGGCGAAGGCCTGAGATGGGTCTTGACTCGTCGCGCGGCTTTGGCCATTGGGTTGTCGATGACACGCTTGCCGTTGCAAGGCCGATGCGTCAAACCGGTGAGCCGCCGAAATCACCAAACCTGTCCAGGGTACACCGCAGGGCAAGCGCCTCGACGTCGTGCTCGGCGACTTGATCAAGACCGACCTTCCGTACTTCGACGTTGGCTGCGCAGGGAAACCAGCACCTCGCTAGAGGGATGTCAAGAAGTACGGCATTCTTAAGCGCAACCTGCAAGAGGCAACGCAACAAGCAACAAAACTCCGGGATACATTGGACCGCATCCATCCCGCAAGACTCGACGGCGAAGAAGATGTACAGCGGAGTTTTACATAGTTTGTAGACTGAAGTAGAAGTCGTGCAACGAGAGCGTCTCTTTTATCCATGGCGCCGGTGTCTTTGAAGGCCAATTTAGCTGTGTTTGAGCCGACTGCGATGATGAGGACTGTCTAATGTTCGAAAGGCGCAACTTGCCGAGATGAGAGCACGAAAGCCAGTATTGGCCGAGCCACTGGCGCAGGGTCAGCTTTGGCATTGCTGTCAATCGTACGAGCGATTGATGACTGCCAAGGCTCTCCGTTGGGAGCTTGAGAGGTTGTCAATAACGAGGTCGTATCAAGAGGAGCTGCGTCTCTTTCGTTATTCAATATTCGGTTCGGTATGGCAACGTGCCTACTCTGATAATTGTTGATGATATCGGTGAGGCCTTTCCGTTGTGAGAATTGTTTGAACGGCGCTATCTTCTCACACCAACACAAGAAATAGTGACCTTGCACGACCTCCTTTGAAAAAACCTAAAATTCAAGTTCGTGGAGGCACCACGGATCCAACCCAGCTTTGCACGAGGAGAGCTCAGATCGAGGGAAATCTCATTGCGTAATCACAACTGATCGAACTCACGCTGCAACCTTTTCCATCAGTTCAACAGCTGCAGACATAAGGAATTCGGGTTATGCCGTCAGTATCCAACAGTACCGGCGATCCCGAGATAGCATTGACGACCTCCGAGGCAGACGATAATCTAGCTCAGTAAACGCGGGATCGTCGCTATATCCGTCGGTGCTGGATTGGCAAGCTATCCCTAGGCCGTCGAATTCCGTGGGTTGTTGTTCGAAATTGTTCGTGATCGAATGGTTTCGACATGGATGTGTCACCCGTTGTGTGCAGCCTTTGGATTATTCAGGGTCGTAGACGTAATCCTCGGTCGGGTCCCCCGGGCTGTACTGCTATACCGATGACACAAGGTAGGGATCAATCTTTTGGCTTCGCAAACAGTGATGAGCCTCTCAGATGAAGGCCGCAGTAGCTGAGGCGGTATTGGTGGATCCCATAGTCTACCTGAGTGATCATCATATGTCGGCAGTTCAGACATGCCATGGACACCCTCGCTGTTGTCACCATTCACGTTCTCGATGTGATATGCCTGCTGCATGCGCAAGATTCGTTCGCCCGAACCGACCTGCTGTTCAAGCTCGAAGAAAAACTCCCAGCAGTGTGCTTGCCGTCAGCGGCGGAGTGATGCTGCTCCATCCGGGCATCCAGTTCACAAACGATAGACTGGGTGTGAGGGTCTGCTCGCCAGCTTGACGGACGTCCACTTTTCTTTTCTGGGTTCCATCGCTAATTTATATTTCCGCTCGTCACTTTCAACACGCCCAGAGCCCCAGGTACAAGTCGACATATTCTGTTTCCGGGTTCTTCAAGGATGAATCGATACCTTCAAAGACGGGCTCGGAGCAACACCTCTACCTGCAGCCGTTGACACTGAGACGCGTGGCTTGGTCGAAGCAGGTTCGTTGGTACGGTGGCATTGAACCCTTCTCCAGTCTGTCCGATGCGCATGGTGCAGCTATCCAATATTGATGAAGTTGTTCGCTTCTGCCGTCCAAATCGGCGATAAAGTGTCTGTCTTCTTTATCCTCCAAACATGAATCCATGAGAGTTCTTTGATTCTCAGCTCGTCGAGAGTATGGTCTTGTCGGAGAGGAGTCCCAATGTCAAGCCTATGGGTGTCGCAGATGTTTTAAGTTTTTTGGAGTTGCTCTGATATCACGCTGTCGGTCAATTGCGCGACTTGTCTGAGATGTATTGACGATATCTCCGAGGCAGACGATGGTGTCGTAAGAACCCAACTTCAGACGGAATGTCATCCAATCGATGAATTCCAGGACTGTGCTCCACCAACGACCCGCCCATGGATATATTGCTGCAAACAGAAATATTGGCAGTTGACAGCTACTGTTCTCAACAAAACCAGTATGTTGCTTGAGGCTTCGCATGGCCAGCATAATTTCGACAACGGTAGGCTTCTGGTGTCGAGAATAATGTGTGAGATCGCTCGCTTTCCGAATGTGCCACTGGTCGCTCCGTAAGCGTCGAGCAATCTAAGTGGTTTGCTTTACTGTTTTGACAAAGTCAATATGTTGCTTGCGGCTTCGCATCATATGGCGGTGGTAGGCTGTTGTCAACTGTTCTCGACAAACCAATATGTTGCTTGCGGCTTCGCACGGCCAGTTCTGCACGCACTCAGAACAGCGAAAATTGTCAAGGTTGTGGCTTGGATCCAATGGCACGCACACAATTGTCCTATCTTCTGTAACGGTCCTCTTGATCAAGGGTGTATGGTGCTTCTTGCCTACGCTCACGTGGTGGCCCCTGTGCCGTCATACGCTCCCTATCATCCTGGCGCACCGCAGCCGCATAGGCATGATGAGTCTCGCCCGACCTCCGAGGAGGTTTCGGTTGAGGTGGCATATACCTTCGGCCTGATGGTTGACCACCAGGAGCGTTGGGGCGGCCGGAAGGATAAGGAGCATAGCGACGGGGTACCTGCTGACGCGTAGCAGCACCCTTGATCGAGAAGCCGGCAGCTCCTTTGATCGAGAGTTGACCAGTGTCTTCTCTCGGGCTGCTTGGGTTGGCCGGTTTGCCCTCCGGATTGTCATCAATGGTTTGACGTCTGGCGACCAGTACCGTCTCACCATTGGTCTCCTCGTCGACACTGGGAGAATGCCGACGTTTCTCTCCTGTTGGAAGGGTCTTGTCATTTGTCTCGAGGAAATCCCTCATTCGGTCACGACCACTGACCTCCCAAAGACCCGTGGTATGATCATAACGGTAGAATGTGTTCAATTCTAATCCGTAATTCTCAACCACCTGCTTCGCCGGGAGTTGAGTGATGCGTCGAGTGCAATCCCACAACTTGTGATCCTCGGCTCCACAGTTCCAACAGTGTTTCTTGCACCCTCCATGGTGCCACCACCCGCAATTCCAGCAAAGCGGCCCACATTCTTCATCGGGAAAGTGGCGCAGCTTGCATCGAGGGCATTGGCGCTTGCCATTGCCACCAAGTCGAGGATGTTTAGGCATCTAGTGTATGTTAGTGGAGGTTTGAAAGGTAGGGGTGACTTAAGTTTGATGTTGATGTTGATGTTGGTGTTGGTGTTGGTGTTGGTGTTGCTGCTGTTGTTGTTGACGCTATCTCGATCAGTCAGTATACATCAACAAGACAAGCACTCAAGTAGAATAAAGCAAAAAGGGCCACATACTTGTCGCTGTCGCAGTGCTCTGGAGAGAAAAAATTTGAGATTGACACTGAAATGAAATATAAGGCTACCTGCTACGGTGTCTCGCCAAGCCTTGTATCAGCCAGTTGCGGTCTCTTCGATTCATAGTACAACCGGCCGGCTTTCTCAGCTTTACAGTACTACGTTCAATTGCTACAGAAGCAATCCTTCCATTCTCAATTCATGAACACTGCAATCTCTGCAGCAATATGGCCGTTTATCTCCAACCATTCCTACGCAAACCTCTCATACCGGTGAACTTCTACAACCAGGACTAAGGCAAGCAGTCCAGAGCTTCTCAATGGAGACGAATATCAACCTGCTCTGGGATCTGGTGCATTGATGTGCAAGACTTGGATCCTTATGCCAGAAAGAGTGGGTACATAATACAGGAGAGTTATCGGCCAACTGTGGGCACCATGAAAGCGATTCTATACCAAACTGCCGTGGCCGACAACTTTCAAACATTTTCGACAGAACCACTTGAATTATTTTTGGGATGGTCTCTCCAACTGACACCCCTTGGCACTCGAACCGGACATCTATCACTGATCTCCATATCGAGCAACAACCGTTATATCTCTCGAGGAGAAGGTGGTGACATCCAAAAGACAGGAGGAGTTTATTACAATCCAGAATAAGAGCAACAAATGGAGTGCATCGAGAGTCAAAGCAGACAATCGCCAGGATCTATTATCTGGTGCAGGAGCGGACACAGTGGAAGCAAGACATACAACAAGGCTGACAATGATGGGCACAGTATCTTAGCCATGATCAAAGAACTTGCCAAAGATTGCTGCTGACTGCTTGACCAACCTGAATGTTTGTCTCCTCTCACCGCCGGGATCGTTCCACATGACCGAGGTGACCAGCGCTGTACCTGGGATCTCCTACTCATTGCTCAACCATTATGCTTGAAAGTTGCCAGGTTCCTTTAGGTTATGTCAGTGATCCATCACTCAATCAGTGCTGCCGTGGAATTCCTCGAAGCGGTTCCAGCCCAACAGAGCATTCAACCAGGATCATAGGCCGAGCACCCACTGGTAGCCAACAAGGCAGGAATGGTGTTACCTAGATTCGACTGTATTATTCAAATGGACTAGAGTAGTCTTATCCTGTCAAGTACCATCCAGAACAGATATACCATTGTCCACCCAGACTCAGCTTTTACCAGTAGAGATAAGAAATAACTGCCTCGTCTGCAGTAATCTACCCAACACCACACTTACTCGAAAGAATGCCTCAGTTATCGCCCGCACGTAGAGTCACCGACCAAGACATATTTTGGTCTTTATGTCCAAACTGCCCAGTATCTCCCTGCTTAGCACTATCCTACTAGGACACAGTATTGATATCCCAGTAACACCCTACCAAACACCAGTACCATCTTCTCAGCATCACGGTCTCAGCACCACACCACCTACTGCTATATAGCATCACTGTACTCTGGCTACCCTCCTCTTAGTACTACGGTCGCACCACTACTCTTCCAGCACTACCTTCCAATACTATCAAATTCAGTATCACCGGCCCAGCACACCCTCTCAGTATCACTCTCTGAGTATCACCGTTCCAGCATCCCCTATCTATCCTGATTGGAATCGTATGCTCAACACCCTACTCAGTACACCCTACTCAGCACTACTCTTCAACACTATCCTACGTACTATCGTACTTATCAGCATTACTCTACTCAACATCACTATCCTGCCTAACATGACCATGGTAGCACGGCCCAGTTAACATGGTCCTGCCCAGCATCCCCCACTCAAAACCATCCAAACCAGCACCGTCCTCTTACTACCACCATACCTAGCACAGCCTCTCACTGCTACCCTACTCAGTATCACACTGCCTAGCACTGACAGACTCAAAAATATGCTCAACTCGGCCTACTCGGCACACTGTGCTCAGCAGTACCCTACCGGCACCACTGAATACAGGACTACCTTGCCAGAACTACCATACCTATAACCACCTTTCACAAGCCCACCCTACGCAGCACAACCTTGCTCAACACTACGCTCAACGCAAGTCTCTCAGTACGACTTTACGTAGCACCACAATACTCATCACAAAGGATAGATAGGAAGTTGATATTGAAGACGGTGCGGAGTGTAAACATCGTAACCGAACGAGAGGCGGCTGTCAAACTTCGACACCGCAAGATACTCCAACACGGGACGATACTGTTCCTATTGTAAATGAGGCGAATCAAATATCCAAAGAACTGACTTAGTTAACTCATCGCATTTCGTTCTGCTCAGCGCTACCCTGCTCAGCACCCACCGTACATACAGTCACCCTACTTAGCACACTCTACCCAGCACCGTTACCTTATCAGTACCTACCGTACTCGTATCACCCTCCCTAACATCTCCCTTCTCAGCACCAACATACCCAAGACCACTATACCTAGGACTGCCTGTCGTCTACTCAACACCATCCCTTCAGTACCACTGTCTTCAGCACAGCACGACTCAGAACTACCATACTTGATACTATACTGCCTAGTACCGTCTAGTCAACAATATCATCCTGTCTAGCACTGCCCTACTCAACAACGCTATACTCAGTACTGCTATACCCACTACTGTAAACACCAGCCTCCTAGCATAACCCTCAGCACCAACATGCCCGGCACCGGCGTACCCAGCACCACCTACCCAGAGTAGCCTACTCAAGACCACTCAGTCCAGCACACCCTACTCGGTATACCCCGTACACAGCCACTCTGCACCCCCAGCAACACCCTCTGACCACCCTGCCAACACCATGCTACTGAACACTCTGTTACAACACAATCCTACTAAACACCACCATGCTAAACATCCTCCTGCGTTGAATCACCCTACTCAACAGTATTATCCTGCCAAGCACCACTCTACTCAGCACCACTCTACTCAGCACCACTCTACTCAGCACCACTCTACTCAGCACCACACTCTTGAATATAGTGACCGTAGCAATATCCAATAATTTGCCGCATCGTCTAGTTATCTTGCATCAACTCGAGAACAATGAAGTGAACACAACAGACCGTCAGTAGTACGATGTATGCTTTGAATCTCCAGTACTGTTCAGCCGTGATCTCCTGCTCCGTCTTCATCCTATGCTCGGAATTCTGCACCTCACCCGGCACGCTGCATAAAACCTGATGACAGCACAGTCGTGGTCACGGTCGAAGATAGACCGACCATGTTAACCGTACATTCCCAGGATTGAATAAACCATGAAACACCAACATTTTGAATGTAGCTGAGCCTGGCCCGTTTGATCGGTCTTGGTGCACGTCTTGATTAGTCATCTAGGCTGCCGAGGAAGTTGTGCTGACTAAGCATATGGTCCACCCAAAAAGACAAAGTCTGCGGATTTGGCATCTATTTTTTTTCTGATGGTCGCAAAATGCTCATCTCGGTCAGCAGATTCGAATGAACCCAGTCTTGGCGTTTTTGGCCCAGAACTGAGCAAGTTGAATCACCCCCCACGTACTCTTATAGTATACTATATATACTATAATTCTACCCGTATAACTCGGCTTAGGGAATAGAAAAATCTCCCCGTTTTTCGATCTTTTATCGACTCTAATGGCCTTTAGGAAGGCTTAGCTATCCGTTAAACTCTTTTGTAACCTTGTCTGATTGATATTCAACATCGACGCAATATATTAATTTCGGACGACAAGGGAGTTCCTTAGTATACCGGGTATGCCAGAGACTTCCTTAGCATACCGGGTATGCCAGAGACTTCCTTAGCATACCGGGTATACCAGAGACTTCCTTAGTATACCGGGTATACCAGAGACTTCCTTAGCATACCGGGTATACTAGAGACTTCCTTAGTAAACTGGGCTAGTAGGAAAGTCGATCTTATATTATAATATAAGAGACTCCTCGATAGTCTTCCTCCCTCGATATCCCTCCTTTTCTTTTTATATTTCGATAATCTTCCTCTTCTCCCTAGTTCATTATATTAATATGATAGACTTCTCGATATCCCTTCTCTTCTTTTTCTATTCGATAATCTTCCCCTTCTCCCTAGTTTATCATATTAATATAATGGACTCCTCGATAGTCTTCCACCTCAATTATTATTCTCTTCTTTCCCTTCGCTTCTTTCTCTACTCTACTTTCTACCGAACTTCATTTATATAAGTAAATTAGTCTAAATATTATCTTTAGTATTATTGCTTCCCCTCGTTAGGAAATATCGTGCGATATCCTCCTTTACGAGGTATCTTATAAACAAGAGTAATTATTATACTAGACATATTAAACTTTTCCTTTTGTGACGATAAACTCCTCTCGCTACTCTAGACAAATCGTTATAATGCGCTTTCAGTAATAAAGGCTATAAGATTTATCTAAAGTCCCTCGACGTTAAATTATCTACGTAACCAACGGACTTATGTATACTAATAGGCTTAGCGCTCGACTCTACCGTATTTTATTTACCTAATATTATTCCCATCACCCCCCGAAACTTTTCTTTTATATATACAGTATCTCTTTCTAAATATATCGTTTTTCTCTCGGTCCTCTAATTCTTAAAGCTTCCTATTATTTAAAGTCCGAAAGGCGTCTTTAGGTTCCTAAGATAGCTAAAGTCGCTAAGGTATCCCTTAACGATGTTAAGTATACCGCCGAAGTAGTAAGTTCTAATTATAGATAGGCCTTAGTAATAAAAGATTGATTTCGATCCGATAGGCTTATATCCTAGCGTAGGGATACGTCGATAGCTTCAAAGGTAAGGATAAGGATCTAGCGAAGAAGAGAGCGCGGGAGGCTATCGTACCCTATAACTACCCTCTCTCTATATCTAGTAGAATAGACCGCTAATAAAGGTACTAAGTCATTCGAGACAAGAATAAAGACAACGGCGACAATACTAGCGAAGATAACGAATCTACAGAACTAAGCAGCTCCAATAAGGAAGATTGTAATAGTGGCGAAGAGGACGAAGATATAGAACTAAGTAGCTTCGACGAGAAAGACGATATCGACGATATAGATAACTCCGAGGATAGTGTTTACATTACCATAAAGACGAAGAGAGTCTCAATTACCTAAAGTAAGAAAACCCTAGCGATAATAAAGCAGGCTCGTCTAGTTACTAAGAAGTCGTTTACTAAAGAACGTAAGTGTCGTAGGGATAATACTAACGACGACACTAATAGCGACATTAATAAACAACATAAGGTAACTAGCAACCACCGTAGCAATAGGACCAAGGGTAGAGTCTTCAAGGCCGATAAACTCTTTAAGAGTAAGTAAGCCCTAGCCATTAGGTTAAATACGACCGTCCTTATATTAAGCTAGTAGATACATTAATATACAGCCCTTCAAATATTGTTAAGGACTTAGGAGTAAGGGAGTACGTTAAAAGAGTAGCTAGTTTTAATAGTATAAGGCTATAACTCTTATATAAATCAAACGAACTATACCTATATTCTCTACGACGTATAAAGTAGTTCTCGTTAGATCTAAATTCTTTATCTACTACTTAGGTAAGATCTCTCTATCCGGATTTCCTTTTTAAATTCGTGCTTATAGGTTACTCGAAATATCTCCTCTATTCTTACAATCTACGGTGACCGACTACTCGCTACTGCAATTTACCTCTTCCTCAGCATCGGTCCCGTTATTAATATCCGTTTTCTCGTCAATACCAGTCTAACCTCCTTATCTCATCTTATCGCTAAGGACGATCTCATTATAAAGCTAAGTGTCGTATCCTCTCGTAGTGCCGATAAATTTAGATTTCTCGCCGTCACTAAACGTAATCCCTCTAAAAATAGCGCCTAACCTTAGCGGCTACACAAGTGTTAGAAGTATCGGTATATATTGTACGATTCCGTCTCGTATCGGGCTTAGTGCTCTAGTCTCCTCGTCTTCCCTATTCGGGAATTATTCGCTTCTGGTTCGCTCCTAGTAACCTAGTATCGTACTTTTGCTTTAATGTTCGCTATACTTAGTGTCGTCGCGGTAGGGGATTACGTCCGCGTAGGCCTAATAGTGCCCGTACTTAAGGAGGCGGATTGTAGAACTAGAATAGTTAGAAAGCGAACCCTTAAAGCATAGATTGTAACGCACAAGATAGGTTATCTATCGCTTTTGAGCTACGCTATAGTTCTATCCCGTTATAGAGTCTAGTATTCTAGTAGCCGCGGCTCTCCAAGCGTTACTAGCAATCCTATAAGGCGCGTAAATTCAAAAGGATATATCTAGGTAATATCTCGATTAAGACCGCGAAGCCAAGATAATCGGGATACAAAGTAATGGCTATTAATAGTAGAAGGGAGAGGAGAATAATAATAGTTAGCTAGTAAGCGAATTTGGGCGTACGCGAAAAGTAAGCCTACTATATCAGTATACCCTACCAAGCATTTCACTATTCGATTTCCCACCCCACCGCTCAATTTACGAAGATCCTAAATTATTTACGTATTTCCATCTCTCGCCAAAATATACAATACGCTCCCCTAAGTATTAATTAAGTTCTCTAACTATAGCTCGCGCCGAGTTAAAGGCGAAGTATATTATTCGTATATCCTAGGCGTTATTTATAGATTATCTCGACTAACTTAAATAATAGTCTTCTACTCCCGTTAAGATAAAGTCTAAGACTCCCACTCCTATTAAGATAAAGTCTAAGACTTCTACTCTCGTTAAGATAAAGTCCAAGACTTCTACTCTCGTTAAGATAAAGTCTACGACTTCTACCTCTAAGTCCCCCACTACGCAAAAACTTAAGTCTTTTACCCCAGATAAGTTTAAGACTAGCTCGGCTAAAACTAAAGCGAGCGGTACTATAGAGACCTATCCTTTTGAAAGCGTATTGACTAATATCTTTTACCTTTAGTTATAGATATTAAACGTTATCGTAAAAAGATTAATATCGACTCCGACTTTAATACTAATTCTAAAGAAGTAGAAGCGACTAGTAAGAGTAATACTAGTAATAAGACTATCGACTCCTTATCTAATAAGGATAAATACTCTATTGCTATAGAGCTTACTATAGCTAAGGAGATAATCTATTATTACTTCGAAAATATAGCCTAAGCCTAAAAGCGTATTATTAAACTAGAGGCGAAGTAGACGGTAGCTTTAAAGAAGAAAAAGTAAGAACGTCGTAAGAAGCAGAAGTAAGAACGTCGCAAGAAGTCTAAGCTTTCCCCTAAAGGTAAGAAGTCTAAGAAGGCTTAAGTTAAAATAAGGATAATACAAAGCTAGATAATACGAGCCTAGTGAATTTAAGATATAAGTTATTTAGATAATAAGGTTACATTTCCTCGAGCTAGGTATTAAGTCTTTTAGGACGAAGGGATAAACGTATATCTCTTAGTATAATTTTAGTTACTTAGAATACTATAGAGCTTATTTAGATTAATGATTACAAAATAGTTATCTATATTCCTACTCTATATATAAGATAGTAGTCTCCTTGTAGATCCTTATAAGGGACGTATTTCTACTTAACCCTAAATACTCCTTAGACTCTCTTACTAAGCCAGCTTTAGGGACGATAGTAGAAGTACCGGGCCGCCTCGATAGGGTTAGGGTTAGGGTTAGGGTTAGGGTTAGGGTTAGGGTTAGGGTTAGGGTTAGGGTTAGGGTTAGG
>NW_013562492.1:1436434-1611549 GCF_000835505.1 Exophiala xenobiotica
CCCCCACGGCTTTAACGTCTCATCGCAGTCATCCTCCTCAGATGTTCAGACGCAAACTGACCTTTGTGTGAACAAGACACCGTCATCTTGCCCTCTCCTGACCCTCGATGACCAGCCCCAAGATCTGACCAACATCCTCTCCTGAATTACCACATGATGGGGGACTCAGTCAAGAATGAAACCTGGTGGTCGACGATTGAGGAGACACCAGTGAATATTGAGAAGCTTCTTCTGCTATGCCACAACCAGGGACAATTGGAGAAAGAAAGCTACATTGTCGACTGTCTCACGCCCGCTCAAATCGACGCAAAATCCAGATGTGCAAACTGTAATGGTGAGGATTTGCCAATAACAAGAACGTCAAAATGTCAACTCAGTCTCTGACTCGCTGGCAGCTCGAGTCAAGCGTCGACCTAGGGCGTCCACTCCACTGAACCACATCACGCTCAACGCGACCGACCGCAATGAAGAAGATCATGGAAAGATTGATACGCCAGGAAGCAAGGACATCCAGAAACGAGGAAAACCGCGCACAGAATCAACTGCACAGGATTTAAAATCTGCCGCCACGCCGCCTCGCCCCAAATGCAGGTACCACACGGGCAGAGTGAGGTACAAGGTGCTTGCAGAAGCCCCTTTACCCTCCCTTCCCAGACGCTGACGGCCTCGCAGATCTTCTCTTGCTGTCGCAAACATGTCTCCCAGCCTGGCTGCGTTATCGAACAAGAACATACTCTACCTCCTTTCAATGACCCGAAAGCCCGCTAGTACTGGCAGTATCATCCAACCCCAGACTACCCTGCTCAGGGTCAGTCTACCTCACCACTGCAGCGCCGACGGCGTGGCAAGAAGGCGAAGCAACAGAACCAGCAAAAGCGACAAAATGGCCCTGCTCCCGAGACTCAGCCTCCTCAGACCCCGGTCAATGCTATCGCCTTGGATTGCGAGATGGGTGTTTCGATCACCGGTGAAACTGAACTGATCCGCCTCTCCGCGGTCGATTTCTTCACGGGATCAGTCCTTCTCGACAACCTCGTCCAGCCCTCTGTACCCATGTTGCACTACAACACCAGATACTCGGGGGTTAGTTGGACGGACATGCAAGTGGCCGTTCAGAACGGTACCTGCATCCATGGGCGAGACATGGCTCGTGAAATGTTGTGGAAGCACATCCGGCCGTGGACGATTGTCGTGGTTCATGGAGGGCGCAACGACTTTGAAGCGCTCAGATGGATCCACACACGGGTCATTGACTCTTTCATTCTCGAGTCTTATACGGGTATAGAAACCGAGGGAGGCAGGTCGTTGCAAAACTTGTGCAAGCTGAAGCTGGGTATTGCTGTGCAGCAGAAGGATGTCCGCAAGGGCCATGACAGCCTCGAAGACGCCATGGCATGTCGGGAGTTGGTCATCGACTGGATGAAGAAGATTCCAGACGCTTAAGTCGGGCAGCGTACATGGCCGAAGTTCTCGTCGATTGAGCTGAACGGAGAGCAAGAGCGTCGAGGAGCTGAACGTGTCGACAAGGCGAGGATGGTGCTGTCACGCGTTCTCACTAAACCGCCATGACGAACTATGAGCTGCATGATTGCTACGCTCCAATCCGATACACTTGTATGGTCATTCTTGCTTGACGTAGCCCACAAAAGATTGGGAAGGGAGGGAACTGATTACCTGGAACTTCTTGCCTCGCGGTGATTCACAAACAATTTCGGGGGATGGAAAATGTAGCTCGAACAGCGAGTCATCCCAAAGTAGACCGCAGTTCCCAGTTCGCAGCCAGGGATGTGTTAGAAAGCCGTGATACCGAGCTGAAACTAGTGCATTCCGATTCATAATGGACTGTAGGTTCCTTTATCAATTTCTCGTCATGTCCTGCATTCCTAGGATCGTAAGTCTTTGACCACCTGCCCATTGTCGCCGCCGCACTCATGCCCTCCTCTTCACAAAGGCAGGCAATTCTTGACACTTCAAATGGAAACCTTCGCGTATATGCGAGTCCTTCTCCGGGTAGACGAGCCTGTACTCGAAAAGCCGGAACAAAGTGGCCACCGTCTTTTTGAGTTCCATATAAGCAACCTGGACGTGCCACACTTGTTAGCGAAACTTACTCACCTCGAAGAACTTGACATCCGCTCTTACGCGAAGCAGGAAGGTCGAAGGTCAGGGAGGGGCCAGAAAACTCACATTCCGCCCAATACATGCCCTGGGCCCATACGAGAAGCCCAGAAAAGCTTTCTCCAACTCGCCACTGCCCTGCCGAGTCCACCTTTCAGGCTTGAATTCCAACGCGTCCGGTCCCCAGACACGCGTGTCCCTGTGTGTCGTGTATGTCGGCGTCGACAGGACCGTGCCAGCCTCAAAGAAGCGTCCGCACACCATGGCGCCGCCCTTGGGCACGACGCGGGGTAGGCCGACGGACACAGTCGTCCTGAGGCGCAAGGTCTCGTTGATCACGCCCTGGGTAAAGGGTAGGTCTTTGCAATCTTCGAACATGGCCACGAAGCCAGGCTCGACCGGGTCGGGATACGCGGCGTCGAGCTCTTGTTGGAGGGTTTTCAGCGCGGCAGGATTACGGCACAGCATATCAACCATGTGCGTGATGGTGTTTCCTGTGGTGTCGGAGCCGGCGATAAGCTGGGTGAGCGCTTCAGCTTTGATTTCGAGGTCGGGCAGGTCGCCGCCGGTGTCCGGGTCCCTGGCGGAGAGGAGGTAGTAGAGGATATCGCGGCGAGAGGAGTCGCGGGAGGCAAGCTTGCGCTTTTCGACCTTCGCAATTCCGATGGCTGCCAGGTCCTTGGTCGCTTGCAGGCCTTTGGTGAAGAAGCTGTCGAAGAAGAAGTATGGTGTCCATGCTGCGCGGAAGTACATTAGTACCGTAATTCTTCAAAATACAGGTCCAGGGAAAGAGGGTGTGAGGAAACGACGAGGAAGGGGACAAGGAGTCAAGACGGACTTTTTATCCAAGGCATCTGGCCGATCGTAGCGCACCATTCCCCTCGATCGCGAAGCTTCTTGATACCGCCGTTGGTGTCCTGCCCGAGGGCAGTGAAACCAAATGGTTCTCCGAAAGCCTTGGACAATATCAGTGCTCTGCACAGCAGTGGAGGTCGTCTACGGGTAGGAGAACATACCAAATCACCGATGATATCGAATGCAAGGAAAGCTGACCATTGAGCAACGTCGATAGCAGCTTCGCCTTTGCCTTGACGCGCTCTGATCTCCGGATCGACTGCCCCCAAAGCAGTGTAGCGACCAGCGCGGCCTGTGTCAATCAAAGAGTTCATCTGCTGGGCAAACGTTCCGATGGCACTGGTCATGTATGGTTCGAAGCCCACCATGGCCTTGGGGCTGAACATGTGCGAGACGTATTTCCGCTTCCGGCTGTGTGCGGCTCGGTCCCGGGTCGTGAAGATGCCGGACTGGATGTTGTCAAAGGCATAGTAGAACTCTGATTTTGTGAAACCGTTGCCGTGGCCCATGACATCCTATTGACATGCTTGCGTCAGTTCACCGCCTGAATTGGTTGAGGAGCAAACGTGGATGGCACGTCATTGATACTGTGGATGGGAAAACGTACCCTGATGCTGTCCGGATGGGAGATGCTGACATGATCTGGTGCCAGTCTCACGAAATCTCCGTATTTGTTGTGAAGGTCATGCGTGACCCACGATAGCTGATGCTGTCTTTGACCACCAGTCAGGTTTCGCCGGCTTCAATGTGTTGGTCATCGCTGTGACCTACCTCGCCCAGTAAAGACTCCAGAGGTTGGAGAATTTGGCTACTAATGGCCCAGGAATGTCATTCATCTTGCCCTTGTTGGATACATATGGGATGATATAGTATGCCTGTTGGCCTGGTTAGCCTCTCCTTTATATCGCTGGAGGGTGTTGTGGTTTACTGCAAAGGTTATTGCACTGAGAGTCAAGACATACAGCACCGCTCGAGAAGCGGTGCTCCATGCTTCTGGCGTCGACATTGGTTGGAACATTGTTGAAGTCAGGCTCCAGTTGATGGTGCTCTCGAGCTCGGTAGCGGGCCCTGTACTTGTATTCGACTGAAAGGCTACTGCAGGGAATTGGCCATATATGTATGAGCGGTCGATCAATGCACTTCCTGAAGACGTCGTCGATCTGTGGTGTGGAAGAGATCGTACATGTCTCATGGGCGGTAGAAATCAGCTGCTGTTCGTGATCTGGACTTGATGCTGTGTCTGGTAGCGTCTACAAGATAAGGCTTTCACTGCTCTTACTGGATAGCTCGGGCTCAGAGAGCCGTTTCCCGGATATCAAGTGCCATCGTCCATTGGATGACTCGGGAGAGGACAATAAGCCCCGAACTCGGGCTGTTTATTGGCCCAGTAGTCAGAGTGATCAGAAGGCGTAGCATGGGCATCTCCGTCCCCATTCTTTCTTTGAGATACCCATCCTTGCAAGCAACCCCGGATTCTTGGTGGGCACTCAGCACTTTATGATGAGCTAAGCAAGGCTCGACTGGTCTCAAAAATAGGGCTTCCTGCTGCCGGCATATAAACATAGCTGCCGAGTCCCAAGCATGGCAGGATGTCAGATTAGCGAAGCCAAAGGGTGTTCAGTCGCCGAATGATCTTGCACCAACTGTTCTGTAAGCTACTCCGTACAGCGATCGCAGTCGAGTTTCGTCAGGAGCATATGGTGAATGTACAGCCCGCCAGAAATGCTTCCATGCAGGCATCAATTGGTGAACTTTCTTGTACGACAGACCACGCAGCATTCGACAATCTGCCTGGTACTCCGTACATCCACGTCGCTTTGACGAACAGAGCCGGACAAGCGCGTCAGAGGTTGTCGGTTTTGTCCGAAACGGTTACTTATCTGACGGGGACCGTCCATGCCGCTCCGACAGGTATATGTCGAATATGGACCGCTAGAAAGGGGAATGACCAAATATCAAGGTGGGTGTTTTCTTTCATGTCCGCTGGGGTTCTTCTTCTTCTTTCACCATAACAATAGCCAGAAACGTAGATCGATAAAATTGGCCCGAACAATATGGTCGCTTAGATAATTGTCGGCTGTTCAGCCTTGTCAGTCTTCTGGATAAATCTCCACTTCTGTTCCGTGAGGCGGGAACCTCCCCACCCTTCGATGCCCACCCTTATCTGACCTCACCCTCGTCAACCTGGACACGCAACTTGAGTGACAATCCGAAAGAGCAGATGCAGTGCGGCTTCGTGGGCGAGGCTAGATCCAGAGCCTCGAGCGTCGGTTTTTGAGCTGTCCAATCGCAAGGAAAGAGGCTGGGAGGCAGCGGGATCTGCAAGCGTCCTTTTTGCGGCACATGAGTGTCCTTTCGCCGTTCAAAGGGGCTTCTTCCCAGATATTTTTGAGATTCAATCTTCTCGAATTCCAGAATCTGTCTTTTTAACTCATTATGTCGAGACTAGATGTGAGTACTCAAAATACCATACGTTACCGTCGCCTATCTGACACCCGTGAAGATTCTCATTGTTGGAGCTGGACTTGGAGGACTTGGTGCTGCCATAGCCTTGCGGCTTGCTGGACACAATGTGACCGTCCTCGAATCCGCCCAGGAAATAGGAGAAGTTGGAGCAGGGATCCAAGTGCTTCCGAACAGCAGCAGAGTCCTGAGATCATGGGGCGTTTTCGACATGATCGACCCATCCAGGATATGCACGACTGATTCATGTGACATTCTCGGTTGGAAGGGACAGCTCATCTCTTCAATGGATTTCATCTCCGCCGAGAAGGAATATGGATCACCATTTTATGATATGCATCGCGCCGACTTGCATAAAGCCCTCTTCGATCGAGCAACTGAGCTTGGTGCTGAAGTACACGTCAATTCCTTGGTTACTGACGTCCGATTTGACACCGTCAATAACCTGGCATTCGTGACTACTAAAAGTGGCAAGGTATGGCAGGCAGATCTCGTTGTTGGTGCAGACGGACTTCACTCTCGGTGTCGAGCTTTCATCCTCGGAAAACAAGATCACCCTCGTCGTACTGGAGATATGGCGTACCGACTCTTGTTAGACGGTGATGAAATTCGAGCAGACCCTGAATTGACGCCAATCGTTGAAAACCGAGCTGTGACTTATTGGTACGGTCCTGGTGCACATATTGGTAAGTGTGCTGTAGGTGTCTTCAGGATGGTAGGCTTACATTCTCAGTTACATATGCACTTCGTCAACGGAAACTTTTGAACATGGTACTTCTGGTGCCAGATGACATGCCAGAGGATGGCCCATCGACGTTAGCAGGACAGGTAGACGAGATGCAGGATTTGTTCAAAGACTGGGATCCGAGGTAACTCCCCGACCAGGTCTGAATCTGTGTCAAGCCTGTACTAA
Source organism: Exophiala xenobiotica (assembly GCF_000835505.1). Lineage (NCBI taxonomy): Eukaryota > Fungi > Ascomycota > Eurotiomycetes > Chaetothyriales > Herpotrichiellaceae > Exophiala > Exophiala xenobiotica. The sequence continues at coordinate 1,442,784 of NW_013562492.1, forward strand.
TCAAGTCCACAGGATCGGCAAGCTTCTGTCGAAATGCAAGTCTGTACTGCGATGGCGGTTATCGATCTGGGATCCAATTGAGTCTTGGATCCACCCCAGTGGATGCATGGTGCTCCTTGGTGACTCTGTTCATGCTACACTGCCATATCTCGCCAGTGGAGCCGGAATGTCGTTCGAGGATGGAGCAGTACTTGGTCACTGTCTGACAGGAATCACCAAATCAGCTATGAAAGAGCGGCGGAAGGCACTGGAAGTCTACCAGTCTTGTCGTATGAAACGCACCAATGCAATCGTGGAGAAAGGGAATATACAGCAGGATATAAACCATTTCGATGATGGTCCTGAACAGATCGATCGAGATCAGAAGATGAAGGCGTTCGCGAAACTATACGAGCAAGATCAACGGGGCGAGTCTCTCGAATGGGGCAACCTGAAGCGAGGAGAAGATCCTTTGGTCTGGAGAAAATTTGGTGCTGGAGAGTGGCTGCTATCGTACCAGCCTAAGGAGGACGTCGAGAAGAGGTGGCAGGAGGTGGGCTTTGCTAGCCAAGAAGGGGCCTCTGATACAGCCCGGCTATAGCAAAGCCTGCTGCTGTCAACTTTATACGACGAAAATAGAATGTGCCAGTCATGAAAGATGCTGTACGTGTCACAGCCTTGTCGCTCTATCATCACGTGACAAGGCTGTGGGTCACTTCCTCACAAAGGTATCTCCTTCGGAAATCTGCGACTTTGCCTCCTACCAACATCCGTTGAATCGTTTCTGCATGTCGGCCGATTTTGCCGAACACGTACCTTACCATACTAAGTCTTGCTAGTGGTGCTGTGAGACCTTTTCGCTGACGTGCGTTGCCCAGTCTGCAAAATTCGCAGCTCTGCGTGCAGCACGTAAGGCCACCTGGGTTGTACATCATGGAACAGGTGTACGCGGGATGCAATCAGCACATTTCCCGGCACCTGGAGTTGTGAGACTGCCGAGTGTGCTCCTATGTAAGGTACCTAGACGACCCTTTTCCGATATCAGCTTCACCTTCCGGAGCGACGGACGAACGCGGACGTGCTTCAGGTCTACAATCGAGGACATTTCAACTACTGCTGGTACAGAGCTGCGGCACTTCCATGGACTCCTGTAGTCCTATGTCGACTTCGATCATTATCACACCCATACATCCGTGTGTAGATCAAGTCTCGATTCAGCACCTCCAAGCTCTGTACTGATCTTCCTCCCTTTGTAAGGTAGTTCATACGTGCTACCCGACTTGCCAGGAAACCTGTTCCCGAAGATATAATTTCTAAGAGTTTAATGGTGATGATGGTTTCAAGATCGACACGGTTCTCATGGTCAAAGGTCTGTTCGGAAACTTCTTTCTTGCATCGCTCTCAACCTCCTGATCCCCGTTTGGACTGGTCGTCGCCTGCTCTTCTCCTCCTTTTTATCTCTTGCATTGATAGTCTATATGTCCAGGCCAGCAGCTTCTGGTCTAAAGTTCCTTATAAGCACTCCCGGCGAGAACAGTTACACCGACAATAGCGTAGGTCGGTGCGAAATCGGGCCCTTCAGACCTTTAAAACATCTTGAACTGGGAATACAGGCCAAGCTATAGGCCCCTACCAGAGCGTACGGCTATAGTCAACCTGTCCAAAGGATGGCACATGGCTGCAATGCTAGAGCTCAAGAATGGCTTGATCATCGTTCAGGTCGCACAAGCAAGACTTACGTCTGAAAACGATGGAGAGGTCAAGATTTGGGCCGAGTATTCACATGGGTTCATCTTTCAAATTCTATTCGGCTGATTCGCCATAATGACAGCTACGAGCGCCCTGCCGTAAGCTATCCACTGCACCTCGTACAACATCGAGAAATCTCTGAGCATTTTACACCGCCGTCGTCAAAAGTGCAGCGACCAATCCATGCCACAATCGCAGTCAGCATATGCGTTAAGCTTAAGCCTTGATCGCACCGCCGAGCGCACCGCCGCCGAACTGCTGACCGCCCGGTCGTCGTTGGCCTTGCCCGCGACCCAAACCTGGCAGATTTGCCCCGCCACGGCGACCACCACGGCCGCCTCTCTGTCCCTGGTCGCGTTGGAATGCGTTTGCCATGCCTGCCGTTCTGGTCTCCAATACCTTCTCGTTCGATTCGAGGATACCCATGGCCTTCTCCGATAGAGTAATAACCTGGCTTTGCAAGCGAGACAGCTCCACGCCCTTGCGGAAAACGATAGCATCGTTGACCTGGTCAAGCGCTGCCGCCAGTTCTTCGTGCGAGATCATCTTCGAGATAACAGCCGCGATCTTCTTAGCGTCGAGCTCGAACATGCCTGACAGAGTGGTGATGGAAAGAGTGTCATAGTACGGGGCGTATGTGAAGAGATAGGTTCGCAGGCCTTCTTCTTGGATCTGCTCTGCCAGCATTTCCTTGATCTTGTCCTTGTCACTGCCCAGAAGATCCCAGATGCCAATCTTGCTGATAAGCTCCTGACATCTCTTCCAGTCACCTTGCGCAAGAGCCTTGGCTGCTTGCATTACATGGTCCCGAGTGTTTTCTGGCGGACCTTGGAAAACCTGTCGTTCGGTGTATTCGAGCATTCGCCGGAAAGTCTTGGAGATGACTCGTTTCCGGATATCAGGTGAAGATCCCGTTTGAGCGAGGAGAGGAATTTCAAGAAGCATGCTGCAAGTGAGGTAAACGCACTCCAACAACTCGAGGTTGATGTGCATGTGGAAAGGAAGTTGTCGCTGTCGCTCGAGTCGTTCTTGCTCTGGGGTAACAGTGGAATATCTCTGCATGATAACACCTTGTGCGAGCAGTTCTTTCTGACGGCCGGACCCACAAATTTCCTGCAAGACTCCCTGAGCCTCGTAGCAGAGTCCAGCTCGGAACGCACAGAGACCGATCTGAACGAGCGTTCGGTTGAACAAAATTTGTGTGCTGACATCAAACGAGGAAATGTTCTCGGTCAGATGACTCATGAGAGCGAGATCTCTGGCACGATAGTAGTTGTCCTGTAAGGCGAGGAAATAAATCTCGCAGAGCATAGCCCGTGCGCGAATGATGCCTTCACTGTTCTCGAACAGATGGTTGCAGAGTGTCTGAACGAGTGGCGCAACCTCTGTAAACTCGCCGCGCGGTGTTAGAGCCGAGTTTAGGCTTGGTGGCAAAGCCGCCCAACTCTTCTCCTCCAGGATCTTGACCACTTGGATGGGCTTGAAGTAGATGTGTTCTAGCCGTCTGATGATAGTTCTGTTGATGTTTTCCTGTCGATTTTCGGATTTCTCCAACTTTTTATTGATTGTTTCGATGTAGATGAGGCTTCGCACGATGTCGGTGTAGAGGAGTTGTTCATCGCCTAGTCTTTCGATGTACTCGGCAGTATGAGGATCGGTTTGTTGTAGGGAACGTGTCAGTTCATCGTCCAGTCGCTCCATGAGGGACACAATGTTGCCGGGGATCTTGAAAATCTCACCAGCAGCAGGGCCCGGTTGTTTTTCGTCGTCTTCCCACTCTTCAGCCACCTCCGTCACCATGTATTGAGGCTCATCCTCGAGTGTCTGCAACAGAGAAGAGAATTCTCGCTCGGCCGCTCGCCATGATTCTTGTGACATGTACGCCTGGACCGAAGTAGTAGTGACATCGAATCTCGTAGCGATGATTGTCAACAGTACTCGGATCCGTTGGTAAGGTGTGTTGGCAACCTCCAATAATCTCTCCATGATGCGGATCTGTTCGGACCTGTCGGTGTTTTTCTTGCCGCGAGACTCGACAATGGTTCTGAGATGCTTCAGAATGCTTTCAGGCGTGTAGACAAGGGCCTTTCCACCTCTGCCGACGGTGGCGAAGCCTTCTTCATCAATGGCGGCTTCAAGAGCATCGAGTCTTTGGACCTTGCTCTTGCGGGTCTTCTGCTCGACTTCCAGAGGCTCCTCATCTTCAGACTCCATGAATTCGTCCTTGTTTGCCCGGTACTTCTCGAGCTCGGTAACATAGTCCTTATTGTTCTTCCGAATCTTCTGCTTCATCGCGTTGAAGCCTTTGGCATTTATGGGATTCATTTTCTTGGCGCCGGACTTCTGCTTGTCGTTGGTCTCGTTGATCAAGTCTTCGAGATCGGCTATCATTTTGATGTAGATCTTGGGAGAGGCGCCTTGCTGAATGACTTTGACGACCTGGCGATTCATCTTGTCGAATTCTAGCCCAAGTCAGCGAAAGTTTCGCGCATGGGATGGTATATAACAAACCTGTAGAGATCACAGCCCAATCGTTGATCTTTTCGGCATTCTCGATCGCTTTGATTGTGCTCTCCAGTTCTTCGAATCTCTTGTCTTTCGCGCTCTTGACCACTCGCTCGCGGTCTTCGTCCTCGCTTTCATCTGAATCATCGCCACCGGGTCCTGATGGTTTCAAGAACCGACTGGCGCCCATACCACGGCCTTCATCCTCGGACGATTCATCCTCAGACTCGTCCTCTTCTTCTTCACTTTCCTCCTCAGATTCCTCTTCGGACTCTTCCGCTCGTTCGCCGTAGAGTTCTTCCTCCTCGGACGAACTGCTCTCGCTGTCGGAGTCACCCCCGTGGAAAAATCGTGACGACATCCTGAATACTGTGCTAGTTGGATGTAACGGAATTGATGTCTGAGGCGAGAATTACTCGTCGTTGGGCAGTCTTCATAAAAAGTTCAAAGTGCCTACATTTCATGCAAGCGATTTCTTGGTGCGCGGCCATTCGCCAAGAAAGTATCACGTGACACATCTGCAATGACTCGAAGCCCCGTTAAAGGCTGTGATTCAGCGAGCGACTACGAGGCAGCAGGGGCCTCACCTTACGAAGGAGCGCACTCGATCAATGCATTTCCGGCTTGAGGAACTTGACCTCTTACACAACTAGATGGACGATTTCCCAATTGTGTCGGATCGTGTTGTGACAGAAGCATATGTTTATGGTACAAGGCCCAAAATTCCTCAAATGCTATGGCGACCTCCGCACTCTCACGATGTCTCCCAATCGTTTGAATCAGACCTCTGTACATAACTGTCAGACGTCTAGGCCATTCCCTCCTTGCCAATACCGCCACAGATAACGGTGTAGCTTCCTCAAAAAAAAATTCGAGAGTCCAATCTTATGGGCAGGCCACGTTTTCATTTCATCATCACTGTGCTCGTAGCTTTTCGTAGCTTAGATCTTGATCACAGAACCACCTAAATGGTCGTTGAAGTCTTGTCTTCCATTAAGATGCACCTCGGTCGGGCTTAGCGAGGGACACACCGTGTAGTCGGCCAGAAACTTGCGAGCCGGACCATAGTCTTGAAGAGTGACCAATTTTAGTCTTCGCAGTCGTGCGCCACATATACACTTTCAAAGCCCCTTCTGGTCAATATAGGACGGGCAAGGCCCCGCCGTTGGGATTGAGAACATGGCTCAGCGCCAACCTAATTCTTCCCATTTCAATGCCATTGATTCATGGCGCCGTCTTCCAGAGTGCGGATGAAATCACGATTTCTTTGGTTGCGACTGCCGCGTCTCCGAGCGGTCGATGGAGAATCAACATAACCATCAGCTGGCGGTGGGTAATAAGCCGGACTTGGCTGGAGTCTGATGGGCTGATTTGGGTCGAGATGGCTAGCCACTCGCTGAATGGTGGGTGGGATCCCTGCTTGTTGTTGATCCATAGTCGAAGCACGCTGTCGGCCTGCTCTTTGCGTAGCCTGTGCATACAAGCTCTGTTGGTGGTTGTAATGGCTAGGATTCATCTGTGGGTTTTGCTGCGGCATCATACCCATTTGAGGTGCGTAATTTGTCGTGTGCGTTGGATATGGGGGTGGAGCGCCTTGCTGATGAGCAGGGTACATAGCATTGTACATGGGTGGAGGCTGTGTTTGAGGATATGGGCTCATTTGCATGGCATACGCGGATTGGGCCACAGTTTGGGCCTGGACTTGTGCCTGTGCAGCTTGAGCGTGGGCCTGAGCTTGTGCTGCTTGAGCAGCTCTTTGTTTGCTTAGAGCTTCAGCCTGCTGTTGCTGCTGCACGCCTGGCGCAGGAGTTTTGCTCGATGGAGATTTCAAGTTCATGGGCGGGACAAATGGCTGAGTGAACTTCTGTTGAGTGATAAAAGGATGCAGCTTCGCTTGTTGGGGCGACCACCGTTCCAGTGGATTGATGTTCAGAAGACCTCGGACAAAGTCAATGAAAGCAACGCGGTTGTTCATTTCTATTGCACGTCAGTGCTAATCCTAGGGCTCGGTTCACACACTTACCTCTCTCAATTTCAGCTGGCTTCATATTCTTCCTAGGCATTGAATAGCTGCGAATGATCTCAGGTAGTGTCGTGGCCTGGAAGTACTTTTTGCTTGGTTGTTCCTTGACGTTGTGCTCACGGGAATACTGTTCCATGCTCTTTAGCCGATACGTACGACGGCCGAATTCATCCGTGGTCTTCTCGAAAAATTCCCCAGACTGCTTTCCCATCTCCAACATCCACGTTGGGGGCATGCCTAGCATTTCGACAATTCGTGACACTTGATTGTATTCAGATGACCCTGGGAAAAGCGGCAGTCCCAGAAACAGCTCAACAACAATACACCCAAGAGACCACATGTCAATGGCACAGGAGTAGGGCAATCCCAATAACACTTCTGGTGAACGATAGAATCGAGATTGGATGTATGTGTAGACTGTCTGTCTTTCATCACACGCCGATCCAAAGTCGATGATCTTGATGATCGGGCTTTCGAGATTCTTGAGGAGGATGTTTTCTGGTTTCAGATCACAATGTATGAGGCGCGCCTTGTTCAACAAAGTAAGCCCGTTCAGCAATTGTTGCGCGAAGACACGAACCAGTGTCGTGCTGAGACCTCGAAATTGGTTCTGCTTGATCAATTCGTACAAATTGACGCTGAGCAGCTCGAACACGAGGCACAAATGCTGTCGATGGATGAACGTGTCTTTTAGGCGTAAAAGGTGGTGATCGTCGTTCTTGTCAAGTTTCTGGTTTAGCAAATCCAGGACCGAAACTTCCATCATGCTCTGGTTGAAATAAGCTGTCCGGTTCTTGATGACTTTGACCGCCACCACTTCTTGCGTTCTCAGGTTCTGACATTTGACTACCTGGCCAAACGTTCCCTGCCCTAGCACATCCAGAATCAGGTAGCGATTCTTATGGCCCGCCTCTTCGCTTCCCAGGATATCGTTGACGTAGAGGATGTAGTCGCTATCGTCGTTATCGTAGCCATCATTCTTGGTGCCTTTGCTCGGTTTTGTTAAGACCCGCCTAGGATTTCTTGAGGACTCGTATTTAAAATTGGGATTGCAGATCCTGTACGTGGATGGCAGATATGTGGTGAGGGCCTGCAGCGGACTGATGAATCCTCCCTCTGGATTTGCCCTACGATAGGGTGGCTGCGCGTTGACTCTCGGTGTGATATCCTGCATTGTCTTGACTTTTCTGAACCTGGGAACTGGCCCAGGGCCCTGCGAAGGCTGTCTCGAGGGAGGGGCGGGGCGCGTGGCACTTGCATTGAGAGGATAGTAGGACTCGGGGCTCAGGTCAGAATTTGGCAGCCCAGACGAATAGTTGGATGAATATCTGGTAGGCGTAGGAGGCTCAGCATAAGGATCTGAGTTATAGCTTCCCTGGCGTGTCGGAGACTGTCGCGAAGGCTGCGGTTGATTGAGGTAGGAGAAATTGCTAGTGTTCTGCATTTTGGGGCTCGCCGGGTATGCAGCTCCCGTAGGTTGAGCATTCATGGGGGAGTACCGCTGAGCCGCCGAAGATATCTCGGGGAGGTATTGCGCAGATAGTCTGTGTTGATGAGCGGGACGAGGAGGGTATTTCGCTCGATTGTAAGGATCCGCGTCTTCCATGGGGACGTCGACTTCACCATTGTGCTCGTACTGCTGCGAGTGAGTCGCAGGTGTGTTGTTAAGTGACATCGCTGCTCAGCTAGATCTGCTACTCTTGGAAACCACAATCTTCAAGCTTGACTACGCTCTCTGTGAATAGGTGGCACCGCGTCAGGGCTGAAATTGAGGCGCAGAATGCTGCTGGAGCATAGGAAATCGCACCAGCGAGGTAAAGCAGCTGACCAGCAGTCGTGATTCGCAACCGGGAGGCAGAATGAGGTGTGTAGATCAGGATCGAAGTGACCGCTTTTGGTGTGGGAGAGAGGGGTGGTTGACGGGTTGCGTAAGCGCAGTCGAACGAGACTGAGAGATTCGTGGTGAGAGTCGACGCATGGTCAGTGAGGATCAAAGGCTCAACAGAAAGCCATGATGAACCAAATTGGCCTTTGTGCGAGCTCTCATAAGTTGAAAGGAGGCTGAGGGTTTAGGGCGCAGTTAAGTTGGGTTTCGTGGCAGAGGATGATTGTGGTTCAGTAGTGGACAGTGCAATCAGCGGTGGAGACGTAGGAAGAGCTGGCGGTTGATGCTTCAAACCAAAGACCATGTAAACAGAGACCTTGACAGAGAGAAATGAAGCACCAATCTTATACCTAGTCAGCGTACAAATGAGAAAATGCTGTTCTGGTGAAGAGAAGAATCGGCTGGCTTTGTCCGATCGGATGGCTGTCCTCGTTGTATGGTTGCTTGGTGCTTTGCTGTAATCGCACCCAAAATGCCCAGGGCGGCCAGCCGCAAACGCAGCGGCTAAAGTTAGTGGTGAATGAAAGGAATTGGGCTGCGGCAGGGTAGTGCTATGGGCACTCTGACTGGCCAATTTCAAGCCCCAAGCATCGTCATTTCCCTTCCATTAGGTGCCAATCACTTTTGCCGTAGCCACCGCAGCCCACCGATTTCTACGGCGAAGTACAAGCTCATTCATGTCATTGTGTTGCAGCCTAGACAAATGGTGACTGGCGCTCGCTCGATCGACGGGATTGATAAATGAAGAAAAGCCTCAATCGGTGGCTCTCTACATAAACTTTACCTGGCCCGAATGTGCCAGACGCAGAGTACTGAGCGATTACAGGACTACTGCGACCAGAATACCTTGATCAACTGGGAATAGAGTTGACTCGGTCTTCTCACTAATACTTTTGTTTCGCCTCACAAAAGTCATCAAGTCGCCACAGTTCATGATATCAGACACCTCTGTCATTTCTACAACTACAATTCTTCACTGGTCTGACTTTCAGAATCACCCATTTCATTCTTGACTGCCGATTGAACCACTCAGTGTTGTGAAGATCGGCCAGTAGTTACACAGAGCAGTGATGACGACATATCTCGACCCTCGGCCTCGACTTTAAGCAACCATGGATTCTACAGAAGAACAAAACAGAGACGGAGACTCCGCATTCATGGAGGCCGATCAACCTGGATCTAGTGCTACTGTCAACGGGCACACTGCCGGCAGCGAATCTGCCGAAACGCTTCGCCTTCGGAGTCTGGATGCTCAGGTTCGCGACCAGGATGACCTTGAGCGAAACATTGGTCGCGAGGCTGATAGGCTTTTGTTCGATCAAGCAAACCAGCGTGACCAACAGCGGCTCGACAAGTCCAGATCACAGAAGGAAAAGCTACAGAATCAAATCCGAAAGACTTGGGATGATATTAGCCAGCCCATTGGTACAACTCGCCGCACAAAACTCCGGCAGGATGTCGAACGCATGCAAGGTCAAATTCAAGACTTGGACAATGATATTGCCGATATTGAGGAGAGAATGCGCGAGCGCGAGACACAGGCTGGCGCGGACGAGCAGCATGATACCTCTGCCACAGGTCGTCTGCCAAATGAGACGCAACGGGACTTCTTGATCAGGACAGGAAAGATCACCCCGTTCTCCAAGTTTGGCCTCTCCACCCATGGCGAATCGTCAGCAACTCTTCAAGGAGCGCTTTTGGATGCCGAGGAAGAACCAGACCTTGACGAGATTACACCCGATGGGGCTAGTCGCAAGCTCATGTCCCATCGTCACCTGAGGCAGCCCGGCTTTGCGTCAAACTTTAAGGATTCCAGCGCTGAAGAAGAGGTTGAGTCTGAACAGCCCTGGAAGCGAAGACGCCTTACGAAGAAGTCCGGAGGGAAGGACGATGACGACTCCTACGATGAAAGCTCATTGCAAGACGAGGTCGCTTCTTCCGAATCTCTTGACGAAGATGCAGAGGATGAAGGCATGCCTACTACTACTGGCAAGAAGCGGCGAGCAAGCCGAAAGAGGACCGCTGGGGCAGATGATGAGGTAGAAGACTTTCGTGGCATAGATGACGGAAATCAAGCAGTTTACCAATCACGCGTGAAAAAGTGGGCAATCAGGCGGCGACGTGCCAGGAATCGCGTTCTACAGATCCAAGAACAAGAGGACCTGGAAGCAGCTGACGACACTATCGTCGAAGAGGAGGCACATCTTCCGCACCCTGAGATAGCCGACACCATCTACGATAACGGTTACAGGCTTCCTGGAGACATCTTTCCCAGCCTCTTCGACTACCAAAAGACAGGAGTGCAATGGCTACACGAGCTGTACACTCAACAGGTTGGAGGCATAATCGGTGATGAAATGGGCCTAGGCAAGACTATCCAGATGATCGCCTTTTTGGCAGGCCTTCAATACAGCAAGAAGCTGGATAAGCCCATCATTGTGGTTTGTCCAGCTACTGTCATGAAGCAATGGGTGAATGAGTTTCACAGATGGTGGCCTCCTTTTCGCGTCGCTATCTTACATTCTTCTGGTAGTGGTATGGTCAACCTACGGAACGAGTCTACCAAGGAAGATCGATTGCTCGACATGGAATGGGACCCGACTCGAAGCCGTGAGCCGTTGACGTCTGCTCAAAAGGCCGCACGCAAAGTGCTGAACCCTATTTTGGACGAAGGCGGCGTGCTTGTGACGACTTACTCTGGGCTACAGACTTATGCGCCACTTCTCATCCCGGTTGATTGGCAGTATGCCATCCTTGACGAAGGCCACAAAATCAGAAATCCCAACACTGCAATCACCATCTATTGTAAGGAACTACGGACACCAAATCGAATCATCCTCTCAGGCACGCCAATGCAAAATAACCTGGTCGAACTCTGGTCCTTGTTCGATTTTGTCTTCCCCATGCGTCTAGGGACGTTGGTCAATTTCAGAAACCAGTTCGAAATCCCGATTCGCCAAGGTGGATATGCGAATGCTTCGAATCTACAAGTGCAGACCGCTTTTAAATGCGCAGAGACCCTCAAGGATGCCATCAGCCCATACCTGCTGCAGCGTTTCAAAATTGACGTGGCTTCAGACCTGCCCAAGAAGAGCGAGCAGGTCCTGTTCTGCAAATTGACCCCCTTGCAGCGTGCCGAGTACAAACGTTTCATCAGCTCTGGTGACATGGACGCCATCATGAATGGCAGAAGACAAGTGCTTTATGGGGTTGATATCCTCCGAAAGATTTGCAATCACCCTGATCTGACAGACCACAAGCATCTGTCTATCAAACCTAGCTACGATTATGGCAACCCTGCCAAATCAGGCAAGATGCAAGTTGTTGGTTCGCTCCTCGAGTTATGGAAAGAAACTGGCCACAAGACACTTCTGTTCGCTCAGCATAGAATCATGCTTGATATATTGGAGAAATATGTCAAATCTCTTGCGGGCTTCAAGTATAGGCGCATGGACGGTAATACTCCAATTCAGTTTCGGCAAAGTATGGTCGATGAGTTCAACACCGATCCTGACTTGCACGTCTTCCTTTTGACCACCAAAGTCGGCGGGCTTGGCATCAACTTGACCGGCGCTGACCGGGTTATCATATATGACCCAGATTGGAATCCGTCAACAGATCTTCAAGCCCGCGAGAGAGCCTGGCGGCTGGGCCAGAAGCGGGAAGTGACAATCTATCGCCTGATGACTGCCGGCACAATAGAAGAGAAGATCTACCATCGACAGATCTTCAAGCAATTTCTGACCAACAAGATATTGAAGGACCCGAAGCAGCGGCAGACTTTCCATCTGAATGACCTTCACGATCTATTTACCTTAGGAAATGAAGGGGAGCCCACCGAGACAAGCGCACTTTTCAAGGATGCGCAAGTGAAATACAATTCCAAGACGGCCGACACTAAGGATGCGGCACCCGACGGCGAAAACCAACCAGACCCCACACCCAGCGACACCAAAATCGAGGCGTTACCGGGCATATCCTCCGTGGAGCAATATGCCGGTGAAGTCGCGGAAGAAGAGAAAGCCCTCAATGAGGGAGCGAACAACTCCGAAGCCAGGATGATGGAAGGTATTTTCGTACGTTCCGGTATCCACTCTGCCGTTGAGCATGATACAATCATCGATGGTTCGAAGCCTGGAAAGAAGATTGCAGCAGATCCGGTCCTGATAGAGCAAGAAGCTCGTAGAGTAGCTGCGGAAGCCGCCAAAGAGCTCAGACGTGCTGGTGAGCTTGCTCGGACCGTCCCGATCGGAACTCCAACGTGGACTGGACAATTTGGTGTCGCGGGTCGGCCACAAGAGACAACTGCTCTACGGGCTTTCAGCTCAAACTCGCGAGGTAGAGGCGCAGGCATGCAGTCATCAAGTCTTCTCGCTGGCTTGCAGCAGCGGCAGGCAGGTATGGCATCGAGCCGTGACGGCACGCCGAGAACGTCAAGTCCAGCAAGATCATCCGGGTCGGCAACCTCAGCATCCAGATCCGGTACACCAGCTCTGCCCCAAGGCAAGGACTTTGGCAAGCTCATTCGTGATTACCTGTCGAGCCACGGTGGGAGCGTGTACACTCAAATGCTGATCGATCACTTTAACCGGCTCTGTACGACACCGCAGGCTACCGCGGAGTTCAAGGAGACGCTCAAGTTGATCGCAAGACTCGAGAAGGGTAGTCGTGGCAGAGGCCGATGGGTTTTGAAGGATGAGTACAAGAAATAGAGATCAGGTCACTCAGATTAAGGTGCTTGCCCGCGAATGGGCCATCTCAACACGCAGATCCGTCCGTATACCCAGTCGCTTTTGATCTGTCCAGATGTTTTCCCTCTTCGCCGTGATTATTCGTTCTCGTCGATTAAGCCCTGAGGTGACCAGTATTCGGGCTCCCCACATTGATAGTCGACCCATACCAAAGAGTCGGCAAGCAGATCTTGAATCACCGTTTCCGCGCGTGCTGGCTCCCAACCCAGATTTAGGGTCAGCAACGACGCGGTAACATTACCAAGGAGCTGTAGAACTTCAAGGACGGTAGATTGATCGTTGTTGAACTCCTTAGGAACAGATCGGACGAATCGTTTGTTCGCAATGGTGAGAATCTGAAATCCTGATCCGAGAGGCTCGAGAGACTTTACTGCCTGCTCGATATCGTCCTCTGAAACTTGCAGGCCACCACCAATTGCCCTTCCCTTGGCGACGCTCTCACAACATTCTTTCAAACCAAGTAAGCCTCCGTTCTCAGCCCTTGTGGATCGACATAACTCAACCACTCGGACAGCTACCGAGAAATAGAAGTCATTGACGTCGTGACCCAGCACTTTTGCCCACAACGAGTCGGCTTTCTTCCCTTTGATATTGCTGCCGGCTAGTGGATCGACTCCTATAGCGTTACACATTCGTGCGAATTCGGCACGGAATGTCGGGTTGGATTTGATGGTCGCAGCATGTTCAAGAGCGAAGTTGTGCAGGAGAGACTGGAAGACTTCTAATTGCGTCTGTAATGAGGCAGCATTCGCCGACTTGAGGTTGGAGCCATGCGCAGCATATGACTGAGCAGTCGCATGTTTGTTAGTGAAGGCACCTAGGCCTACGCCTCTTCTACTTGACATGGAGATGATGTCGATGCAGGATGGTTGAGATATCGCGATGCCTTAAAGAATAGATGGTTTCTACCTGGAAGGGCGTCCGAGAAACTTGATTACGTCAGCAGCTCAACAAGATTGCCAAGACCGATATCATGCGCCTTACCCTTTTAGATTTAGCCCACATTGACGGAAAGTGCAAGTTTGACAATTCGAGAAGCGCAGTTCTTGAATTTCCTGTCCTCCGCCAGCCCTCATCTTTCGACAACACCCATCCGTCTCAGCGCCAACCGACAAAATGACGAAGCCAGTTGTCAAGTCGTAAGTACCCTCTCTTCTTCTCGCTGACTGTCGGAGTCTTCAGATATGGTCCGCTCCCTCCTCGCTGGTATGCCCACGTTGCGCCAGCTCGATCATCCTAATGGCTCCTATCGAAGAAGGTGAAAAATACACTTTTAGTAGATGGGCCTGGGGCTTTGAGACTAGAGAAGTCGTATTCTCTTTCTCCAAATTCATTGAGCTCGTTCGGCATGCTTCCCTCGTCCTCAGGATTCGAGAAGCTGCCGGAGAGTCGAAATTTCCTGACTTCGGTCGGGGTCTTGTCGGTTGAGAGTCCAAGGCGGTTTAGGTCAGCTTAATTGCTTGCACCTTTCCACCTTCTCACCGATCAAATTCATTTCGTCGAGTTATGCCTAGCACCAGTCTGAGAATGCCGCGCCATAGCTGCAGTTCCGACTCGGCGATTTTCACCTCGCGGACTATAACTGATGCGCCTCCTACCACAGAACTGTTCCAACACAAGACCAGGTCCTCGTTCCTGAGACTCTGTTGAAGAAGAGAAAGAGCCAGGAGAAGGCTCGAGAACAGCGCAGCGCTGAAATCGAGAAGAGGAAGAAGGTCGGTACACCCCATCCAGCACAAAATCTCTTTCGGTGATGATAAATACCATTCGGCGACTAGGCTACGGCCGATGCTGTCCCTTTGTTAACCATCTTTCGGGGCTGAGCATGTCCTTGTCCAACGACATCTATAACACATGTTAGGCAAGAAGCTGACTGTTCTGTACAGGCCAACAAGGAAAAGCGTGGCGTTATCTTCAAGCGTGCCGAGTCATACGTCAAGGAGTATCGCGATGCGGAGCGCGAGAAGGTCAGACTTGCTCGCCTGAGCAAGCAAAAGGGCAGCTTCTTCATTGATGAGCAGCCCAAGCTTGTCTTCGTTATGAGAATCAAGGGGTAAGCAATGCTTTGTCTTGCTGCTCATAATTGCACAAGCTAACGTAAGACAGTATCAACAAGATCGCCCCCAAGCCTCGCAAGATCCTCCAACTCCTCCGACTTCTCCAGATCAACAACGGTGTTTTCATCCGGTTGACCAAGGCCACCCAAGAGATGCTCACCATTGTCAACCCATACATTGCCTATGGCTACCCCAACCTCAAGACCGTCCGAGAGCTCATCTACAAGCGTGGATACGGAAAGATTGACAAGCAGCGAATTGCCCTTACCGACAATCAGCTCATCGAGGACAACCTGGGCAAGTATGGCATCGTCTGCATGGAAGACTTGATCCACGAGATCTTCACTGTCGGACCCAACTTCAAGCAGGCAAGCAACTTCTTGTGGCCCTTCAAGCTGTCCAACCCCAACGGTGGTTTCCGTGCCAGAAAATTCAAGCACTACATCGAGGGTGGTGACCTTGGTAACCGAGAGGAGAACATCAATGCTCTCATCAGACAGATGAACTAGAATCTGTGAATGGCTATGGATGGCTAGACAGATCTGATGAATGATGGGGCGTTGCCTTTTTACGTACAGTGGCATGCAAGACTGTCCATAGCATGGATAGTTTGCAAGGTGCAAACATGGGAATAGGCGCTAGTTGTGCTCAATCAATCGAATGAAAAGTGAATCTGCACCCAGTCATTAGATGAAATCATCTTTTCGAATACCAGCCCCTTCTCGGTGTTGTACTATGTATATAGCTGGGCCTAAGTGTCCTTCGATTTCCTTTCTATCATGTGCCCGCCAAGGTGCTACAATGTATGAAATGGTTCTCGGATATTGGATCTCGTCAGGAACAAAACCGGTTGTCCTACCCACCTAGAGATCCTGAAAGGCAGCTGGTTTAGTACACAACGACATCGTGCATGACATGTCTCGATATATCCGACCTGCCCACACCATTAATCTCCATTGTCCAAGAAAGGCGACTAAGATGACGATCTGGAGTTTCCTCTTCTGCTCATCGTGATGTTTTTGCCGACCGAATCGGAACATGACATTGCTTTTCAGCCGTCCATGGGTGAGATGTCAAGTTGAAGCCACCACGGATGGCTTCGATAATGGGTTGACACCACCACACCCTGCCCGTATCCTTGCCCTTCGACGGGTCGACATGTGCGAGCAAAAACGCCTTACGCTCTCACGTTTCAGCCATATCGATAAAAAAATCTTCCTCTGGCATGGGTTGCGAAACAACTCAAATGGTCCAGTAGCTCAAGGTTTCATAGTCGTCGTCACTGGAAGGACAAAGGTAAGTCAAACGTCGAGTCCAGCACAGCCTGAGTATTCTGGTGCCGACTTTTGATCTCAGCCGCTCGCAAGGAAGAAGGAATTTGGGAGGGTCTCCCTCGACCTGCTGAGACGGACATCTAGCTATGATTGGTACGCGTGCGGGCAACCATCTCTCCTTGCATGGACTCGAGGTGCCTTGTGATGTTCGCCAACCCAAGGCGTCAACATTTCTCCCTTCTGAATGGTTGCCTACCATGGAGGCTTTGTGTACACCGCTATGCGAACGTTGGGGCCAGCTCACAATGCCGCGTTTTCCCAAGGCATCACCCTTGCTCCTGACAACCCCTCCAGGAGTTGGCAGGTTGTACAAACGACATGGTGATGGGATTGGACAAAGGGGCGAATGAATGAATACTTACTCTCCTGCCACGCTCACTTGAATACGCATAGTCTGCATGCATTCGGAGAATATACGTCTCATGACATGTATCCGCCATCTGCCAGCTCTCGGTCTATAAGAGGCAGCCTTCGAAGAGGGCGGTACTCCAGCCTCCAAGCGCAGATGTGGTATAGAGCTCCAACATGAAAGTTCTTGAAGAAATACTATTCTATCTCCGGAGCAGTTGGGCACCGCTCATCTCTGTCCTCCTCCTAGCGAGGCTACTCTTTAACAAATACGGCAGGAGGCTCAACTCCATTCCTGGTCCCTTTCTCGCCGGCTTCACCGACTTGTGGCGCTTTTTCAACACCACGTTCTCAACTGCACACAATACCCATATACGGCTGCATCGAAAGACGAATTCGCAATTTGTCCGCATAGGACCACGAACTATTTCAATCTCGGATACAAGATTGATACCAACGATTTATGGAGCCCATACAGACTTCACCAAGAGCCAGTACTATACGCTATCTATGATGCCTTTGTATGGCAAGTACACTCCAAGTCTGTTTACTGCGCTTGACGAGAATTGTCATGCGTCAATCAAGAAGCCGATTGCGACCGCGTACAGCATGTCGACCATCGTTGAGTTTGAGCCGCTAGTAGACTCGACAACGTCACTGTTGATGTCCAAGTTGGATGACTTCGCAATCTCTGGAGACTCCTTCGACTTTGGTGTTTGGTTGCAGATGTATGCCTTCGATGTTATGTAAGTGCTCGAGTACCTCCAGCTGCAGGCAGCATTGACGGTATGTGCGACAGTGGCGAGATTTTGTTCAGCCAGAAACTGGGGTTCTTAGAGACAGGCACCGATGTGCAAGGAATTATGACAGACATCAGGACCAAGATATCATACGCTGCATGTGTACGCAACAATGCCCGAGCATCCCCTGACTCGATCGTTGAGCTGATCCCTACTGGCTGTTTAGGTAGGACAAATCCCATTCATCGACAAGGTTTTGACCAAGAATTCTCTCTTTCTCAAAATAGTTCCGACCCACCCGATCGTGACCTTTACGTTGGACAGGATGGAAGAACGAGCTGCGATGAAGGATCATGGGGCCGGTCGCAAGCGCGATTTCTTGACAAGATGCCTTGAGGCGCAGCGCAAATACCCTCACATTGTTACGGACCGGATGATCGTGATCTACAATGGAGACAATGTCGCTGCAGGCAGCGATACAACTGGGATTGCATTACGGGCGGTAAGGGATCCGAGTACCACCGATCGTCATACGGCCTGCTGCTGACGAACGCCAGATCTTCTACTACGTCCTGAAGACACCGGGATGCATAGAGAAGGTGGTCGAGGAGCTCGACCAAGCAGACAAAGATGGCCAGCTCAGCGACTTTGTCACTTGGCGGGAGTCCAACAAGTTGCCGTATCTTCAGGCATGCATCAAGGAAGCGCTTCGTAAGTTCTCGCATGGGAGCATGTTTCCACCGACTAAAGGGCGGCTCATCGCAGGCATGCATCCAGTGGTCGGCTTGATCATCGAAAGATGCGTACCGAAGGATGGGGTTGTGCTGGGAGGACACTACTTACCTGGAGGCACTATCGTTGGAATGAATCCTTGGGTCACAGCGTAAGTATCAGGCCCCAAGCTGACATACCAAGTTGACATGCTCACTGCTTCGGCTTGACCATAGGCGAGATAAAGGCGTATACGGAGCGGACGCGGACGCGTTCAGACCCGAGCGATGGCTCGAAGCGTCGGAGGAGCAACTTGTCGCTATGGAAAGGGCAAACCTCACGGTGAGATCACACATGTTCGTGAGTAGAGCATTGCAGCTGAATCAAGTCGCAGTTCGGTCATGGAAAACGATCTTGTGTCGGCAAAAATATTTCGATGCTCGAAATATGCAAGGTGGTCCCTCAACTGCTGAGACATTATAAAGTAAGTCTCCTCTTCAAGGTACCTCGTGGTCGCTACTGGCTGATTCCGAAACACAGTTGTCATTCGTGCGACCAAACCAGGAGTGGAAAGTTCGGGGTGGATGGTTTGTTTGGCAGGACGAGTTTGAAGTGTACATAACCAGACGAACAGACAAGGTGGTTTCGTGAATTTCGCCTGGAGCTAGTCATTGTGGGTATTGGGGGATTGAGATACACTTTATAGGAAGGACAGCAAACGACATTGGGCCCGCAATATGATGGCATGGTATTGTGCAATTCAGGAGGAAAGCATTCACGAGTCACTTTACACCGTAACCAGCCTCGTATGAATTCTGGCGGGGAATCCGACACTGGATCCACCCCGTCGCGTCGCGTCATGTCACGCGTTCGCGTATTCAACGACCCTCTCACCCAGCCATATTCTTTCCTCTTGTAAATCGTCAATCGCAATCACTTATTCCTTGTATTGGGCTATCTTAGAACTCGGAGTGAGCAACATGTCCCATCGGTCGGCACTTGCTCAGCTTCGAGCTCAACGAGCCTCTGGCAAGACTCGTCTCGAGTCGTACCAGATCGAAGACCAGGGCGTCATCTACGACGAGGTGGACGAAGATGGCTACAAGAAAGTTGTACGCAGCCGACTGGACAAGGACGATTTCGTTGTCGATGACAACGGCGAAGGATACGCCGATGACGGTCGTGAGGAATGGCAGAATGAACGCCAGTACTACAGCAGCGACGATGCAGAAGATGCCCCGCTCAAAGGCAAAGCTGCCAAAAGAAAACGCGAGGAAGTACGTGAGAAAGATGAACGTACGAACCACAAGATCTTGAACTACTTCAACAATGGTCCCGTCGCAGCCCCAAAGCCAAAGGTATGGTTTCCGTCCGACTGAATGATGCCCAACGCTTACTGTTGCAGGTGCAAACGACGGCTGAAGACGAAGCTTTCATGGCAGACCTTCTCGGCGAAGTCGATGCCAACATCCTTCCGGCTCGAGCGCCCACCAAGAAGTCCGTCAAGTCAGAGAATCGTCGAAAAGTCAGGATCTTGTCCCCTCCTCTCACACAAGAACGACAGCGTCCGAAGTACCAAGTTCCCGGGCCTGAGCTTGTTGATACTCCTCCTCCACAGAATACTCTCGATGAGGACGACCATCTGCCTACCTTCGACGACGACAACATCATGAGTGACCCTTTGCCATCCTCTCCTGTGGTCAAGGCTGTTGAGCGCAAAGCAAAAGTGCAAATCAAAGAGGAGGATGAAGATGATGACATGATGGATGTTGCTCAGGTTGTTGCACATGAGGGCTTCCAGTCAGCGAGCATCAACATGACTGGCAGCAGACCCCCGCCCAAGGTCAAGCCTGCTCAGCTACCGACTCCTCACAACTCCTCTCCTCCATTGCCTGCAGTTAGTGACGTGGACGTGTCTTCTTGGAACAAGATCACCAGCAAGCTCAACGTTCAGAGCAGCCCATCCTCCGAGACATATACCTTTGGCAAAATGAAGCCTCAAGACGCAGTTGAGCAAGATGGCAGCCTACGTTTCTTTTGGCTCGACTACACCGAGATCAACGGCAATCTGTGTCTGTTCGGGAAGGTCAAGCACAAGTCTACTGGGCAGTACCTGAGCGCTTTTGTGAAGGTTGACAATATCCTTCGCAAGCTGTATTTCCTCCCCAGAAAATACAGGCATTCCAATGGACGTGAAACCAGCGAGGAAGTCGAAATGGATGATGTCTATGGAGAAGTTGATACACTGATGTCCAAGATGAAGGTCACCACGAGAAAAGTCAAGCCTTGCACCAGGAAATATGCGTTCGAGCTTGAGGATGTCCCCAAGGAAGCGGAATACCTCAAGCTTCTGTACCCATACGATAAGAATCCTCTCCCAATGGATCTGCAAGGAGAAACATTCTCGCGCGTTCTCGGTACCAACACATCCTTGTTCGAGCAATTTGTGCTCTGGAAGAACATCATGGGCCCCTGCTGGCTGAACCTCCAGGATGCTGATTTCAGTGCTGTCAACAATGCCTCGTGGTGCAAGCTCGAATGTGCTGTGAGCACGCCGAGCAACATCACAGTCCTCAAGGATTCCGAGAGTATGGAAGCTCCCCGACTCACACTGATGTCCCTATCCTTCCGCACTCAATTAAATGTGAAAGAAAATAAGCAGGAAATCCTGATCGCAAGCGCTCGTGTCTACGAGAATGTTTCATTGACCGACACTACTCCGCCAGAAAAGATGCCTTCGAGGACCTTTACAGTCATGCGTCCTTCAGGATCGGCCTACCCACTGGGTTTCGATGCTGAGACGAAGAAGCAGAACGGCACGTACATGCTCGAGAAAAGCGAACAGTTCCTTCTCAGCAAGTTCCTCGCGTTGTTCGAGAAGGTTGATCCTGACGTGCTTATCGGTCATCAACTCCAAGAGGTCGACTATAGCATTCTGCTCAGCCGTCTCAAAGAGAAGAAGACACCTGGTTGGCATCGAATTGGCCGGCTGAAGCGAAGCGAGTGGCCTAAAACTTTTGGAAAAGGCGGCTCCTCATTCTTCGCCGAACGACAACTTCTGGCCGGACGACTCATGTGCGACTTGGCCAACGATATGGGCAAGTCTTTAATGACCAAATGTCAGCAATGGAGTTTGACGGAGATGTGTGAACTCTATCTTGGGCCTGAGAATCCTCGACGCGACCTAGACAACGAGGAGTGGCTGAACAAATATGTCAAGACGGCTGATGGATTGCTCAACTACGTCAACCACTGCCACGCTGACACGTTCTTCATCGCGGCACTTGCCTTGAAATTGCAAATGCTTCCTCTGACGAAAGTCCTGACCGAGCTTGCTGGTAATTCATGGGCGCGTACATTGAGTGGTACCCGAGCGGAACGAAACGAGTACATTCTTCTTCACGAATTCCACCGCAACAAGTATATCTGTCCCGACAAAGAGTACGGCAAGGGTCGGGCCAAGCGCACTGAAGAAAACGAGGATGACGATGAAGGGGCTGACACCAAGAAGAAAGACAAATACAAGGGTGGTCTCGTTTTCGAGCCTGACAAGGGTCTATATGACAAGTTCGTCCTTGTGATGGACTTCAACAGCTTGTACCCCAGTATCATCCAGGAGTACAACATCTGCTTCACGACTGTCGACCGAGCAACCACGTCACAAAACGAGCATGAGGAGAAAGTGCCTGAGGTGCCCGTAGACCAACAGCAAGGAATCCTTCCTAAGCTTATTTCCACTCTCGTCATGCGTCGTCGAGAAGTCAAGAAGCTGATGAAAGATAAGCGAGCAACTCCGGAACAGATGGCACTTTGGGACACTAAGCAAATGGCCTTGAAACTCACTGCCAACTCCATGTACGGTTGTCTCGGTTATACTCAGTCCCGCTTCTACGCACGACCACTCGCCATGCTCACTACTTTCAAGGGTAGAGAGATTCTGAGGAGCACAAAGGAACTCGCAGAGAGCAACCAACTTCAGGTCATTTATGGTGACACTGACTCGGTCATGATCAACACCAATGCGGACAACATTGCACAAGCTTTGAGTGTTGGTCACGAATTTAAGAAGTCTGTCAACGAGCGGTACAGGTTGCTGGAAATCGACATCGATAACGTATTCCGCCGCCTCTTGCTACACGCCAAGAAGAAGTATGCAGCTATCAACATGGCAGAAGTCGATGGAAAGTACATCGAGAAGCTCGAAGTCAAAGGTCTTGACATGAAGAGGCGAGAGTATTGTACTCTTTCGAAGGATGCGTCTCAAAAGCTTTTGAACGAGATCCTCTCAGGAGATGACTCTGAGGTGGTTCTGGAGAAGATCCATGAATACCTTCGGGAGCTGGCGAACAAGATGAGGGAAAATACTATCCCGGTGCAGAAATATGTCATTTATACGGTAAGTCTGCACCTCGGTTTTCTACTAAGCAGTTGCTGACATTGGTAGAAACTGGGCAAAAATCCAACCGAATATCCAAACGCAGATTCGATGCCCCAGGTCCAAGTGGCACTCCGTGAGATTGCTCGTGGCAAGAATGTTCGCGTCAACGATGTCATGTCCTACATTGTCACGATGGGTGATGAGTCGACTAAAGGCCTGCCTGCTCCGAAGCGATCATACACTCCGCAAGACGTGCTGAAGGCAGACTCTGGACTCGTACCCGATGTGGAGTATTATCTGTACAAACAGATCTTCCCACCTATCGAGCGTCTTTGTGCACCGATCCCCGGCACGGATTCTGTCAGGTTGGCAGAATGTCTTGGGCTGGACGTCCGGAAGTATCAAATCAACACCACGAACGGGAACAGCCAGCAAAACACTGAGATTTTCCCGCTTGAATCACAGATCCCGGACAGTGTCCGTTTCCGAGATGCGGCCAGGCTTGGGCTTCGATGCCGACAGTGTGAGCACACCACAATCTTCGAAGGACTTTGCGAGTCCACGGCTCTGTGCACGCCAGAAGGCATTTTATGCGGCAATGCCGACTGCCAGAAACCGTTTACCAGAATGGCCATCGTCACTCAGCTGGAGGCGCAGATTCGAGTGCAGACCTGCGCTTACTATGAAGGCTGGCTTGTCTGCGACGATCCATCCTGTGGCAATCGGACACGACAAATGTCCGTGTATGGCCACAGATGTCTGGGTCCACAAGGCCGGGCTGAAGGATGCTTGGGACGGATGTCGTACGAGTATTCGGAGAAGAAGTTGTACAATCAGCTTCTGTACTTCGCGGCCTTGTTTGATACCGAGAAGGCAAAGAATAAGGCGAAGTCGGAGAAGGAGTACGCCGAAAGAAGGGATCGAATAGTAGTCCTGGCGGAGACGAACAAGGGCAGGTTCGAGGGTGTCAAGGCCGTCGTTGATGGCTATTTGAGGAAATGTGGACGGCAATGGGTCGAGATGGATACGTTGTTTGGATTTGCCTTGAAATGATTGTGTCGCTCGTTGGGTATTGATTGATGGCGCTCAGCGGCATGAGGTAGATGGGACTGGTTCAATAGCTTGACGCACTCTGCATGAACCAGTACCGATCTTAGACCTAACGATGATGTACTTGCTGTTGTTGCTACTATATTCGGACGTCACCAGAGCTGCTTCAGTGGACAAGCTTCATTGCACGCCTCTGGGCGGGAATCAGGCAGGTTGGAAGAGAGAGAAAAGATCCATGGTCTCGACTCTTCTGCTATATGCAAATTGCCCTTCGAAACAGCCAGTCTGTCCAAGACCAAAGCCCAATCAGCCCCTGATTTCCGTCGACCTTTGTCGTGTACTTCTCCGTAAGTACCCTCTATATCCACACAACCTGGGCTATCTAGATCTCTACCGATGAGACCCCCGTTTAGGCCCTCCCGTCCCCGTAACATCCAGACCCCGTTGTATTCCAACCTGTTCAGTCATCCGGATGCGCGTCGAAATCCCAAAACCGCACCTCCATCTCCGTGGCCCGGACGAAAATGTTGATCAGTTCCTCGATCCTCGAGGGTGACTGTTTCGTGATATGTCTTTCGATCAAGTCCCGGCCCACCCTCACTGCCTCGGTGTAATCGTCGGCGACATAATTCTCGACCCAGCGCCAGTATTTGTTGCCCTGTTCGCCCGTCTTGCTCTCCGGGTCCGTGTAGAGGCGCCTGGCGGTCTCGCCGTAGCCCAGCAGACACGGGGCCAAGGCCATCTGGATGGCCAACCAGTCCTGGCTCTGGCCGACGTCCAGCACGTAGCGGCTGTACGCGACGCAGGCCAGACTCTCCTTGCGACTCGGGTGCTCGAGGTCGTCCTTTGTGATGCCGAACTCGGCGCAATAACTCAAATGCAGGTCCATCTCGCGGCGGATGTGCAGGATGATGTCGGCCGAGGCCGAGAGGCTGTCCATCGTGCGGCTCTTGTACGCGGCCAGCGCGTGCGTGCGCGCAAAATGCGTCAGGTACAGGTAGTCCTGGACCAGGTAGTTTTTGAACAAAGGTTCCGGGAGCGTCCCGCGCGCCATGCCCGTGGCGAAGGCGTGGTGCGTGTATTTGTGCCACATCGCCGTCACGGACGCGTGCGAGAGGAGGTATTCGATAAAGTGGCCCTGAGAGAACGGCAGGGTTTGCACGTTGTGGAAGTGGTTGATGGGGCCGGAGCCGGAGCCGAGATTCGCATGCGCGGTCTGGATGCCGGTTGAGACGTAGTGTACGGCAAGGCGCGTGGCGGAGGATAGGGACACGGAGCCAAGAGGGGTGGTAGTGGTAGTAGAAGGTGGTGGTGGGGACGTTGATTTCTGGATGGCGAGGTTCGCGGCGATCGCGCTGGCGAGGGAGCAGCCTGTGCCATGGGTGTTTCGGGAGCGGAGGTATTTCGATTCGATGATGGTGTAGTCTGAGCCGTCGTAGAGGACGTCAACGGTCAGGAGTTTCTCGTCGTCGCTGACGGCTTTGGTGTAGGTCTTGGTCAGGGGCATGTGGCCGCCCTTGACGAGGACGGCGCGAGGTCCGAGTTGATGAACCATTTTGGCTAGGGACTTGAGGTCTTCGAGACTAGATGGTGATTTGTATTGAATGTCGGCGTCGCGGAGGAGGAGAGTCGCTTCCGGGATGTTGGGTGTCAACAGCGTCGTCATGGGCAGGAGTTTGTCACGGAGGTTTCGTATGGCGTCTCCTGGAAGGAGTTGGTGGCCACTGGTCGAGACCATGACCTACCGCACAAAGGTAAGTAGAGTACCACAAGCGATATCATGCAGGCCCAACAGGGTCACGCGTGGGTGGGATAGGATAGGATAGGATCATACAGGGTCAAGGACTATCGTGGAGACTTTGTGTCTCTGGAGAGCATCGGCGACCACTCTGATGGTCTCCGCCGAGGCAAGCATTCCTTTACATTTTCGTTTTCAGCACACCGTCTCCTGGATATATCGAAAGCAGTTGAACTCACCAAGCTTGACAGCATCGCATGGAATATCTGTAAGACACGCGTCGATCTGTTTGCCGACAAAGGCCGGAGGCGTGACATGGACGTCCTGAACACCCAGAGTATTTTGGGCAGTCAATGCCGTCGTCGCTGTCATGGCATAGCAGCCGTGGGCCGCTAGGACTTTTTGATCGGCTTCAAGCCCGCTGGAATATTATCCATAGATCAGCATTTCAAGGCCTGAGGCAGATAGATATCAAACCCGGATTTTCAGGTCGTGCAGGCATTGGCAAAGACTTACGCTCCACCAGAGCTATCAGAGCCGGCGATCACCAAGACCTTTGGCGGGGACATCTTGGTATGTATGAGTCCTCGAGGCCTGAGGGATATTCTATAAGGGGATCATGGTAGAACTCAATGAGGTTGGAATAAATATGGTGATAGAGAAAAGGAAAAGGGTGTGATCGAGTACTGCAGTTGAAGGTCCCGTCGTCTTGACTCTTTGCCCAGCGAATGGAACGTCATTCTACATCTCCACTAACTTAACTTGTTATCCGCGGAGTCTTATTAATTTGGGCACATCTACAATAAAGTACCTCTATTCTGCGTCGTTGGATCGATGTTGGCATTCGAGTCATGATGGGCTTCATCTTCTCCTTCTTCTATACAAGTCAAATCATCCCGAGCACCCGGATTCTTTAGGCGCCTTCGAGATGCTATGGAGGCGCTCTTGGTGTACACGATCAGCCAACAACACCACCTCCGAACCCGACAGGTCTCCTCTTACCACCGTTCTCAGGCAGTATCGTCATGACTTTATATGCCTTGCCCATTCCTTTAGGGCCGCCCTCGACCAGCCGCTTCCAGCCCGTATTTAGCTCAGACTTTTTCTTTTCGATTTCTTCAGGATCAGCACCGCCTTTCTTTTCAAACTCTCTTAAGAGTCGTTCTGCCCGCTCCTTAATGCCCAATTGACTCAGCCAGGCACCCTGCTCGATCGGTCCGTGGACCTCGACACCAGGACTGGCTTCGAGGGCGGCGTCCGCCAGAGCCCCGAAGTCCACGTCCGCACTTATATCTGCTTCGCCGGCATACACGAACGGCGAGATGATTTTGTGCTTGCGAATAGCACGCAGCGAATTGACAGGGACGGTCTCAAGTGGGCCGTAGTCAATGATCAGAGCGGCGCCTGAGGGCTTTGTTTTTGAGGGAATTCCAGCATCAGGCTGAGCCCTGCCTTTTGGAGAAGCAGAGATGCCACCTCCAATCCTGCGCGCAAAGTCCTGCACATAGCGCGAGCTCTCGGGTGATACCTCGACTCGAGAAGAGGGTTGATTCTTCAAGGCGCGATATCGAGGTCGTTCCGGTATGACCAACGAGCTAGGCGTGCTTGCTTGCGCGAGCGTGAGCTGAAAATCCGGGTCCGGGTCTTCGTAGCTTTCCTTCGCAGCTTCTGTCGGCGACGGCAAGCTGAACTTCTGCTTCGTTGGGGCAACCAGGAGTTCGCGCCATTGAGGAAGTCTGCTTGCCATTGAAGGCTTCGGAACAGGCTGACCTGCTTCATTGAGGAGTTTTGCCCGCGCATCCTCTTTCTGAGCATCCTCGGGTTTTGGCGCAACAGACTCAAAAGCATGTATGGGTAAAGCGTCAAAGAATTCATGTGCAATGATGAAGGGCATTTCCTGCCCGGCTGCCTCGCCTTGATTCGGCAAAAGGACAATATCCTCAACCCATCGTACAGGAATACCCTGCACGCTTGTAGCTTCCCACCAGACATTCTTGCCTGTATGGTCTGTGACCTCCTTCATTTCTGTATTTGTTCCGCAAAGAAGGTCCTTCTGTTTTGTCCGGAGTCCTTCTCCTGCTTCGACCAGCCAGACCGCTGAGATCGATCTGGCGAATGTGGCGAATTGCCGGACCGTCCGCAAGATGTCGCTCATCAATGTTCCGCGTCCAGGGCCCATCTCAATAAATTGCACGCCCTGCGCAGGACGACCCTGCGCCATCCATTCTGTCATGAACCATATGCCCACCAATTCGCCAAAAATCTGGGATATTTCAGGAGAGGTTATGAAGTCACCAGTTGTGCCGAACTGGTCAGAGTCTTCGCGAGTTGTGGTATAGTATCCGCCGTCGGGGTTGGTGAGGCATTGGCGCATGTAGGAGGCTATCGAGACTGGGCCAGTGACCTGTGATGTAAGGAGATGATCAGCACCTCATTCTGGCGGTAGCAGAACATTTGTCGCTCATTGGAGGAGTGCCTACCTCGATCGCCTGGGCGATTGTCTTCGCAAGTGGTGTCGACCATTTCCGCGAGGGCAATGTAGGACTGGCTGCAGTCTTGGCTTCCGCTGGCTGCGTTGCGGGCACCGAGCTTCCATCTGCTGGATTTGGGCCATTACTCGACCATCGCTTTGGTGAATGACTCGGCTCGAGGTAGGTGGCTTGCGGCGCAGGGATGCGCAGGGGAGAAATGGTGCACCATTGGGAGATTGGCGGATTCAGCCGAAGCAGTCGTTGGAGACGAGATGGTCCATATCTCATCTCTAGACCGGGTAGTCTCTTTCTGCTAGGTAAGAGCTGGAAGGAAAAGTTGTGTTGGCTAGAGGTCTCTACGAGGCAGGGGAAGATTTGGTTCTGATCATCAACAGAGATGACGCTCCAGCGCGGCTCACCGACTCTTGCCGCTTTAAAAAGCACTCACTTCACGATTCACTCTCGACGCACCCTTTTTTCTAGTTCTCTATGTAATTGTAATGCCTATAGACAAGGGATTCTAGAAAGTATGGATACATCAGAGCAAGATGGCCGAGTCGATGCCATGTGAGACGTCGTTGTAGGTCAGTTCCGAGGCCTTTTGCTTGCGCGCGGCATCCAACAGCCAACACTCGCTGTCACTCTTGAAAAACCAGATGGCATTACACTTGTCATTAGTCGAGCATGAGTCGATACACGCACGGAACGAGGTGGTTTTGAACCATTGATGCCACCCGTTGACGTCGAGGAGATCGTATCGCCAGTCGCAATTGTAGTAAAACTTCTTGCCGTTGGCGGTGGTATATGGGTTGTCCGGATTGGTACCGTCGCAGATCTCCCATGACTATCATCAAAGACATCAGTTTCTGGGCCTAGAAAATCATGGCCTCCACCTGGAAGAGATGTCGCCGGGAGAAAAGGGGTTGGGAAGACCTACCGCAGCTCTTGGGACCAAGGTGGTCGGCTCCGGCAAGGACGATGAGCTTGACAGCGTGCCTCCTCCATAAGGATGCATTTCTCGGGGAGGAAAGAGTGCAAAGTCCTCGTCGTCATTGAATTGGTCGTTGTTGGTGGTTGGCTCCAAGGGTGGAAGTGTGGTCCGGGTTGGTGCCTGGGTGGTACTAATTTGCGACGTCGATTTCGTCAATTCCTTCTTGATATGGCCCCATATATCAAACTCGTCGTCATGTGGGCCGTCGTTCTGAGCCGATGGTGCGCAGTGAACCGCGAGGAATGCCGAGGCGGTGACCAAGGCAAAGAGTGAGGCTTTCATGGTTGAAGAGAGGCAAGCTGATGCTTGTCAACTTCGTGGTTAAAGGTCACTTTGCTGGTATCTAGCTGCGACACGAATTCAAGGATGTGCAAGACTTAACTTTGCAAGCAAAGAAACAAACCAACTCGCCTTTATATGCTCCTCAATCAGACACCCAATGCCTTATGTACCAAGATTGAGCATAGTATCTGGCAATGTTTATTTTTGGAAACTGCGTCTATAAGCGGGCGGGATGGAGAGTACCAAGTACCAATACGTTGCCACAAGTCACCTAGGTGTGTCTGCTCAAGTACCGTCAATAGTGAGAGTGATAGTCTGCATTGAGTCTTCGCGGTCTGTGCGGGTATGTGCTTTGATGGCGCATCGTGAGGAACGATAATTATAACCTCCAAGGACCGCATGGACCTACCTAGGTAGCTTTCAAGGCATGATACTCCTTCGCTGAGGAGTACACGGACCACGCCGAGCAGGGCACGTGGTCTTCAAGGTCTTCGATGCACCTCACGACCGCATGGAGAGCTCTCTGTTCATGAGTTCAACTTCAAGTTGGATGGGACAGTTGAGACAGTGGTCCAATCGACCACCGTACCGCGACACGTACTAAGACCCAACGATTCCGTGCAGTCCACCACGCACATTCAACCTGTCCAACGTATTGCCTGTCCGGCTTCATTGTCCTACGTCCGGAAAGATGGGCAGACCATCAGCCTGAATTCCCAACGTGTAATGTCGCGCGAGGTGAAGCTGGCTACACAGCCTTCTGAGATGCTGTCACAGAAGTACGCTGGTGTCCTTTCGATCTCTCGCCTTGTAGCTCTCAGTCAGCTCTCTGATAAGTCAGCAGCTGATGCTTGTCCCCTACAAGCTTTATTCCAGGCGCCTGCAGCTAGACTCTTTTCTGGCGAAGACCACGAGCAATTGGCGGCCAACCACGCAATAATGCTGAGAGTCGAACGGAGTACAGCCCCCGAACGATCAGCAGAACGGCGGGAACTCAGCGTGCTCAGCCTACCAGCCTACCCACCTCGCGCTGCTATCCATGGTTGGATTAGTCGTTGCTGCTGCTGATGCTGCTCTAGTGATAGTCGGCATCCCAACACAACGACCTGTGGAAGCAGGAATATACATAAAAGGTAAGGGTTCGCATTCCAGAAGATAAGCCAGACTCCTCCATCATCGAGTGCATTTTCCATTCTGCACTCTCAGAGCTTTTCGGCCTCTGACTTCCAGCGTGCCCATCATCGTTTGCTAGACCCCCTCAAGATTCAACAAATTACCCCACCATCATGCCCATTATCAGCAGGTTAGTCAAAGGCGTCGGCGCAGGCATTGGCCTAGCGTCTGAAGCGATCGCCGACCACAAAGGAAAGAAAACCGCCTCATCACAACCATCTCATGTCGAAGCCGGCGAGAGTTCTGGGTCTACGACTCTCGCACCTGGCTACCCAGAAGACAGCAAACAGCGACGTCGTTCCTTTGACAAACGTGCATCCGACAAAGGTACCGCGGACGACGACGACTCAGAAGGCTATGACAGTGAAGACCTCGATGCCGATCAAGAGGAGTGGGCCCTCGACGCGGCTGCCACCGAACTCGAAGCACCACCACCGTCCTACGAGGAGGCGTCGGCGTCGGCGTCGGCCACTCCAGCCTCAGCAGACGAAGTCGCGACATCCTTTCTTCAATCGCACAAACTCGCGCCCACACCGTCGCAAAAGTTCCAACCTCTGCCATATCCCGTCATCCTTCCGCAACGCCGGCCCAAGGACAAATCTCGAGGCTTCGTGCGCGGGTACGCTCCCATCCTGGGCGAATGTTCCGGCATTGACCAACAAACCTTCCTCGACTTCCTGAAAGACTTCGACAAGGCATCCCGAGCCAGCCCAGTCCTCGATGTCATCAACATAGCCGCCATGGCCGTGGGTTTCATACCCAACCCAATCGTCATGGGCGTCACAATCGGCGTGCAAGTCGCCGTCGGCACGGCCAAGGAAGTGCAATCCCGATACCGTCGCAACACATATCTCGACCAGGTCAACGAGGTCCTCTTCAAACCCCGCGGCCTCTACTGCATGATCATGACCTACAAGCCGGACAACCCGTACGACGCCATCATGCACGTCGACGTGAACACGAACACGCGATCACAAGATCAGGCCCTCGCGAAGGCCCTCTCCAACCCCGACAACGAGCTCCGGCAGAAACTGAAGAACCTACGCCTCACATCCGGCACGACCCAAGGCGAAATGTCTCTCCCCGAAGCCGCGCCTCTCATCTATCCAGCCCTCGACGCCGCCGCAGTCTCAACGGCCGAGACCGGTTCCGCCTTACCCGCGCAGAAACAAAACGCACTCAAGCAATCCGGCAAGTTCCTCGCAGACTACTTCGACCGACGCGCCCAGGCAACCTACATAGGGACCAACCCCTCAAGCCGTCTGGCACCGCCGCCTCCAGAAAAGAAGTTCGCGTCACGCTTTGCCGACCCCAACCATCCCGTCAACTCCGGCTCAATCACCGCGCTGCTCACGGGCGGCCACATCGATCTGATGAAGAGGAAGCGCACACGAAGGGCGCGGCGTCGTGCAGCCTGGCAGGGCGCCCAGCTAAGTGAGCAGGATATCAAGAATGCGGAAATGGGTCGTGGACCGCGCCGGAGGCAAGGCATCATCGGTCGGATCTTGCACCAGGACGTGCTTTACCTCACCATTGTCAATCTGCCGAGCGAGAGCGAAATGAAAGAAATCATGCAGCAGTTGGACATGGCCAAGGAGCAGTCGCGTCCTCAGGCGAATTATCGGTAGCTACTCCGTAGGTGTCCGTACTACCTACGTTTATGCCTTCGGGGGATTCCATTTGTCAGTGACCCCGGTCAGTACCCCGGGTCAGTAATGTGAAGCGGATTTTATTTGTGCCTAGTACCTAGGGTATGTCTGTACACTTTTGTAGTACGATGGGACTCTCATCAGTTCATAATACCCAATACCCCCTTGGCTGTAGTATGCTACTCAATTCCACCCTAAAGGTGACCACGCATTGCCTACTATGTACAACCGAAAAGACCAGGGTAAGTCATATATAATTCATGCAATATTCCCTTCTATGCGCCGCACCGTCGCTATGCACCGAAAAGGAAACCACCGTCAGCCAACTTATACAGTATCGTACAATCTGATCAAGACTTCTTCCACCTAAGGTACGGTAGGAGTTTGTGGGAATGGGGGAGAGTTCCGATTCCGAAGAAATCACCGTCCCAGATCCACAAACCCAGACCGATGCCCATGCCCATTCTGCCTCGCGAGATCTTGAAATCCACCTCCCCATCCGCTATAACCCTTTCTAGTTCTTCCAGTGGCCTCCTCAAGATAATCTTCGTCACGAGTTCGAGTATTGGTATGCGTATGGGTATCGATGTCGCCGAACTTCTTCTTGCGCGGCGCTCCTCGTCGCTCCTTAGGCCGCAGCACACTCGCCGGGAACTGCGCCCTAATCCGCTCCTCCTTGGTCAATTCGCGCTTCTGGATCCTCGACAGACCCCTCTCCTCGCTCTGCTTCTGTCTCCGTGTTCTCTCTGACTCGATTCTGCGCAAGGCCTTCGTCCGTTGGCCCGGAACATAGTCGAGCCCTCTACCACCACCACCGTCACTCTCGCCTCCTTCGGCATCGGCATCGTCAACAGCACTCCCATTGTCGACCTCATTCTCTAGGGCCAAAACACTGACCGTTCTTGCAATGCGTCCTGAGTCCGCCTCTGTCGTCGGCACGCTGTCACCCACGTTCTCGACCTTGCCCAAGAACGCCGACAACCCGCGCTTCTTCGCCCAACACTCTTTTATGAGCTCGTTATCTAGCGGACCCATCCCATCATCTTCCAGTCGCTCGTTGATCTTCAAGATCTTATCGTACGCACCTATCAGCGTCCTCAGGAAGCCAACCAATTGCGACATGCTCTCTCGAACACTGTAGGGTGTAATCTTGCGCTTGTTCAACAGAGTCTGAACGTTTCTGGTACGTGCTCTCGTAGCTTCAAGCTGCTCGAGCTCAGTGACATGCAATTTGATCAAACGCTTGACGTTGGCCACCTCAGGCTCAAGTTTGCCCAATGCCACAAATGTATTGTTCTTGGCGGGGTCGCGCTCAAAGTCTAGATCACCATTTCTCGTCTTCGTCAGATGTGGCCCGCCAAGTCCTTTCGTCGTTGCCAGTGCTAGTTGCAGGTATTTCTCAAGCACCACGGGCGAGAACCTGAGCCCAAGACTTGAAGGCGAATCATCAACCGTCTCAATGTCGGCGCTTTCTTTCATCAAGTCAAATATGCGGCTGGCAATGCTGAATACATTCGGGTTCCTTTTGTCACGAAAACACGTACTCATGGCAATGGTGAAAGTACCACGGGACATCACTTTCTTCTGGATTTCCTCCGGTCGTGGCTCGAGAAGGAGATCGAGCGTCGCTTGACTCGCGCGCGACACACGGAGGAGACGCATGTATGAGGCGATGTTTGCTGGGTCGGCGGCTAGCTTGTATGGCCCCGTCGGAGAAGTCAGGAGCTGCCAGTAATTCTTCCCAGCGCCGATCTGTCTTAGCGCAGTAGTAGCCTCCATGAGCATCGAAAGAGTGTTGTTACCTGGCCTGGCATAGATGGACGAGTCCGTGTGGGTGACCGGCATCGGTCGATATAGGCTTGCTGTAACATCCACCGAGGCAGGAGACACGTCTTCAGAATCTTCGGGAGCGCCAATCCATGCTGTTCGTGATTCATCTGTGTCCTGCCCAGGCTCCTGTTGAGGTTTGTAATTGGGAATATTCATAGTCTGCTGAACCAGGTTCAATACATCCTCACAAGACTTGGTTTCTGCCGACAGCAACAATATTCTGCCCATGGCACAGACAAGATCCTCATCGGGGTGTAGAAGACCCCTCCTCCAACGGGAGGTAATGTCGACCCACAGCTTTCGGGCGTCGTTGACGGCTTCTTCAAAGATTGGCTGGGGGTCATATTCGTGGCCTGGCGTATCGGATCCCAACTTTACTGCCCGACTCCTAACCTCAGCGTTTATGGCGTTCAGGATGGTGGTGTAAGTAATTTGATCAGGAGCGCCAGGTCCGCGCTCTGGCAGCTTTCCAGCGATGGCCCACATCGAATCGGTGTGTAGTGCTCTTGCGCATACATTCAGGACTGCGTTTGTATGGATTACGGTAGGCTCGACAGCCGAGTTGGGTGCGCCAATGGAGTTGTAGACGTTGATTGCCTGTTTGACTGCATTTGGGCTTCTGAAGTTGTCACGGTAGCCTCTCAGCATGATTGTGTAGGTGTGAGCGTCAGGCTTGTGACCTCGTTTCTTCATCTGGAACGCAAATTAATCAGCAGAGGCGCTTGACCGAAGGGCAATAGCCTAATGTACCTCATTGTATATCTTCCATGCATCATTCGGTTGCTTTTGTTGCATCAGCCAGTCTATTAGATGATTCCAACTGACGGTGTTGTCGATACTGGCCCGAGAGACTCCGACCCCCTTGTCACTTTCTCGCACAAGGTTCAAGGCAACATCGAACTGCCCCTTCCTCAATTTCTCGCCCACGGCTTGGGCCAGCTTGAGTGGATCGCTGAGGTATTGCAATTCAAGCCTTGCGCTGTTAGTAACCTCGGTCCTGCCGTAGTTGTTCATTAGGCGCATCCGGTTGCTGTTCCTCGCGCGAGCATCTTTCGTCGCTGCCCTTGCGACAGCCGGTGACAACTTCAACGGAGCCGGTTTCAACTTTTTCTTGGTGGAAAGGGATTCATTAAGGAGTCGGCGGTGATGACCCTGCTGTATAGATTGCAGGGTAGCATGGCTGCGGCGAAAAGTCTTCACAGATCGGAGTCGTAGTGCAGGATTGTAAGGCCGGGCCGCGTCAAGAGCAAGGGATCGGAAAGCCTGGAGCAGACAGGAAGGACAGGTGAACATTGGATGAACGAGACAAGCAACAGGCACTCTAAAGGATTGAATACTGGATAGTCACAGTTGAATGGCCTTCAGTCTCGCAGTCTCTCGCGAGCGAACCATTTTTTCTATAGGGAAACTTTGCCGAGTGATGCGGCACGTGACTGTTAGATTCGACGAGTCGGATATCGGTCCTGTACTGGATCTCAGCCAAAGGAGGGAAACTCTGTACCGCAAGACAGTCAGGTCGACAAGACAGAGAACTGAGATTCTTAACATCAATCACGGAATGGCACAGAAAAAGCCACATCCCACTGTCTGAGATTCCATTCACGGCGAGAGTAGGACAATGTCAGTCCACCGCCACTGTTTGATATCACCAATGTGAGACAACCAGCCAGGCTCAATGAAAGATAGGCCGATAGCCTCCCTACCTTTCGCCATCATGCAGTATGCAAGGCTGCGGTTGGATTTGGTTAGCACAAACATATTTTCAAACTTTCTGCCGCACCAGCTGATGGGCACAAGGCGATGGCGCTCTTGCAACGAGCACTAACCTCCAACCCTAGCCCATGCTGCTTTCGTTGAGCGTGGCAAGACCTCCTCGTATTTTCCCCGCTGCAGATGCAGATGCTTTTTCCGGCTAGATTTTCTGGGCTTGTAGTAGTAGAAGTGAGAAGCACCGTCCCAGTCGGTAGTAGGTAACATTTATATGCTCACCTGGTCGTGGTGGTAGTACGGAGTATTGGCTGGTCAACAAGCACGCATGGCTCACCTCTTGAATACTGTAAGTTGCCACATAGAGAGGCCACACACCCAACTCGAATCACCCGAGACATATCAACGAGGCTTTGTGGGCGGTTTCCCGACTCTGGGCCGAGTCTGCAGAAGTGTGGCGACGTTGATAGTCAAATCGTCTCGTTGCAAATTTTCATGTAGACACAGACTGTTTGCGCTCTCGCCTCGGGGCCTCTGTGGCAAAGATCGGCCTTACTCACCATCCTGGCTGGCCGTCAGGCGCGCGCCGCTGGAGTGAGCCTTTAAGCTCGTTGAGGTTAGCTGTTCTTGATCTGTGTCCTCAAGCCTGGTGGCCCAGGTTTGGCATAGTTGACAGACTTGCAGATGGTAGGGATGACAGGATGAGGGTTAGCAGACCATTCGGGACACTGACTGGATAGAGCGCAGGATGATGGAGACCAGTGACAGTCAGATCCAGAGTGTCGGTACAGTGTGTGGTTGACATTGTGTGTCCAGTGGCCCAACGAAGTCTTGGAGTTCTAGCTAGGGCTAGTGAGGCCCATGATGGCCTGGTGAGCCTTTCTTTTTGACGTGTGAGGGCCACTCCGGCTCGAATGCCCCTAACAGCTAGCTAGTAGGCGGCTTTCCCTCAGGTAGATTAGTGGTGCTGATTGAGCCCTTGAAGCCTAAATCCTTAGTCGCAAGGCCCAAGTCATGCCTGTAAGCTTAGCTACTAGCCTTGGTGCCAATCCACCACACCACACATGTCTTCATCCTCCAAGCTCCCGTCAAAATCCCACCACGCCGGCGAATTTCTTGCATCAGCCTCTTCTACCCCAGAGTCAGACTAAAGCCAAACTCACCATTCGGGCACCATCTTAGTTCCCATAGTCTTGTGTGACCGTGCTAAACCCAAGTTCGAGATCGGATAGGATGGTCTGTCACACGCCAAACGTCCACCATCTCATGCCCTGGTAGAACCTTAAGTGCACGACGTCGATCGTCCAAAAAGATACCAGATGACCCAGATTAGTTGAATCAGTTCGTGCCCAAAAACATCAGCCATGGCAAAGCAAATCTTTTTGCTCGACGGGCCGCAATGGCCTCCACGACTTTTCTCCCTCGGCCGGCGTTACGACTCGGTTCTGGATTCTAGATACGGACAACAATATATGAAGGAAAGGTATCATGAATTGATGATCGTGTCTTCGAGCGGCTTGCCTCTGCGACTAGAAGTCCTGCAAGACCGCACTCAGACGTCCTAACAATACGATCATCTCGAGCCCCTACAAAGTAAGAGTCGTATCCTGCTCAATTCTGAATACCACGAATGTACAACAGAGGAACTCAAACACCTCCCCAATGCCAACTGAGTTGTGCAGCAGTCATGGCCGATGGAGGTCTCCCCTTCTGCTCCTGCGGGTCGTAGGCTCATGATCGGGTGTGCGTGCAGATGACAAACCACACCCGGATACGTCTTCTGTCCCTTTCAAAATTGCATGCTGTCGGCCGTCATCACATTCATCCCCTTGCTTGAACCCTCTGTGTCGCTGAGCCGGTTCTGATGCACCCAGCCGCTGAAAGGAAGAAAGAAAAAAAAGAACTCATCAATATGCACACAACCAACCCAACCAGCCCACCTGGCAAAGAACTCCTGCTCGCATGGACCGGATTCTTTTGACGTTTCCCCTGTCGCTCTCCTATTATCTCCTCCTCTCCCACCTAGGGTATCTGTTGCAAAAAAGAAGTGGCACCACACCAATGCATAAAAGCATGGGATTCTAGTACAGCCTCTATTGCGGGACTGCAATTAGCAAGCCATCCAAAAGCCACTCGACCTTGCTGCTGGGTCCATTGGGACTAGTATTGTCGTTGTTGATAGACCTGGCCTTGTTGGGCGTAGGGGGAATTGGGGTAGTTGGCGTAGTTGCCCATCTGGCCGTTTCCTTGTGGGTAGACCATACCACCCTGAGGTTGTGCGTACTGTCCTTGCGCGTGTCCATCTGCCGATTGATAGCCGATAGGTGGCAGCGAGGGTCGAGCACCGTTCTGCTGATAACCCTGTCCGGGCACTTGGTGTGCGTCACCTGCCTGGCCGTCCACTTGGCTCGCTTGAGCTGCTGCCTGTCGCTGTCGTTCTTCCTCAGCCTTTCTGGCATTTTCTTCTTCCTTCTTGCGAGCTTTCCACTCCTTGCGGATCTCCTTGAATTCTGCTCCCGAGTCAGCCGTATTCAGCGAAACGCTCCAGCCAAACACTGGCTACTCTTGCGACCAGGAATCGCGCCCGCGACATATGCACGACACAGGGGAAATGGGAACGTCGTGGAAGCGGAAGTGGCGCCTACCTTCAGGTGTTCTCTTTGTACCATGCGACTGCATGGTCACGTGGGCGTTCAGGTGGTTCAAAGTCCCATATGCTTTCTCGCAGCCATTCCACCCACACTTGTACATTCTCTCAATCTCTTCATACCGTCTACGAGGTCGCTTGTGCTGCTGTGCACCAGGGATTGGGACAAACGAATAGACCTGGCAGGAGGTTAACCTTCATTATTGGTCATGGACAGATTCCAAAGCTCTTACCTGACCGGTGCGCGATGTTGCCGAAGTTTGAGGCGGTCCTTGGACCCCGGTGCCGGGATGCGGGTATGGTGCAGGCATACCATGCTGTGGTGGATAGCCTCCCCATTGCTCGTGAGGTGGTCGCTGCTGCATGTACGGGGGATGCTGAGGCTGGTAGGCGTGCTGCATGTTACCGTCTTGGGTATACGGTGAGTATGGAGGGTAGGTCGGGCTAGCTTGCGATATCGAGGGATCTATAGGCACGTCCGAGTTAGACCTCACATGGTGGGAATTTGCGGTTGGATTGCCATTGGGCGCGCCCTCCGGCAGGGTTATTGACGGACTTGTTGGTTGTGCCATTGTTCCTACTGCACCTGGATGTGGGGGCGCGTGAGTGAACTGGCTGTATCGCAGATGTTCTGGCGGAAACCCCGATGAGCGCGCAGACGACGGCGTCAAACCGTAATCCGACTGCGGTGTGTTGTTGCTCGAGATGTTCGAGGAACGCGGGTCTTGCGTGGTGTATGTCGCAACAGACGATTGATCTAGCGACACGACTTTCTCAGAGCTTGCTCGTGAATTTCTTCTGGTGGTGAAGTTGCTAACCTGACTGCGCGTATTCTGGTGCTCCCCTGTCCATCAATAGTGACTTTGAATGCCCACCACGTAAAGTGTAGGCGTGGTGAATGCACGAGGCAGCGGTTGGTAGGATCTCGAGTGGTACGTGACCCGAAGTGATGGTAGTGGATGACAGCAGTCGCGCAAAAAGGTAAACTGTTTAGGCCGCAAGCTCGGCCAGCAGGCGACGATAGGACTGAAGCACTCTTTAGATCGAGCACCGGCGTATTCTTTATTCTGATGGCTGCCCAGGCGAGGGGAGAGCATCCACCGGTCAACCTAAACGTCGGCAGAGTGGGGAGAGCTTGTAACGACTGAGGGAATGGGTCGGGAAACAACAAGCGTCTCTTTGCACGAGGGAAGACCACCAGATCGGTGAGCGGTCCAGTCGAACCAAAAGGGACGTGGTTGATCTTGACCAGGGGCAGCAACCGGCCTAACCGATGGGGCGGAGGAAGCGGTTCGAAAATGAGGGTTTTAGCACTGCTTCTCGCTGAACTAGTTGCAAGCTTGGACAGACCAAGAGCAACCCGTTACTTCTCTCGAGATGGCGCGAGGTCCCAGGCTAATAAAGAAAAGAGGGCAGATGGGAAGCGAGACAAGCTTCGAGCCCAGTGCAGGTGATCAGGGTTATGCCTTCGGCCCCCAGGACACCCGTTCTACGTAGCAATGAGCTGCAGTCTCTTTTCGCGATTGTTTGGCTGTGTGGTGCCAAGTTATGCACCTGGATATTCCAGGTTGATTTGACAGGACAGCTTTTGCTTGCCCCCCCTGAACGGGCAGCAGTACTCGACCGGGCTGTCGCCTCCACCTTGAGAGCACGATCGCAGATGCAAGAGCGACTGCTGAGCAGAAGAGTGGATCCGGGCAGTCGCTGACCAGGCTTCAATGCACACCACCTCCTGCCAATGGCAAGTATTCCTTCAATGGAGAATATTGTTCCCTGCACTGACTTTCCGACTTGCAGTTTTCGGTCGTGAGAGTAGCTCCACCCCTGTCGTGTGGATAGCCAGTCGCAGGGTGGCCTTTCGGCAGCTGTCTTGGAGTCGGAGAAGGGAACGAAAGTCTGAGAGTTTATGGTGGACCGAGGGTGAAAGCGTGATAGCGCGGGCTTTCGGCAGGGCCTAGAGGGGCGGCAACTAGCAGGGGAGTGTTGGAAGTGTTTTGATCAAGCAAGACCCACGTCCACAGCAGGTTCGGTAAGAGACTTTCGCGGGATGACTATCTCTTGTATCGAGTGTCTTTTTTCTTTTTCTTTGTTCGCGGTCGGAGGATGGGTGACTGTCACAGGTTTACACATGCAGGTGGCAATGAGATGTAACGCTATGATGAGGTCGAAGTGAGACGTTGTCCTGTAGGAAATACCATGTGCGGTCTTGACGTTTGATGGTCGAAGAGGGCAGCACGCTGCGGGATGGGTGGGCACGAATCAATCACGAGCAAGAAGTTCGTGAAGCGAGATGTGCAATCCTCCCAGGTGATCCTGTGCTCTGACAGGTAAGGTGTGCGTCGCAGTCGTGAATCACCCACCAAGGAGAGGGCGGAATTGGAAGGTTCTGAGCAAGAGATGTGATTTGCCGCTCGTCGAGAGCAAGGAGGATGGCTGGTCGCTGATGGACAGGGGGTGTGGTGTGGTGCCCGGTGGTGGCTCGTGGGAGGTCGGAGGCTGGAAGATTATGTGGTAATGGAGAGGAACAAAAGTTGGTGGACCCGTGCTTGAGGGTCTCGAGATGGGTCGATGATGCGGTTCGAGTGGAGAGAGATGAAGTAGCGAAGAGAGATTAATCGTCCAAGGCTCGCGAGAATTGGAGCAGCAGCAGCAGACGCAGGCACCTGGTCGCTTTCGTTGACGGTTTGGGGATCTGTCTCCGAGCGAGCGAGCGGGCGAGGGGCAGAAAGCGTCAGAAGGCGAAGACAGGTGAAAAAGTTGAGTTTCTTGAAAAGAGGCAGGCAGGAATGAACCGGGGCACAGCTGCGTTCAGGCCCTTGTGAGTGTCGTGTCTTGTCCGGGTCCCTGTCCACAACAATCAAGCTCTCATTAATTTCATCGAATGTACCACAGTAGTTTGTCGTGGATCGACCCTTTTTCCTTCGATTTCCACCCCGGTGGTTCTTCTCGGGGACTTTCGTATTTGGCAGAAAACTGGCCGCTAGTGAAATGAGGACAAGTGAAAACCAAGTGAGCAGTGAGCAGACGGCACACGGGCGTTAGGGGGCAAGACTGTGGGTGACTGGGCAGAGAAGCGTGCGACTCGCACTCCCTCGATGGTTCCGAGTCGGTGTCCGTGTCCCGCACCTGCAGCATCTCTACGCTAATCCCACCTTGGTTTGGTCTGTCCTTGGCATCAAATCATCCCCAAGACACTGCAACTCCGACCACTTCTGCTGCACTCTTTCCAGGATATGAACCAGGTAAAGGATACGACGTGCAGGGGTCCTTTGTCCTTTCCAGCGTGCGAGATGGTTTTCCGCCGGGCTGTGGCCTCTTCGTTGCCTGTCTCAAAGCCACGGGTTGTTGATCCGTTGTCCGCTTCCTTGCCTTGTTGGATCCACCTCGGTACCTTGTCTCATGGTCACTCACCCATCATATTGCCCTGCAATCACGCTCACACCACTCCGACGGGAACATGTCACAGACCGCCAGAACACTTCTTTTATGCATGAATGCCTGTGCATGACCAGGGTTCGGTCAGCACGGGAGTGACAACCCCAAGTCACCTTGCGAGAATTTGGCGCAGTCATGGGTCGTCGGTTATCCCCGTGCACAAGAATTGGACTTTGTGGGCTCCTCGCTTCCGCGGACACAAGTCATTTTCTACGAGTACGACAGTACTGTGCACTTTGCACAAATCACCCCGAGGAATGGCTCAAGAGCAATTTTAGTTTGGACTTTTTCAGGGGTCCCACGAGGCCGATAATGTGCTTTAGCCTTCTTCCCCGGGATGCCACCTCATTGCCCACCAATCACGACGTTTCACCCTACTACCCCGATTGTGCTTAGCCTGTTTCTACGAGGCCAAAGTGAGTACGTACCGGTATCTCCTCAAAATCTCGGCTGTCTTCAACACGGCGTGCTTCTTTCCGCGAGACCACACACATCAAGTGTGACACCTCTGTCCTTCACTGCGCGCAACCATTGATGATTCCGCGTGGCTTGACTGCATCGCAGATTCAGCGACAAAGACTACTTCCAGATAGGCCGGGCATGAAAGCCAGCCTCCACCATCCTCTTAAAGTCCGGGCAACTTGCATTACTAGGCGACTGAGATTCCGCAAGTTCAGAAGATTGACTTGAGACGCCTGCTTCGTGCATGGCCCGGGAGGCGGCCCGTCGGTCCCTCGAATACCTTCACTTGTTGAACCAGCCTTGCCATACGACACACAATAAGGTATCAGATCAGACGATCTTCCGGAGAAGGCTCGGAGTTCTTGTCCTAGCGCTGCTGCACTTGTTCGTGGTACGGGTGAACCTTGGTGTTTGCTCATCTATGATTTGCCCATCCTATTCCGTTTTCAATGTTTTCAGTGTTCACAGCAATAATGCGGAACCGTTATCGGACTTGGTCGCAGAAGCTCGAACGCACGCTACGTCTAGAATGCTGGAAGGTGCGTGGAGAAGGCTGGTGCAGAGTTGCCCGGTCGAGGCTAAGCATCCCATCATTACCGTATATTCGGGTTTTGGTCATACAATCTCTTGCCAGCGACAAGTATCCAATCTTGCCGCCTTGTCGCTCGCTCCTACCGGACGTGATGCATGCCGCCCAGGTGCCAGTCCCCCTTGATCGGTTACTGGCACTGTGGTGATTGGAT
Organism: Exophiala xenobiotica; assembly: GCF_000835505.1. Classification (NCBI taxonomy): domain Eukaryota; kingdom Fungi; phylum Ascomycota; class Eurotiomycetes; order Chaetothyriales; family Herpotrichiellaceae; genus Exophiala; species Exophiala xenobiotica. Next base: position 1,485,422 of record NW_013562492.1, read on the forward strand.
GCACACCTGCAATTCGCTTGAAAACATCAACTGCAGGCGAGGATCTCCAATCAAGAAGATCCTTTCAATTTTGGGTGTACTGCGGCTTCTTTGCCTGGATTAAACCTCCAAAGGATCGCTGCAGATTGACTTCATGAGGTGAGCAACACCTTTGCCAGCCATCGGCCGAGCTGCACAAGAAATGCAATGAGGACCCGAAGTGGCTGTCCTAGTTTCTAGGGTTTGCAGTCAACCTCGGTTGGACTTGTGTTGGGCAATGAACTCGAACTGCGAGACGCATGAAGAGGTCTGGGCTCGAGCCCCGCTAGAAGACATGCATGTCTGCGAACCTCCGTCATACTGCATGCTGTTCATATGCGTGGGGATCCTTCGCGCTCGTTGATACCCGACTCAATGCCCGCGGAGCTCGGGTTGCAACTTACTGTCTTTTGCTGAATGTTGGTGTGTCCGGGCATGACATCTCTTCTACAAAGATTTGCTTCTTGTGGAGAGCCCGATGGGTTGCCTTTGGCGCGAGTGGGCAGGCTTGAGACCACTACTGTATACGTGCAACTATGGTACTGCTCGGTGCTCCTACGCAAGGCCATGGCGCACGGGTAGCCATGGGTTCACTCCAGGTCATCACTCCGGAACTTGCCATTGATCAACGGTACTCTCAGTCTAGTTAACAGGACACAGTACGATAACAGACGAAGGTAAGTGAACCCGAGCTCGAATGCAGCGACGGGGCCACTATGCATGCAGACTCTGCACCATGCATAGCCAAAGCAGATAGATGTGACCCTATCAAGCGCTCGAAGCGCCCCAGCCACCCTTTATTCTCGGCAGTCAAGGTGATGTCCTGACCACGGCGTCGAAATGAAATCAAAGCCAAGTTGTTCGCAGCCAGGCCCAGTCCTCCTTCACTGGCACGAGTCAAGTCCTACAAGACAATCCGTCGGTGTGGTGCTGTTGTGAAAGTCAAGCAGTCACCTCGATTCGAGACAAGGAGCAGACACAAGGGTTTCTGTTGGTTTGTTTGAACGGTGTGCAACTTCAAGGCACCAGCACGCACGTTGCGATATGTTAAACTATAGCGAATAGTTTCCAATGCTTTACGGTACCATATTGTTGGCTATCTCACACTGGTGCTCCCGCAACCTGGATCCAGCAGTGGGTTTTGATGTATCACAACAGCAGCGACACTTTCGAGTGGACAGATCGCCCTCACAAACATGAAAGCCTCCCGCAACGTTTCCACGAGACCCTGTCCATTCCACATGGAGCAACCGAAAAATACGGAGTATCCCGTCATGGTGTCAGTCGCTAGCACATCTCGCGTCCCTCCCCATTCTTGGTGAACGGCAAGTCCAGGAGCGGTGTTCTGCAGCCCGAGGTTTCATGCATCATTACTCCGTATTGGCAAAGGCAAGCCATCCCACGGCCTCCCGCTGGTAAAGCTGGAGAGAAGATGGCATGCATTGTCGGCTCAGGATAGCAACACACCTAGTACTTACTCGTACTCGTACAACAACGACGAAAATCATGGTGCCCAACCTGACATCTTCTGGATCATTTAATTCAATCACAAATCGCAGCAGATACCTGAATCCACTGATCGAACGTCAACAACGTCTCTTGGGACTGCCAGCAAATAGACTTTGGTACTGATGCAGCATATTGCGACCGTGCCGGCCTCACACCGAGACACTTTGGATCACTCAGCTGTGAGTATAGCTACTCCCACCTCAACCCCTACCTATCCTCACGTGCAAACAACACGCAATTTCCTGAATCCGCCTAACACTTCCAAGCCCAACTCTACTCGAGTGTCGAGCCCGATAGCCTGTGCCGATCCCCTGGAACACCTTAGGCACATCACGGGCACATCCCAAGCCAAGGTAACATGCAGTCTCCGTTTAGATGCGCCCATCGGGGCTCCACGCCGAAGCAGGACGCTACACCGATTGGACCATGATACGAAGGGGACAGGGGGCCGATGCTTGGCGTTTGGACGTGGACATGAAGACTCCATCGCACGACCACTGTCGGTCACGAAATAAGGTCGCCGGTCGCCCATCGCTAATGAACGCGCAACTGTGCTCCCACGGTGGACAGCTGATTGCATATGACAGCAGGCTCCTGCCCTCCTCGAGAGGCTAGCATGTACGTGTCGTCTCGAGTGGACAGTTATCTGATACGAGTCCGCTATCCTCATTGTGCCCGCGAATAGAGTTGGAGAGGCTTGGACTTACCACTCAAATCGGAACTGATCCGATTCAATGCAGACCGCGAACTTGTGTGATTATTGTGCTTGAGAACTCCAAACACTTGATGATCTCGGATGCAAAACGGCGCACGCCTACATACACTCATTACATCATCGGATTTTTCCCTTCTCATATCGACGTCTCCAAGCCTTCGATCGCTGTGACACCCTTAAACTTCCCAGCTTGTGGGGAATCCAAGCACCCAGGATCCAGCTTGAACTGCCCTGCCTCACCACATGGTAAATGAGTGCGGGCCAGCTCGCCGGACAGGGCCTGGCAGCCCGACACGATTTGCTTGATATGGAAGACACCCATCCCCCACCTACTTCAACGCCGATGACTACGGCAGCATAACCAAGAAATGCGTTTTGTATGCCCTTACGACTAATAAGAGAAGGCGGGAGTGTTTCCACGTTGAATTGTGTCGTACCGTCTACTATGGTATCTCGAAGAAGGAACGTCGGCATGGTTATTCAAGGTGACGAACCCACATTCATCTGCATGCCTCTGACACAATCTCTCCCTGTCCAAGTGCCCGCGGCGCCCACAACAGAATTGCTTCATGCCGCATGACAGCTGTCCACTTGCCGTGGCCAAATCATCTGCAGATGAAGAAGGAAAACAGTACTCCGTGCTGTGTTCCTCCTCCCATTGCCCAAAGAGAACCCAAGCTAAGAGTATTATTGGGCTCTAGGGTGCTGCAGCCACATTTTTATAGCACCATTAGCTGACGAGTTTACCCGATGGCTTGTTGTCCGAATGCCTGAAAGTGGACTAACCGCTGCGGGAGCCGCTTTTTGTGGTCCAGCCTCGCTCAAGGGAAAGTTTCCAGGGCATCGCGATCGAGACTTCTCTGATCCTGCGACACGAAGCGTCGACTGCGCTTCCCCCCCTCAATCGTGATTTCATGATTCATCTTCAAGGATACTCTGCATCCGGAAGCGGGACCTTGGTTTTTTTCGTTCGAGACTACGGAGTACGAAATATTTTTCGAGTATTATGATTGCTCGGCTGTCTCAAGGGCATGACTGAACAGGAGCGGCAGGTTTTGGGGCCTTGCCCAGGAGGTGGGTCACCTCCTAGACTCGTCAGGACATTCAGCGCCCCGTCTAGTGCCCCAAACTGGGGAAGAAAGGGTACTGTGTAGGCTGCGAAGCTGCAGGCCTCCTCGGCCACGACGTTTGTACCTTAGGATACGGGACGTATGCTCGCAATGGCGACTCCCTTGAGCATGCTCCTCAGAGCAGGTCCAGACCCTTGAGTATGAGCTTTCCACAACCGCATTTCAACGGCTTTCTTGACCTTGCAGCTCGTTTCAGCGGCCCTGAAACGACGCAAACTGCGCACGTCCGTTCGTTGACCTCAAGGAGGGTGAGCCCTCAAAGCACACAAATGGCATTCCTGCTCCCTCCACTCAAGACGTGATGCGAGGGATCGAGTCCACTTGGTGATCCCCTTTGCGTGAGAAAGCCGTAAGTCGAAACTGCTTCAGTGCTGAATTGGTTGCAAACGCAGAAAACCACGTCTCTACTCTCGCCCGCGAAACATCTATCTACTGCTCTTCTCCCACAGCCCAGATAGGGAGCAGACTCAACCGCCCCGAAGAACAAAGCATATGAATCCGCCGCCCTGTGACTCTCTGCCATGCTCGATCATTTAGCAAATCTCCCACCACCAATGCCTTCTAATCCGTCATCCATTCTATCCCTGCGCAAGCTTGCCCTGGACAAAGCTATTTTCCTGCTTCCTGCTGGGATATCTTTAAACGCTGGGCAGCAGGGCCACTAAACAGACTCAGCAGAGCTTCCGCACCACCACTATTTTATAGACACACATTCGCTCACAAGAAAAACAGAGAAAAGGGCTGGATAAGTCAAAAGGCGACAACAACCCATGATCTGCCGAAGTAGTAAGCTGGACACGACGCAATCGTCCTATACATGAACTACTATACGAGATCGGACCCCCGAGGCGATTCGTCTTATTACCCTGAAAAAATCGAAGCAACCCTGAAATCGAAGCAGCCCTGAAATCCCGATACCATCTCATCACGCACCATCGACCATCAAAACCCCGATGTGAACCTCGATGGCAAGAACTCATACCAAACACAAAATTTGCAACCAAAAAAACCACCGCTCAAGAAGAGGCCGGTCGAACGAGACCCAATCCTCCAATCCAGCTCGCCAATTCCAGGGACAGGAGCTATACAAAAAACACGTTCTGCAATGGTAGGGGGAATTTCTTAACACAACACACTATGCGTCTCACGGCGTACCTAGGTCCTTCACACCCCAAAGGAAACGGGGCGCAAGCAGGCTCGTCAAGACAAGCGACTCTTGACTCTTGACTCTTGAATACTCGCGATATGAGAACAGATCTACTCACGTCTCGAGGGGCATGCCCTATACTGCGTGAGGCGAACTGCCAAACTTCGTTGCCTACGTATTGACATAAGTTCAGGCTTTCGATGCCGTCTCAGTTCATTTTATCTGCCCTGTAATGATCACGTTCAGGATGAAAATTCCTCCACGAAAGGGAGAAGCGACATCGGTGTCTTTGTGTCTTTGTGTCTTTGTGTCTTTGTGTCTTTGTGTCTTTGTGTCTTTGTGTCTTTGTGCCTTTGTTTCTTACGAACCTTCCGAAAGACCTTGGCCTCAGCTATTACTCTACCGAGCAAACAAGCAAGCAAGCCAGCAGGATCCTTCTTGATGGCCATCAAACCCTTATAAGATACGACACTACTATGTAGATAAACTTAAGTTCATCTTTGTCCAAAATCTAGATGCCACATTTACTAGTACTTACTAGTATTTCTACCCGACATTCGGGGGACCTCACTCGATTGTGACATTGAAAATAGAGGAACACCTGTTGTCAATATTCCACCATAGACAACGCTCCCATAGCACCCCATAGATATATAGGCTCACTAAGCTGAAAGTCACCGACAAGCCAGCCTACCTCCCTACCTACCTACCTACCTTAACCTGACTGTCCCATTCTGGACATACGCAGCTATTGTACCTGATGAAAACACCACTGAGCGAAACGACCGACCGACCAACCTAACGATTGACTATGTGCAAAAAAAAAAGGGAAGCTGTCTGTCGGGCTGCTGAACATGATTCCATCCTTCTTGGGAACCGTCGAGAATTCGAGAATACTTAGTACTGTGTAAACCTCCATAAGCCCGGGAATCAACGAGATGGATCTGGTAAGGCACCACCTTGATCAACGCAGTGTTGCTCTATGCCACTCTGTCTCAAATTCGCTACCGAGCCTGGTGGGAATTGGGGGGCAGCTAGTACAAAGTCCTGCACCACGCATGAACAGACGCTGAATATCGGGTCGTACGTCCTCGCATTGAGCATGTACCTTTTTGGGGTGATGGACTGTCGAATGTCGAAGAAAAATTCTTTGCTCAATACCCTGGAAGAACAAATCTCACATGATAGTGTTCAATGTCAGGAAATGCAGATGCTTACTAGTATTCTTCAACTCCAAGAGACCAGGTAATGTATTTGCTGCCAGGTTTGTTTACGACCTTTCCATCAATATCATGACAGACGCAGAGTGCCATCGACCGTCTCCCATTAATCAGAACATAGCAACGAGACACAATGTTCATTCAAAAGTCAAGCTCATTGATCGGAAGTTTGATTGATGTACACAGTGATGCAGAGCAATTTCTATCTCTATTCTCTTGCACATAATGCTCATGCTTGTGTGCTGGTGCAGTGATATGCTATAACACCACAACCAGCATCTAGGCTTCATCATAAAACGCTGTCTATCGTTTTCCGATCACAACCTCAATATCAACCCAGCTGCGCAAAGTTGCCAGACCCATAACTCGTGCTCTTTCAGCGAAATGAAAGCAGTTACACCAGCACGGAGGCACGATCTGCCCATCTTCCAATAACCATGACGCCTAAACCCCAATACGGATATCAACAAGTCTATCGGATATCTCCATGTGACGAACGATTTGCGTGAAGAAACGTCGTAATGCAAGGCAAAAATCCGGTCACCCCTGGTGTGGTGTTCGCCATCACGAAGGCAGCGATCTTTACCACCGGCTGCGACCGAGGGGTGCAGCGTTGGAAGCGGTATAGCCACCACCACGACCTCCGCCACGATGACCTCCACGACCATAGCCGCGGCCACCACCGCCACCGCCGGAGTAACGTCCCATTTCTGCGAGACGAGGATCGATGTTCTGCTTGGCTTCCTGCAAGATACTTAGCAAGTCGCGAGCTTGCTTGGCATCTGATGAGATTGTTAGCAACCTGAAAAGGACACGAAAGATTGATAGACTTACTGTCGGTGGTGAAAAGGGTGATTGCGGTACCCAGTCGTCCTGCTCGACCTGTTCGTCCAATACGGTGGACATAATCTTCAGAGTTGTTGGGATAGTCATAGTTGATCACATGAGTAATGTCTCGCACATCTTCAAGTATAGGTTAGCAACTCAGCCAATGGTATTCTTACGAGGCGTTGGGGACCATGTGTGGTCGTGTGAGCCGGAGATGCACATCACTCTCGTCAAGCTCGGAGCATTATCCTCGTGGATGATCAATGTCCATGTCCTGGTATGTCGGCGATCGTCTACGGTCCTTAGGATAAGAAACCCTGGATTTGCAGCTTGACATGGTCACGAAGATGTTCCACAACCTACTCGTTCCAGACGGAGCAGATGTGGAAGTCAAAAAGCTGAGTCCTGGCAAACTGCAAGGAGATCCAAGATTTCTAGGAAAAGGACCTAAGAGAACACAAAAGCCTGGACAAGTTACGCCTGTTGCACAAGCGTAACGAGCAAGAGAGCGAGCACCATGTCACACGACGGCAATGGTAAGAAATGCAAGATAAGAAATGCAAAAGTGAAAAGAAGGGGGAGGGGGTTTCGTTTTTCATACCAATACCACGGGATGCGACATCCGTAGCAACCATGATTGGGCTCTTGCCAGTCTTGAATTCGTTAAGAACCCAGTCACGTTCGTTTTGTTGCTTGTCACCATGAATTGCTGCAGAGCATTAGTAACTGAACATATTAAGCGGAGGGATAAAGGCTTACAGAGCGCTGGCCAGCCATCTTGACGCAAGAAACGCGTAATGTCGTCAGCGACACGCTTGGTACCTGTGAAGATCAAGACTTTGTTGTTTCGGTCCTCCATGACTTGTTCCATGTGTTTGACTAGGCGGTCGCGTTTTTCGAATTCGGAAACAACTTCGACGATTTGAGTGATGCGACGATTGGCAGACAGATCCATGGAACCAATGTTGACTTGGATGAAGTCGTTCAAGTAATCAGAGGCCAGTTGGCGGACGTCTTTGGGCCAGGTAGCAGACCACATACAGGTTTGACGATCGGGACGAATTTGACCAATGATTTTCCGGATCTGAGGCTCGAAACCCATGTCAAGCATTCGATCAGCCTCGTCAAGAACCAAGTAGGTGACGCGACGAAGATTGGTCTTGCCAGATTCAAGCATATCGATGAGACGACCAGGAGTAGCAATGCACACTTCAACACCTCGGCTGAGGTCACGGATCTGGCCACCTTTGGGAACACCGCCGTAGACGCAGGTGTTTCGAATGCGGGAGGATTTGCCGAATTTGGTCATCTCTTGTTGGATCTGGACAGCAAGTTCTCGGGTAGGTGCAAGGACGAGGACAATGGGACCGTCGCCTGGAGCCAGAAGTGGTTGCGCATTGATGTGAACAATAGCTGGGAGACAGTATGTCAAGGTTTTTCCAGAACCGGTCTCGGCAATACCGACGACATCACGCCCGGACAGAGCCATAGGCCATCCTTGGGATTGGATCGCAGTTGGATGAGTGAAACCTTGCTGCTTGACCTCGGACATGACATAAGCCGGGAACCCAGCCTCATCAAAGGTCTCGACAGGGCGGGGGACGTTGCGGCCTTGAACTGTGATTTCTTTCACTCTGCGGAACTCATCGACATCGCGCTGTGATCTGTTGGTGACGGCAGGATCCTCCTTGTAGAATGATTTTTCGAATTTCGGCATGGTGGCAAGATCCCAATGTTGTTGTTTCAGTCCTGCGCCCAGGTTGGACATTTTGTCACCGCCGCCGCCGCCAGAGTATCCGTTCGAGCCGCCGTAGCCATTTGAGTAACCGTTGCTGCCTGAGTAACTATTGAGGCATTAGTAATGTTTCTCAAACTCGGAGATTCAGCCTGCGCAGAGTTCGGATCATGGTAGAATCATGTCTGCAATTCTTGACACCGAACTAGAGCAGCTGTCTGAAGGGGATTTGAGTGTTAAAAGACATACCCGTTGGAGTAGCCGCCGTCTCGCGACGAACCGTACCCGCCGTAAGACATGAGGGGCGCCAGATTGGGAGAGTTGATGGATGGGAGGAGATCGGAATTGGTGAAGATTGGGACTTTCAGGTTAAAAAGTCTGTGGGAGATACGGGGGAGTGGAATCTGAGAAGGTGAAGGGTTGATCGAAGAAGAGAGGAGAATGAAGGTTGAAGTCAGAGGAGAGATTGAAGTTTGTGAAGTTGAAGAAGGGGCGAGGATTGAAATTTTAGAACAAGGCAGTAACGATAAGGCGCAGCCTAAAAGAGGAAGCTCTGCCGAAGGGAAAATTTCTAGAACTTTTTGGCCAAGTCACGTGGCAAGTCTATTCTAGAATTCGCCTCTAAAACACGCAGCACGTGATAGAGGATGTGCTCGTCATCTCGTCACCCACGACAAGACATGGCTTTTCCATCATTTCCACGTGTTCTGACCTTTACTGCCTTGCACATAGCCGTGGCTGCCCATACTATCATCCAGTTGCAATGAGACGCCACCGCTTTCGTTCCCAAATTGGTCATTACGCAAACTGTTGATAATTCGGCAAGCCCCAGATATCGGTCATATCAAAGTCAAACAAAGTGTCTGAGAAAGCGTTGAATTGTGCCCCAATAGGCGCAAATTGCTCCAATTCAGGCATAGCCACATTGGGAAGTTGACCGCTCATACCAACCAAGGTGTTCGCAGTATTCATGGCGGCTTCTTCAACACCGTCACCTAAGCCATCCACGGGATTTACTTGCAATTCCATCATGTACCGATGCAAGCCGGCCACCCTGTCGGCTGTCTCTTGTGCAAGTGCTTCTGGCAGCCTTTCCGGTGATAATTTTGAGTGTAGAAGCCCTAGAGCGCTGCTGGTCAGCCAGTAGGAGTGAAATCCTTGGCCCAGCAACCGGATCCGATTCTCCATAATGTCCACTCCACGCTCGATGAGTGTCAGCGTTGCATTTCTGTCGTGCTTCAGGTCTTTTGACTCCAACGATATGATCATGACGGAACATAATGCGAGGAGGGCTCGGAAGAGATCGTCTCGGAGATTGGTCAGCATCACGGCAGTATTTGGTCGCAACTCTGTGTAGATCCTGACGGTGGAAAGAGCGGCGTCCTGTCGAGCGAGCCTCGAGAAGAAGAGTCGCGCTTGAAGATCGCCTTGAGCCACAATGGGCTGATGGATTTGCAAGAGAAACTCGTGGAGAAGTAATTGAGACATAGGTTGCGACGCAATCTTTGCCAGACTGTCCGTCCAGTGCGGAATATCGTCCAGATATTGTCTGAGTCGCTGATCAAGGTCAAGAGCGTTATCGCTGTCAATGCACGTTCTAACGCTGTTGATCCTGGAGAGGACCTCTAGCCTCAGAGGGAGATGCCTCTGCGCTAGACAAAGGAAAGATGTTCGAGTAAACTCGGTCATGGGCCGAGGAGGGGGCATCTTGTCTGTGGTCTGGTCAAAATCCTCGTCGTGAATATTCAAGGGCGCCAAACAATCCCAGTCGAGCGGGCCGAGGCTGGCACACATGCCCCGGTCCAGACTCGCTTGGATTTCGAGCTCGAGAATGGTGAACCACAAGCGGCGGCGCATTTCTTGGTCAAACGGTGAGATTCTCTTGTTGAGGAACGTGGGCTCCCGATGTAGGCCGATGGCCATGGCAAGCCTCAGTAAGTATCCGGCCACGGTCCACGCACGTTTGAGTTTGACGCAATTCATCTTTTTCGCGACGGTGATCAGCACTTGGACTTGAAACACTTCAAGAGTCATATGTTTCTGGCTCTGCAAGTCAAGCCATGTCTCGCAGACCTCGATCCATTTGGTTGCAGTGTCCCGCTGGACCGAGCTCGGACCAACAAAGGCCGCCGGTTTATTCGATAGGACTGCGTTGGCCGCTGCGCATACGAGGAGGAGTTGAACGAGAAAAGCTGTGGGTGACTCATGAGAGGCTACCCAGAATTCTTTGTAGCTGCGGAAGAATGTTGGCGCATGCAGGACTCGGAAGGTGGTCTCCAAGACTTCGAAGTATAGCTGTACGAGTTTGTCCGTGGTCGCTTGATCCGGTATCAGTGACAACAACGTTTCGTGATCAGGGAGGACTATGGATGGTTTGATCTCTCGTCTTTTTTGCTTCCAGTCGCTTCTAGCTCTCTGGAGTGTAGGTAGTCTGTGCAGAATGTCTTTCACAAAGCCAGATAGCTCCTCGAATTGCAAGAGAAGACTGGCACCGTGACTAGGACCCATGTACTGCGTTTTGAAACCTTGGCCTCGGAGTAGAGATCGTTCAAAATCTTGCAAAGCGGTTTTGTCGCTTGATAGACTTGGCAGATTCGGCCGACCTTTGAACCTCTCCGTAGAAAGTGAGTGTGAGGCTCGTGCTACCAGATGCGTTTCCAATTCGAGGATACGTTCGTGCAGGTCCTGTATTGACTTTGTCTGCGGCGGCCCTCGTTGGGTCGACGAGGCAGGATTGGGAGTAACGTCTTCCTGTGTGCGAACGTTGCTGTCCCGTTCTTTAGAGCGGTGATACCACACGTTAGCCTCTTCGGTCCATGAGGCAACTGAAGATTCTCGCTGTTGATGTGGGCTTTCATCGGAGGGTGTTGGCAAGCCGTCCTTTGCGGTGTATGATACATAGTCGCAACTAACACCACCTTTCTGGCAGCGGACACATGTCGGGTATGTGCGATCGCATTTAACTTTGCGTCGGCGGCACGCAACACAAGATAAGGCCAAGCGGCGACGTTTCTGTCCCATGGCTTCCGAGAACTATAAGGCCGAGTTTGTGACCGAGCGGCGGAGAAACTAGAATGGCGGATGGCACGAGGTAGCGTGTTCCCACCAGTACTGGGCTGAGACAGCCGTTCGATGACTAGCCTGATAGACAACAGTGATATCAAAAGAGGGTTTTGGTCGCTTGAAAAAGATTCCTCTTGCAATCTAGGGGGCACCTAAGAGGAAGAGTGGAAGATTGTTGGGAGATACTGGTAGTGGCTTGGAGGGAGGAAAACAACACTCGTATTTCACGTCAGTGATTGATAAATCGGCTGCAACCGATCAGAACTTAGGCAGAACCATTTCTTTGGGTGTTACTGTACGATGGAAGTTGATGAAGCTCTGCATGCTAGCGCGTTGTACTGTATGGGAGGCCCCATCACGCCCTTAGCCTCTCCGGGCTCGACACAAGACGCAACCCGAGGCGAGTACGGATAGGTGGCGAGGAGTCGGACACTTTAGATCTCGGCCGAAGTTGTTTGTTGTTACAGCCGAGCCGTAATTGACACCCAACCGATCTCATCTCATCATCATCAACCTTCCCTGTCTATCCAAAATCCTGCATCTCTGATATATCACAGAATTGCCCTACCACCTGGCTGATTGCGAAGCGGAGTCTCCATGGGTTCCTCGATCGTGTACAAGACGAGACGACTGGTAGCCTCGGGCTCAATATTTCCACGGCTCATGACATTGGGGTTCAATATTCATGGAACTCCTGCCACATCATGATCAACTAAAGTACGGTAAGCGCTTATGGGGAAGTATTGGAAACTCACCTTTTGGCCAGGACTCGGAATAGTCCCTATGACACAGGCGCTCCGAACGATCACCTTGCCCTCTGTGTCCGTGTTTTAATCTGTAGATGATCAAGGCAATCATCGCCAGGATAACAGCCACCGCGGCAGCGATTCCAATGAGTTGGACTGTGTCTTTCATCGCGAGACGACGTCGAATTGTTGTGGTGGAATGAGTTGAATTGTCGCTGTGTAGAGTGATGTTTGTTGGACTACTCTCTGGATCCTGAGAATGCCTTTCTGGTTCCCTGTGGCCAACATTCTGCCTCACTCCCGCGAGGCCTGACATATTTGATCACTGTTTGGCAGTGCAGACAGAGTGGCAAACAATAAGTGATCATGCACAAAGAGATCAAAGAGTCACCAGCGGTCTCCATTGTCCGAACTTCACTGCCTCACAAAGGCTGTGCGAACAATCGATGGCCTCCACAAAGACCTCATAAAGCAAGATCGAATTGTACCGACCCGCGATCAATCGCCGATTGACTCGAGCAGCCAACCTCGTGCTGGACCTGTCCTATGGGCTTCGACATTCGAAGCCTCGAAACAATTGTCCTTGTACACCGCTACCAATATGGAGCCCGACGGCATTGTGCTCGTCGGTACAGCAGCCCAGTCCGAATTGGTTATAAGGCTCTCGACGTACCCGGTCAATATTGCTCTCCTTCATCCTTCCATTCAACCAGCCGAGAGTCTCACGTCCTCGAAAGGGCACGCAATACGATCGCAAGTCAGCTTTCAGTCGGACACTATTAACACCCGAGAACACGGATCTCGGTATTAACCCGCCTGACGAAAAAGCAGATTCTGCAATCAGCCCTTTCGACAATGGCGTCCCAGGAAGGATCACACCAACTCTCACCTCGAGGAGGCCGGACCTCTTCCCATACCCCCAATAGTGAGACCTTCTCTAAGTCGAGCTCGGTGGAGCGAGAGTTCGAAGAACGTCGCTTACACTTACCAGTCAACATGCTTGACCCATTCCGTCCTACCCTTCCCTCGACTTACATCCCTACCGCTTCTGAAGTGTTCAACGGCCCGCTGCTCTTGCGAGTCCGAGATTTTGACCCTGATCTGCGTCTCGATTCAGACGAATTTGCTCGAGAACAAGCCGCTTTTGAAGCCTTTCAGTCGAGCTCCCAATGGGACGGTGGTCTGAACTATGACAACGCTCCCAGTCACAATCAGCAAGCTGCCGTCATGAAAGCCGCAGACGCAGACGCAGACGCAGACGCAGAATATGATTTGGAGTACCCTCCGGCGCTGACCGAGGCATCGTCCAACACCAGCTCACATTTGCACCGTTCGCCAGTCAACTTCAGTGAGGATTTTAACTTCAACAATTTGGACCAACCTCTCCCCATATCGGATGAGAGCATGTTCGAATTCGTCCACTTGGACGACTTCTCCCCCAACGGCGACGACCAACATTCTCGTCAAACCCGCCCCGAACAGTCCAAAGTGTCCGATCTCATCACCCCAGTCGACCAAGTGCAAGTGCGAGGACGAGGACGAGATTACTGGAGCCAACCCTTTCCCTCCCCTCCGTCGACCAACCCATGGATCATACCCGAAACTGAGCGTCACGTCCACTCTCCAGATGAGTACGACCTCCCACCACTCAATTTCAGCTACATCCCAGAGGTCGACGACTATCTCCTTGTCAACGCACCTCTTCCTCCTACCCAGCCGGCCATAGCCCTGAGTATCCGTACGGCGATCACTCCCAGCGGCGCTGCCACTGCCACTGCTCCCAACCAGCCTGACAGCGATTCTGACTATCCGTCGTGGGTTCTCACCGAGCAAGACCGTCGACGCTACCGCGATCGTTTGGCTCAACGTCGTTACCGCGCTCGCAAGCGAGCTGCTCGACAGCAACAAGAGGAAGAAGAGGAAGCCATCAAACTCGAACGCGAACGCGAACGCGAACGCGAACGCAACACCGCCATCCCCGTCGGCATGCGCCACTCACGACCGCTCCGTCCTCTCGCGCGCAAGCCCACCCCATACCCGACGACGGCAGCCCCGCTCGTCCCGTTTGAAGAGGACACCTACCACCCTCATGCCGGCATGAGCCACAATCCCAACGTGACCTCATTCGGCATCACCAACACTCCCCTCTATCGCACCTACCCAAACGACGGGAACATCGCGTTCGCGTACTGGCACGACCACCCTCTCCAACAGCACGCCGCAGCCCCTGGACCACCAGCGCCCCCATACTCGAACTCCCCTGCTTCACACTTCGAAGTCAGATACGCAAATGCACCTGCACCTGCACAAGATTCTGCTGTCAGCCTCGAACCCGAGGTTGAAGCAGCAGCGCGACGCGCCGTCCGCTTCAACTCTCCTCTCGTCACTGAAGTGTATCATATCCGCAGATGAAAACCCCCGGACTTGACTACTCCATTGCCTTTCCCGCTGTCGAGGCCCCCAGGTACTCGGAGTCTCCCCACAAGGTAATCTCACGGTAAGTCAACCAACATCCACCAACGCAATTCACTCTTTCATAAGTCACGGTAAGTCAACCAACATCCACCAACACAAGTCACTCTTTCACCTTTCCTATGTACGAGCCATTCGGATCCACGGCTTTTCTGTCCATATTGCTCGCTTATGCTGCTTCGCTGCGCTCAGCAGGATTACTGAGTATCAACGAATCCAATTGGCAATAACCACAAAGAGAGGAAAAAAGGTGGAAAATCAACTCAAATCCGCATGTCGAGTGAGTCTTCACAAGATCTCTGGTGGGTCATGTGTCGTCTCTGTCAGACTGCGCTACAAAACATGGGTCAGGCACCGTCAGGCAAAGTGTGATCGGTTTTGGATCTGCAGCATTGCAGGTGTAGGTGTATCAGAGCAAGGTAAGTACGTGTAAAGGTAAGTTCAGTTAGGGAAAAGGAAAATGTGAGAGCACCTCATCCTCATTCAACTATTGTAGGGTCTCCGCCGGTACATGCTGACAGGCTAACAATCCTGCCGCGATTTCGTAGTCCTCACAAATTCAATGGGAGTCCATGTGTGTCAATCAACCCAAATCCGTCGTTGCCTTTCTTTTGTCTAAAAAATCGTCCTCGTTCAATAACACTCATACATCCTCCAAACAACGAAAGTTCAGCCATAACTCAGAGCACGTCGACACTCGTGGTCGACATCTGCAAGCATCCCTCAACTCCGTCTCCTTGAATACAAAAACACATTACAACATATCCTGGATACTCGAGCCATCACTTTCCGCCAATCCAGGTGAACTTTCCACTGATCTTACTTGTAACATCACTCAGGCTCAGACCACCGCTTGACCCGCTCGACAAGCCGGTCTTGCCAGACTCACTGAATCCGCTGCCCAGACCAGCTTTTTGCCGTCCATGTTCGTCGCCGCCACCAAAGATTCGTTCGAACTTGGCTTGGATTCGTCCTTCGGCAATTGCAGAGACAATATTGATCACGCCGAAAGCAGATGATCCGATGGCGCGGAACAGCGCTAGGGCTGCCACTGACCAAAGGAGGAACGTGAGGTAGAAATTTGAACCAAGATGTGCACCGACAGGATACGCCTCAGAAACGGCCATGGCAAGCACTGCATTACAGACCATGTAGGTTGCCACCACATACGTCCGGACCGACTTGTAATAGTCTTCCTGCAGCTGGTTCTCGCTGATCGGTGGTTTGAGCACTTCGACTCGGTCGCGCAGATTCCGCAAGGCCACGTCGTAGGCTGAATCGATGTCAAGTTGTTCCGACGGCATTTCGACCTCGACCGTGCCAGACCCAAGTGCTTTGGCGGCACCTAGGTCCGTATGCATGACATTATCGCCCTTGGTCCCCCATGTAACATCGTGAGTGTTGCAGAATGCATACACCTGCAGAGTACAAATGTAAGATGGTAGAAGAGCAAAGTATTGTGCTGAGCTGGTGAACATATGCCATGGATCGAGGTACAGGAATGACATCAAGAAGTACAATCCAACAGTGCTGAGTGTGCTGACGATGAGGTTGGTGAAGATGTTGTTGCCAAGCTTGTAGGTATTGTCCGCGTCTGTGTCCTCCAATGCATGAGTCGTGAGTTGTTTGACGACAATATACAGCGAGGCAAAAGTGGTGTAGGCCATAATGATAGAATAAGTGACCATGGTACCCAAAAATAGTTTCTTCGCTCCTTGTGGTCTGTTGCCCAAGCTCAAAATGAACTGAAGGCAGATCAGAAGCACGCAGACATAGCGCAAGATGACAAAGATGTATTTGCCAATATGGTGGCCGAAAGGGTCCATTTTAGGATCCGCCAGCGAACCGGCAATGAAGTAGAAGGTAAGGTAGAAGTTGGCCAGGGAGAAAAAGGTAAAGAGGAGCGAGATGAACTGATAGACGAATTCGATGTGCAACAGAATCTTCCGAGCAAGGGAATGGTCGGTTTGCCAGATTTGCTTGAAGTGTACCAAGGAGTAGACGGCAGCAAAGAAAGCGCCATTCAGCCAACGTCGTCGTTGTGAGACAAATTCCGGTACGGCGTCTGCAAGGTGTTAGCAGCTATCAGTGAAGTGTTCTCGAAACAAAAGAGTCTTACCAGGCACATCAGTCTCCCCGTAGGCACTCTTGACGAACTTCAATACCCATTGCTCTCCGCGCTTAGCGACAAGCTCCCAGCACAAGATTCGATCTTCGGCGAGATACATGTTTGCGGTGAAGACATCCGCATCGGCCCCATGTAGCGTTTCTCCCTTAAAGTACTGGCTGAGCGGGCCGTGACCGCTAGGATCGTTCTGCAGAGCGTAATACCGATATGCTGAAAGTGCTCCTGGCAGGACAGTGATGTAGCCAAACACAGATTCGAGCGGTTTGTCCAGAATGTTACTCATCTTGTACTCGAAATTTTGTGAGGCGACAAGGGGATTCAGTAGACCCATCCACCCTTTGCCTTTGTCAGCCTTGATTTCTCCGGCCGCGCCAGCGACATTTGAATCTTGGTCGAATGCTTTCCAGAGGTAATACAGTGCTTTCGAGTCCGGTTTCGTGCCGACGTCAAGTAGAATGCAGACGTTCGGTGTCAAGGCGCGCCCAAATGCGTTGAAGAACCAACGATGAGAATTAAGTTTCTTCTTGTTCTTCTCCTTCAGGCAGAAGATCATTTGGCAAGGCACGATTCCCTTCTCTGCACCCTTGAATTTGAGGCCTTCATCGAGCGAGACTTGTGTGGTATACTCGTAAACGTGGGCGGTAACTTCCTTCTGGTTGACGACGTTCTTCGCTATGCCGTCTTGATAGACCCCGAGAGCAGCCAGAGCATTCAGGGTTCGTGGATGCACTTTCTGTCTTCCATCTGCAATGACACAGACGACGATCTTCTGCCAACCATCCTTTCCCCAAGTCCTGGATTTCGTTCTGGAGCAGAAGTGGCTGATGTTTCTCATAATACCGTGCATTGTTCTGGTAAACTCCACTTCGCCCTCGTTGTACATGGTCACACAGATCAACAGCTCAGTTTCTCTCATTGTTGGACCGAAGTTTTGACGCAGTTTATATCCTTGCACCACGAAATCGTCTGGATCGCAGGTGACAGCCGTGTATCGCATATGAGTAAACTCTCGTTCATCTCTCCGAGGCAAAAAGCTGTGCAGGATGGTCGGGATCTTGCATTCTAGAATCAGCTCTCCGTTGATCAGCCTCACTTCTTTTCTGGTCACTTGTGCTTCCCTCAGCCCTCTTCGGTCTTGTTTGCCCTCAGGAGCAGGTCCATAGTAATCGAACTTTTCGTTTGTGACTTCGTCCTCTTCGGTAAAAGTCGACTGGCTCGAGTAGGAGTGTGCAGATTTCAAGCTTGCTCTGGGATCATTGTCTGGCATCACCGAGCCACCGCCAACAAACACATCATTCTCTGACTCGAGTTCAGGCATTGGTATCGTGGTCTCCGCTGCACCACCTTTTGCTGAAAACAGAGGCGCAGGAGGTAGAGGTCTTCTTGGACTTCCGCCATATTGTGATGACGGTGTGCCTGGTCGAGGACTGCCGTTGAGGTCTGCGGGTTCGTAGGAGATACTGGAGGCTGTAGGTCTGGCCCAGTCCGTCGAGACGCGGGAGGGAGTGGAAGGTCGTATCGGAGATCGAGGATTGGCTACGGGAGGAGGTATTGAAGGTGCTCGTCCAAGGCTGGAGCCAGGACGAGAGCTGTAGGTGGAGGAGGCTGCAGGTCGGTGGTATCGATCGGGAGAAGCTCGACTAGAAAGAGGCGCTCTGTAAGAAGGACTTGGGTCAGTCTTTGGACTCTTTTTCAGCGTCACGGTAGCTTTGAGCGTGGGAGCTCGGCCAACAATGGTGTATGTTTCGCGACTGCGGTTGAGATTCTCCTGAGCCTCAGTGATGAGAGAAGACTCCGCTGTCGGTAGCCTCGCGCCCTGTTTGGCAGACTCTATGGGAGAGTCGTCCCATTGCACATGCGATACCTTTGAGGTTGCAACCGGCTTACGGCGGGGAGATGGTGAATCACTGTATTGGCTGGGTGATTGGGGAGTCACATACGATCTGTATTCATCCTGGGTTTGCGAAAGCATTCTGAGAGAGGGATTGTTGGATGGAATGCTCAGGTTCTCTTCCTCTAGGGACTCATTGAGGTAGGAAGGTGGTCCATCGGGATAGCTTGGAGGCGGCCGAGTTGGGGTTGGAGGTCCGTCCATCTTGTAAAAGAATAGAGGTTTGTTTACTGATGGTAAATGTGGGATCAGATCAACAACGAGTCCATGCGCGCAAAGACGAAGTTATACCAGTAGATGACAACACAATACACGTGCAACTGGAGTGCGTCAGGAACGGGGGGATCCTGATTGAATGGAAATAGTCCTTGGTCTTTGCGGCGTAGGATCGTCTTCCGAGCCGCACGGATTTGATGATGCTTTTTTGCGACGTTGCCGTTTTGGGACCTGACCGTCGTCCCAGCAACACAGTTCTAGCGTGCTTCATAATATCTGACTAAGCTATCCCACTATCTATACCTTTTAGGTGGTGTCCCTGTTTTTCCAGGCTCTCCATTGTTCCTTCAACAATGACACGACGCGGGCATACAATGTTGTTAGATGGATACAATGCGTCCTCATTGTCTGGACTTCGCCACACAACTGCCTTCCGACTTCCAGCTAAGGCAGTTGGACAAAGAAGCACTTGTCTCCTTGACTGCCCCTTTGTGCTTGCCACTGCAGAAAAGGCACTTAAGTCCATACCATGTCCCCTCGATCTCTTCCTCCGGAATCTATTCTGTCATCTCGAGATCGTCAAAACTGTCTCAAGCTTGCCAACCACTGTTTGCATCTGAAGCTCACTCATATTACCAACAAGCAGAAATCGCTACGAAGCACCGTCGACCAGGTCTAGGTGAAGCCTAATCCCATCAATTCTACCATCAAGACTCAAATCAAGGTAAGGCGCAACTCTTAACCAACATGTGTAGAGCTACTCTCCAAGTCTACCGGTGCGGCTGCCACGGCAATATGATGCGCCAGTCATGCGCTCTTCCATCCCGCTACTGCAATGAAGGTCTTCGCAACTACGAACGCGTGGAAATGCACATGGACTGCCCAAAGCATGCACGTTTGAAGGGCCGCAGCTCTTCTCGTCAATACGAGAACACTCATCCGGCCCTGCGGTACACATCTTCATCGCACCACGATTCGCCGAAATACCAGACCTCCGCCAGCATTCGCAATCCTGCGAGAGACTTGTACGACATGCCCGCCACCAGCTACAACCGCCGAGACTCCGATGGAAGCCCAAGATTCTACAGCTCCCTGCGGAACGTTCGTGACAATCCTCATATTCCCGTCCTCTCACCCTCCTGGAACTCAGGTATCCGCAAGAATGGCACACGCGACTCACAACGAACCGGTCGATCTCGTGATGCTCCCCGAAGTGGCCGAAACTACTCACAACCCACCTCGTCAAGCTATAATTACTCCGAATCCCAGCGAGAGACAGTCCTTCAGCGTCAAGCTAACGTCCGTCGTGCGAGAGAGGTAAGAGAGCGTTGTGAGGGTTGGCTACAGTCTGGCAGATATACCCGAGACGAAATCCAGCACCATCCGTTGTTCCAAGAGCTCTCCGAACGAGATCAATGGTCCCTCTTGTATGATTATGAGCAAAGCTCACGAGATCGAGAGCGGGGAAGCCATGTTAGAAGTGAGAAGCGTTCAAGGTGCATTGTCATGTGAGCGCCAGTGAAGATCACTGGGCTCAAAATGCAAATCCAGACAAGGACCGACGAATCAAAGTGGACGGGTAAATACAGGTGAGTTGTTCAGAAGTATGTTCCCGTGTGTACAAGCCAAAGCGTCAGATCCGGTTCTGGACACGACTGGAAAGCAAGGACGGTTGGAGAGTCTGAGCGCACAGCACACCCAGCAAGGAAAGCCTCCACGAGCGCGAACACACAATCAGGAAAATGGAGGTCGGCGATAGTGGCGTACAACTCTTCCACACACTGTTCGGATTCAACAGAACAGGCCGGTAAGTTCAGTGCACAGGTTTTAGGTAAGACTAGGCTGCTGGATCAGTCTCGACGTTGTTCGAGGGAGTTAAGTACGTGTTTCAATGCAACTCCAGCACAAAAGAATGTAATTTTCCCCCAATGAGATAGTTTTCATCACATTGCTATTGTCTCACTTTCTCTGCTCACCATTCGATAGATTCAGCACACGTTTCTTCTTTGCAATCTGTAGGGAGAGTGACAATAAAGACGTTAGATGTCGTACATCCAGCAGCAAAACACTGGTGCTCCTGTCAGGCAGGTCCTCCTCACGAGCGTAGTAAGGGATACCTCTTGTCTAGGTATGCGTATGACTTACTTAGTGAACGTCGGGGAAGAGTACGAACTTACAGGGTCCACAGAGTCTCTCGCCTTTGGAGCAGCAAACCACAACATCCAATAACCATCTCAACCCAGCACGATCCTCTCCCACCGCGGCTGCGGCTTGAAAGCATTCCCGAGACAGCGTTGCAGAACCTGCCCGAGCCCGCGTCTCTCCCAGACCCCATCAACCAGCCTGACCAGCATGACCCAAAACACCGGCTCATCGCTGACTTCTTCACAGTATGCGTCGAACTCCAGCGGGAACTCGACATTATAACACTCTCCCAGCACGACAAACTTCTCCACATTGTCCTCTCGCAGCAGTAATTTCTCGTCCGCGTAGAGAACACCACAGTCTTCGCCGTGGCGCCCGCCAATCTCATACGTGCGAGACTCGTATTCCGCGAACGTCGGCCGTTCAGCGTCGTCGGAATCATCGTCCTCGTCGCCGCCCCCCGGGATAGTTCGCAGTCGGTAGTGTGCTGTCAGAGTGTGAAAGGTGAGGAGAGGATAGTTTCGGATACGAATAATGTCTTCCCCATTGCGCGGATGGGTTTGGCTTGGTGTCTCGACGACACCATCAGCACTGTCGAGGTTGAGTTCCGATATCAGATCAGCAACATCCGGCAGGGCACGGAATAAATCGAGCCCCGTCTCCCGCGCGTTGACCATGCCATCGTCGCCAACTTGCCCCTGCTCCCGAGCCGGCGTCCAGATCCTCTCAGTTGCCAGCTCATGACCATCCGTGCTCTGCACGCCAGTAGTAGTGGTGTAGTAGGTGACCCAACTGCTTTCCAGTGCCTTTTCGAGTTCTTTATCCTCGTTGAAATCATTGTCCTCATCCGCCGCATTCATCAAGTCCAACCGATCGAACGGATACCACGAAACCTCTCCCTTCCAACCTGCCCACGACCAGCTCGGAAACTTCTTGCGTCTCCGCGGTGCGCGGGCGGCCGTACCTGTATGCAAGAACAGCAAAGCCAGTGGGAAAATGTCCGCCGGCAGACCCTGCACGATCCCGGTGTTCGCACTGCCCGCGACACGGCCTAGCATCCCCGCCATCGCGCTCAGCGCGTCGTTCTCGTCCGTCAGATCGCGGCCCTGGTATATCTCCAGCACCTGGAAGAGGAACGTGTACGTTGCGACGTTTCTCAGGCCGAGATCCATACTATCCCTCGCGAAGGTGAGGACGTCGAGGTCTTGGCCTCGAGGCAGCTCCGGTTCCAAGTCGGTCCAGAGTTCCTCGTACCATGTGCGCTGCCGGCAGCGGAAGTACGCTTGGTTGTTGACGAAGGTGATGGTCCGGCGGGAGAGGTAGTACTCCTGCAACGTCCAGCCGCGGGTGTTCCACTTGGACCGCCGCAGATGTCGGTCGACAGAGTGTACTCGCATGATCTCCATGCCCGGCTTGAGCAGTTGCCGATCTTGCTTGACGTCCCGTGGCAGCGCGCCGATGCCTGGGATACCCGTATTCGCCGACGCCGTGTCGGCCGCTATGAGCGTTACATACGATGACTCGTAGACGAGTTCCATGTTCATGATGCCCCTGAGCAGATCCTCGAGATCATCTTGGATAAGGCACAGCGAGTCGAACCACAAATACCGCAGGCCCATGTTCCTCGTGAACGTGCACAGATCTTGAATCGTGTGCGGCATCGAACCAAAAAGTTGCTCCAGCGCGCCGGGCGTACTGTACTTTCCCAGCTGGCTCTTCATCAACTTGGGCGGATTCGCACCGCCCCAGACATAACTCAGCGCGACGTACCGTTGCTGCCAGGTAATATCCACGAGCCGCATATCCTGTACATCCACGACTCTCAGACGTGGCAACGTCGCTGCTCTCCCCTCGGCCTTGACCACGTCAGACCCGGTACAAACACCACGGTGCACAGGACTCGTATCGCACAGATGCAGCCAATGCTTCATCCGCGCGTAATCTGGATCAGCGCCGACGACACGCCCAGTCCTCGACCCTCCTTCCTCCGTCCTCGTCACGAGCACCACCTGCTCTCCAGGCAGCATCAGCGAGCCTGTTGACTCTCCATCAGGATCGCCAGCCGGAAGGACTCGCAACCACAGGAATTCATCTTCCTGCTTGGCCGATACTTGCACGACAAATAGATCATCGCCCTTTCTGCCCGGGTGGTTGAGCAATTTCGGCGCGAATTTCGCGGCGCCCTGGACGAAGCGGCAGAACGGACAGCGATCCCTGGACAGGACTTCATCCTTGCTACCAATGATGATACCGCCCTTGCCGTATATGCTCTGCGCGCCGTTGGCGATGAGCAGGTCGGTGAATTGACGGCGTAAGTCGCGTTCGGGCGGGACTTGGAAGTTCTTGACTAATTGGCAGAACGTGCCGTTGCAGAACTCCTTGGTTTTTCCACTTGAGTCAGACTTTGAGGGGAATACAGTACCACTGGGTTTTGCCAGGAAGGTAGGCGGGTTGAAGCAACGGGAAACTTGAGCTTACATCTTCGGTTGATTCGTCAGGTCGAGGTGGGTGAGCGGACATTGAGCCGTGGCTGGTCCCAGATCAGCCGTGAAGTTTTGGGGATGATGGCAGGCTTTTTCTAACTATTTCTCTGGTTCTGGTTGTGGTTCTGGTACATCTACGTATCGAAATCATGGCGAAGCGCATGGAAGGAAGAGACGGTTAAGATCTAGCCCGGACGGAGAATAAGATTATGTATCAAGGAGTGTTTCAGGAACGTTTTCGCCCCCATCATGGACTGATCGGGGTGATTGGCAGGAGGATGTCTCGAGCACTCCATATGGTGCTCGGTCTACGTAGTGCTCACAGTGCGAGGAACAGAGGGCGGCACTCAAAGAGTCTTAGACACCTGGAAAGATTGTAGAGGGCGGCACTTTTCGGTATAATATGACTGCACGCAAGACCAAATAGGTCTGAGTGTGAGTGAAAGCGTCGAGCAAAGCAGCCAGGGCTAGATGTTCTCCTAGGTGAGACACTGCCCTCTCGACAAACGCGAGAATACAGCTCCTTTCTCATATCTCGATGCCAACACCTCTGAGAGCGTCGACCGCCCAATCCGGCACTCCCTTGTCCGCAAAGTACTTCGCGAAGAAACTCCTGACAAACTCTGGGTATCGATCTTCGAGGATAGCGTTTCTCGCACGGCGCATCAGTGAGAGCAGATGGTGCACATTATGCATAGTCAATCTGTCCAAAGCTGGCATTAGCAGACTTGCTTTTCCTTGTGTGGCTTACACTGATGCTGGAACAAAAGGCAAAGGACCTACAAATGCGCGCCAACAGTCTCCTTGGCAGCAAGATGGTAGATGTACGCTCTGGAAATGCCCAGACCGCCGTCCTCTTTCGGCCGGCAGCAAGTACATGTGCAGTCTTCTTCGACCGGACCAAAGTCTTTAGCGTAGCGAGAATGCTTCAGATTAAGTACGCCGCAAGAGGTGATAGCATTGCCGAAGCGCTGTAGACCTCAACCGTCAGTCCGCTAGTCACCGAAAAGCATTGCAGACTGTAGCTGTCAATTGAGACTCACAGCAGTGCGTGTAGGCCATACGCAGTCGAACATATCTGCGCCAAGGGCCACTGCAACGACGATATCTTCTGGGTAGCCCTGGAAGATGGTGAGCGTAGACTCGGCGAGGTTAGCGATCATACGCACAATGCCCATCACATATCTTGGCTTTTGTTCTGGAAGTAAATCCGTGCACGTATCAACACTGAGCAGGTCAGTCATCACCCAAATGCGCCAATGCTACAGTCATGCTTACACTTTACAGAATTCCGACTTCGCTTCTCCGCCTGATAGCCCGCCTATGGCTATACCCGGCGTGTCTCGCTCGACCATGGCTTCGCAGCACTGTCTCCGTAAATCCAGGTCCAAGCCACCTTGAATAATACAGAACAGGTTCTGTCTCTCGGGATACTTGTGTGCGGCGATGCACCGGTCAAGCCATCTGACTGACCGCTCCATAGCCTCTTTCATACGAGCATGGTCGGGTGAGGTGGTTTGAATGACGTCGTCTAGTTGCATCATGATGTCCGACCCGATCGAATTCTGGAGGGACATTGAATGTTCTGGTGTGAGTAACCTTGCACATGGTTATCATTTCCCGTATCTGCTCGCAAACCGACCAACACGTACATTGGACTGCCATCATGTGGACTGAGGAACCTCACTCCCTCCTCGGTGATTTTGGCCAACTTGAGTAGTGAGACCATCTGGAACCTTGACACAAGCAGTCATAAATCAGCCATGTCGCTCCGCGTTGTTTGAGATGTGACCACCAACCCACCACTGTCGGTCAGGATGTTGTAATCCCATCCTTGCAGTTTATGGGCGCCTCCGATTGCGTCTAGCACGGCCTGTCCCGGCTTCAAGCCCAAATGATATGTGTTGTTCAAACATAATCTGCAGCCGGTCTCTTCAAGTTGTTCGGGGGTCAGTCCCTTCAGCGATGCCTGCGTCGCCACAGGCATGAACATGGGTAGTTCGACGGGGCCATGAGGCAGATGTAAAATCGAGGCGCGAGCCTTGGATGTCTAGACCAAGGACGGATTTGTCAATTTTGTTTGGGGGAACTGGTCACTCTGCGGATGGCATACCGAACATCGCGCTTTCAGGTCAAAGGTCAGGGCCGAGGGCTTCGTAGAAGTGGATGTGGAGGTGGACATGTTGGCGACCGGTCCAAATGCATAGGGACGGAATGAAAACGATGGCCTAAGGCTTGCGGCGGTGAGGATGTCAAATCGCAGGCTGGTTACTCGAGAGGCCAATTGCATATGAGGTCTTCTGCCGGAAATGCAGCCCGCCGCGAGTGGCACTGGGATGTATTTCTACACGTCAAATTGGCTGACGAGGTACTCACCAAACGTGGAGAGAGATGTAGCATGAGTAGAACAGAGTGTGAAAGGCACGCCTGGGTTGAAGTCTTGCAAAGTCGGAGGATTGTGTGAGAGACAAGTTTTAATTGGCGGAATACACGGAGCCCCGTCATTCGCCGTCCACAATACCGGGCCATGGTGTGGTATCATGGCACCCATGGCAATGCACGGAGTAACAATATTTCTTCTATCCAGACTGTTGTTGCACAACAGCTCAGGGTGCACAGCATTGATCTCCTGATGCTACATTACAACCTCTGGAATCTTTCCCGCACGGGTCAGGCATCGGGCGGTCAACGGACTGAAGCAGGCCCGTTTCGAGCCCTTCATCCTGCTAGAAGTAGAATCATGATGCGTCCGAAAGCTGATCTTGTGATTTTTCTATAGACCTGATGAGCGGTCAACAATTTGAAAGAGGACCGACATCTTTCGTGGTTGTCGGCAGAAGTCAACCCTTGTCTGCATCGCCGTCATACTTCCAAGCTAGTGTCTAGCATCCCCTTCGTTGAAGAAAAACAAAAGGAAAAATAAATGCCAACCCCATAGAAAACATTGCACTTGCACCGGTGCGTCGCCGTAACGCCATCGCTATGCTGATCCTTATACAACTACTTGACTTTTCCCCTGCCGTAGGGACAGGTAGGAAGAGAATCATAACATAGCTCTCCGCCCTCTCAATCTTCTTGACCTCCACAGTCCATCTGCCGACATGAAACACTTTGTGACAAGTACAGAATGGGTTGTAGGAGCATCAACGACCCCAACCACCTCCGTTTCCGCCCTGAGCTCCCTGTGGACGGCTGGAGGCAATGGAAGGACTGCGGAGTCTGGTGCATGCGACTTCGGCAACGTCTTCTTTTGCGTTGTTCAGGTACTGGCCATCGTACCAGTATCGAGCTGCGAGATTTTGTCCCTGGATCGTGACTGTGGCAGACCAAGCTGTACGTCCGCCTGATCCGGTGTTAGTCTATTGTCTGGTGCCGGGACGATGGAGAAACAGGAGGACCTGTGGAGATGATGGCTTACCGCGGCGGTCAGAGACAATGTTGAAGGCGGGAGTTGGAATTCTGAGTTTGCGGCATTCAGCTGTGCTCTGTCAGGGAACAGGATTTCTTGAGTGGTCCGCGGTAGGGAGCATCTTACCTGCAAGTTCCTCTTGCCAGGTATTGTGACTTTTCGTGGCCATGTTGATAAGATGAAGATCCTATCGTGGTAGAAAGGTGTGTTAAGAAGATAATTGCGCTTGGTGTTATGGTTGAAGAATGGACGACAAAAGACTGTTTCCGCCAGAGAAGTTGTTGTGAGTGAATCGCTGGTGGAAGGAGCTTGCGTGGTAAGTAAAAGGTGATCCTGTTGACTTCTTATATGCGGCCAACCCAGGTGACAGCTCACAACTCAGTGACAGACAACAAGCAAGCAACGGACATCGACATAACCACGAACGATGATGGATAGTTGCAGACACTTCCGCATTCGTGGACTCGTTCGCTTTGAAGTCACCAAGGCCGCATCATTCGACTAGGGCCGCAACAATTGACAGGCGTAGAAATAAACGGATGTTGTGTCTCCGTACAACACAGATTGAGATCTGAGATCTCGTGATACTGTGTGGTTGAGCAACGAAGGCCGCCCTGACATTGTCTATAGAAACGCCTAGGTTACACAGATGCGAAGGACATGCAAGGAGGCGAGGCGTCACAGCGTGGGTAGCGCATGGGATGGCAAAGGAAGCAAAGTAAAAAAACTTGAGGCCAACAGCCTCATCCAGCCAGAGGCCGCCAACGCATCAAAGACCCAGTATCGTACTTCCAGTGGGTAGGTCCGGCCCCAGGCAATGATATGCACGATGGCGTAGAGTACCTAGCTGTGGAAGCAATAAGCACTGAAGCAAAGCTGCTAGGAAGCTAGAAGCCCTGCGAATTTCCGGCACTGAATGCTCGAAGTGGGGGAGAAAAGTATGAAGCCGAAAAGCCAGTCGTGGCGGGATGCGCGATAGCGGAGCTGCACTCGGCCTGAATGGAGTATATTCCTCGCCCGTGGTCACAAAGAACACTCCAGAATGATACAAGAACTTGTAAGCGACCTTGCTGAATGTCTGTTTATAGTGGTCTCTTGGTCTCTTACAGGCTTGAAAGCGAGGCAGAAAGTACAATTGGTTGCTCCGTTTTCTCTTGTGCGTGGAAAAGAATGGTGTTGGGCAGCAACGAGCGGAACCCGCAGGCTCGGTCACGACATGTTGGGGCCTTCCCTATCCGCCTTGAGCTTTCGCGGAGAGGAGAAAGGTGGAAACAAAGTCGAAGTGGGCACTGGCATAGATTGTACTTGGAGAGCGAGCAGAGAACTACTCTGTCGAAAGCACAAGGCTAGATTGATAAGAAAGCTCAATCTCAATCTCAATCTCAATAGCCCAATTGGTAGATGCATTAGCGATTGAAGACCTGTTCGCATGAAGAAGAACAGTAGATTTGCGAGGAATCATCAGCACGATCCCACGTTGGGCACAGCGCAAACAAACCTTTCCGCTTAAGCGTTGCAGCAAAGGGGAGATGGAGTGATTCGATGTCGTAAATGGGAGCTGGGGTATGCAAAGGATTGCATAGCGGTGGGTGAAGTGAGCGATGCGATGGGTCGAAAATGGATGGAGAGCCAACGGCAATCGAGATGTGTTGTTTTCATGGTGGTTTTCGACAGAAGTGACGACCTAGCCACATGCCAAGCAGCTAGTCTTGTTATGGTCTAGTACATAAACAGACAATTATTGCTTGGCCGCCTCGACGTTGGGAGCTGATGAACCGGTTCACTCGGACCATCGTTGTAACCAGTAGAAGGACATTTGGTATTTGGTATACCCCTCTCATCTCTGTCGCCACATGGATCTATCATCACTGTGAGATGCCCTCACCAGCGCAATATACAACATGTCACCCCGCCACAATGTTGCCTACGCATCGCTGTTCGCGGGAGGCGGTGAGTCCTCTGAACTTCAGTGATGGATAAGTCACGCAGAGTCATCGTGTCAGTCTCATCACAGAAGTTAACTTGTGCATTCCGATTTCTGAGATGTCGTCCGAATGTGGGCTGCCCCCATCTCATGCAAGCCCAAGTACAGGTAGCTACGCGCATTTCCCGGCTAGCCATTTCCACGAGCAAAGGTCATCCAATTCGAGATCATGCAATAGCCCGGATCACCATCCCCGAAATCCCTATCAAGAATGCATAATATACACAATGGAAGTTGCATGTCGACAAAGGGACACATAAGAGTCCGCTACCCTCGGATTGTTCGAAAACCGTCTTCGCTCTGCATCCCACACCGCCACGACTTTGGTGTAACATCCCTCCAATAGGAAAATTCATCCTGCTTCTGTTTCAAGTGAAGGACATCACCCATTTGATCTGATGTGTGGTTCCTTCCAACTACGGGCGGTGAGTCTCGTGCCAGTGTCTTCTGATGCAATCGTCGGTGAGGACAATCAACCCAGTCGCAACGAGTACATCTCCAAGATCGCTCGAAATTTGTTTCTCCAGGATCCGCATACTGCACGGCGGTATCCAACTTCCCTGCCCAGCTTCTTTCCGAACTTGCTTCGGTGATAATCTGTCGGGCGTGATGTGAGCAATGCAAGCTCCGGTGTTTAAGTTGACCATTTCGAAAGAAAACACAGACTCCGAGCCGTCTTGGTAGACATTTCGTCTCCAGGTATATTTCTCGCCCCAATACTCAAAGTCGTATAGCTTGCCGTCACCACGACTACTGCGACTCAGCTCCACTTGTGCATAATTGGAGAACTCTATCCTGATGGTATCGGTAGGAACAGTGGCTTCGACATCTGCTTGAGTGGCGAGAAAATCGAGGTCATCCTCAGAGTCTTCTTCTCGCACCTCAGGACCACTCTTGGGTCGAGGTTTGTGGGGGAGCCCTTTAAAGCTCATTTTGCGGAATGCCATACTCAGTGGACGCTTCTTAGGTGTGGATGGAGCCTCGGCCGCAGGTCTCAGATATTTCCGTTTCGAACTGCAAAGTTCACGCCCCGACTGCCTCTGATACCGACGGAGTGAAAATTGACGGTCCGCAAGGTCATACATGCGCAAGTGGAACAGCGTCAGCTTCACCTTTCGACCCTGGGATACGGTAACTTCAGTGTCTGCGCGAAGGTTCAGATTGCCGTCTGGACTGGTATCGTCATGCTGAATCAATATTCTCCTTGTCGAGGGGAACAATTCTCCGAATTCTTTGGGCGTGCAAGCCATAGCATCGGGCTGATAGCAGATATGCCTCGCAAGAGGTAACAGACATTGACCTTTGGAGGACTCAGATTCCTTCTCTGGCGCAATGGTAGAAGCATACGTTTCGGCGGATGATCGTGGATCAGCCCTGTCTTGTTTTGCAGCGAGTGTTGGAAAATCGTCGATTTCATGTTCTTCGCACTCCTCATGATGCTTGACAATGGGTTTCGTATAGCTGTATGAAGTGTTGCTGGTGTATTGGGTGTGACTTGATCGGCCAGATAGATCGGACTCTTGACTGCGGCTTGACGCGGTGCTGGATGACGAGCAAGAGTCTTTTGCAGACCTCGACCGAACCAGATATCGTCGCGGCATGATGTTGCTTGTATCTGCTGGAGGAGAAAAGTGGATTAAAAGATGCCAGAGGATGTTTATGGGTGCAATTGTGGTTGTATGAGCTGGTAGACTAATATGTTTGATGGAAAGATTAGTGAGGAGTAGGTTGCATGGAAGCTATGCAAAATAAGCATCTTCAAGGCCATAACAGAAGGTACGAAATGTTTGCAGTGATTGGTGTATGGTGCCAAAAGACAACGGCCGACTGTGTCGACAACATCACTCCACAAAGGGACCGGCAAAGAGTGTGGAGGAAGAGAAGACCTCCTCGGCTCGAGCAAGCTGTCCGCTTGCACAGGCACCGATGGAGGCGCAGCATGGCTTCGTAATGATTTGCTGAGCGAGCATGCAAACTCCGAAAGCAACGTGTGAGGACGACACGGGTGTGGCCGGACTCAACCCGTTCGGAGCATTCTTTTTCTGGAAGTGTCTACAATCATATTTGGTGAGACGGAGAGAGCCAATGGAACAAGTCTTGACTGGTAGCAGAGCGACCTTGTTCAAGTGGCATGTTTGCTTCCACGCCACGAGACTCTGGTATTCGCCCATATCATCGCATGGAGCCCACCTCGCCTACTCTGTAGCTAGTGGCAAGTAGGAGGACTGGAGGACAGACCTCGAGGCTAGATAATAATCAGCGCTCTTCGTAGGTAACGGAGGATTATTCGCAAGCATCGTGGCAGATGCTCCTTGGGGTAGCAGTTAGAGCGCAAGCCCACTGTCAGACAGAAGGAAATTCCCACGAGAACGACCTGATGATCACCGGCATGGCTTCCCGTCGTTGGCTCGCTGGGCAGGCCTGGTGGCCCAACACACCGTTGAGAAATCCGCCGAATGATTATCACCCGATCTCGACGGTTGCATGATGCCATGTCAGACGGAATTTACTTTTCGCGTGACAGCAAGACAGCTACCAGTTAGCTACGAGCATGGTACGAGGGAGAGTTCCGGGGGCCAACGGCTCACTAAAGGAATTGCCGCACGCTATTGCTCGGTGGAGATTAGTGCCCGTGATGCCCGAACGTATAAATCAACCTAAAGCAAGAGAAGTCAGAAAACAGAAAACACTGCTGGCGTGGCACCACCCCATTGGCATGCCACGGCGATATTCGCTATCAATCTCCCACACGCTGCAATGTCTTGATCTCCGTCGGTTCCTGTCCTGCATCATGTGTGAGTGGACATGCCAAAGATGAACATGTGTTCGCGGAAAAATTCTGCTGGACCTGCGCGCCCGGCCCCATCAGATGTTCATTGACCACCACCATCATGCACAGTATCCCTCATCTTGGGCATCTCTTCGCATCATTTTATGACATTGGAGGTTCTTCTTTCTGTTCGATGCATCTGTCTCCACCGCCAAGGTGCTCCTCTATCCTCCCTCTTCCGTACGTACTGTTCTACGATGTCTGATTTAGTGGTTTCATCATAATCTTGCTGGATGAGGCGTGATCCAGTTGATCACGTTCGAAGCAACGCTGCAGGATGAGATAGGCTGCATCACCATGATCACCATGATCTCCATGGCACGCTACGGTTCGCCCCGGCCAACGGTCTACCGATCGACGCTGAATTCTGAAGACCGTTCTCCCGTGTACCTGACTACATCCAGCTCATCACATTGCATGCGTTCTCTTACTGGACGAAAGTCACCTCTTTTTACCGACGCCAGCTCGAATTCATGCACGATTTACAGCTCAAGCTCAGAATACGGGGTGGTTGGAGATGGGGTGCAACAAGGACAAGGAGCAGCCCTCAATTGCTTCGGCTAAACAGTCCATGCCTCGATCCCGAAAGTCTCTGTACCACGCTTCGCTGCGTGGCTTGTCTGTTGTCCAATAAATCCCTTCTCGAGCGTCCTTGAATGGTCTTATGCGATAGTTGGCCGTCAGAATTTCTTTTTCCTGTCTTCGAAACAGCGTACTTATGTTTCAAGGCTCGCGGCATGCTCATTTGTGCACCAACCGGGCCCCGAAATGCAGCTTTCAGCGCGTCCGCCCGCAAGCCTCCCCGAAAAAAAGCCTGACATGGCTGTCTTCGATCTGTGGTCCATTGGATGGTCTTCTATTCCGTCCCGTCGATATCACGACTGGTCCAGGGTGACAGCTTTATCAATGAGTCAACAGAATTGGCGCTATTCGCCGCGATATGCTGTGTAGCTGTGTATGGCTGAGGAACCCCATGTTAACTCCACAAAAAGCACAAAGGGTCAATCTTGTGGTGGTGCATTGAAGCCTATTGGCGTCCTCTATGAAAGAAAGTCCGATTCAGCCTACATCATTGCAGGTTCTGGGCATGGCCATATAGGCTGAAGTCAATGAACTCCGCGCTGGATTTCCTCAAGCGTGGGCCACCGAAGCATATCCGCGAGTGTCTGAGAAGCCGACTTGCAGTTGCACAATATTGTTTGTGATTAGAAACCTAACACTTTCACCATTGTCGGTCGAATCAAAGCCCTAGCCCAGGACAAACGGCGATCAAGAACTGCATGCACTCCTTCCTGTCTTACACCATGCCCCATAGCGGCCGGGGTAATTCGATCTCTCGACCAAGCTCAACTCCTCGGCCCAAGAATCCTCTGGCTCTATGATCGACGCCGACATATGCCTCTCTCCGTTTTTCCTCTCCTCCGACGTCACGCGTTACACTCCAGGTTCTCAAGCCATAATAGTTTCCGACGCAGTGTACGAGCCAACGCGCGAAGGCAGCTCCCTTGTCATTGTCCAGGCCCTCGAATACCATTTTCTCGGAGCTGATCGTCTCGTCCGGCTCTTCATTTTTCTGTCTCGGCTTCTTACCCGGAGAGTCGAGCATGGCACCATTCCTGCCAATGAAGACAATCTCCTCATCCTCTTCACTATCGCTTAATAAAGGTACATCGTGAAGTCCGTCCTCCCTAAGCCTGGCCTCTCTTTCATTCCATTTCTGCACGAAAGCCCGCACAGTCTCTTCCAAGTCCTGAAGCAGGCCCTTGGCGGCTTTTGCACGCTTCAGTCTCGCTCTGACTTCCTTGGGGATGCTGATAGCCGCTTCTTCCATGGGACTCATGCCCGTGCTTCTCTTTCCTCGCGATCTTGTGCTATTTTTCCGGCCCTTGAGCTTGGCCTCGACGGCGCGCTGGAACTCGGCAGCATCCCACAATGGCGCAAGGTAGTATGGGACAGTGCGTCGCGGGTAAGTCGGACGGACCTCGAAATCAGAAGGCAGGGGTGGTTCAGCCCAGGGGTTCGATAGTAGGCGAGCTGTCGACCTAATTAGCTTGGACACAGTTATCTCCTCAGCGTGTGGGTTTTACCATTCTCCCATCGTCGACGCTGCCGCGAGCCTTCTTTGCCCTTGAGCAGAGCCTCGCGGCGCTCGATACTGTCACGACGTAGAATTTTACGCTCGGTGTAGACGGCAGACGTGGACACAGCAGAGCGAGTGGTGGCGTCGAGAGGAACGGATATGCGGACAGTCGTGCCAGTCACCGGTCGTGGGGCCGTTGTAGGCGTTATCGAGACATTTTCCATCTGCTGCGTGATCCAGTCGGCGGTCGATGCAACTTCTGGTGCTGGTGCTGTGGCCTCAGCGGACGACAGTATCGGGACTACTGCCATGGTGTATCTGATATGGCTGACTATGACGCGTTGTGGCGAGCTACGTTGACGGATTAATGAGGTACTCTTTGTACGAAGAACCCCTTTCTTTGCACTCGAGACTCGGGGACTAAGGAGTAATGAGAAAAGAAGCTTGAATGTGTGGCAGAAGATGAAGGTCTACGAGTCGCAAGAAATGGGGATGAGGGTGAGGATACACCCTATCGGCGAGTACCTCGTCGGAGTCTGACTTCCCGACGAATTACGATAAGCGAGCGTGCCACATGTATGAGTCAAACCAGACCCATGATCAAAGCCTCGAAAAATGAGAATTCTGAGATGGAATTTGTAGAGCGTATTGTTGCGTACATGACTCACTCTACGGACGTCTTTCTTGTCTTATGTTAACGAAGTTGAATGTGGTCCAAGTTACCCACGTTTGTGAGGTATCTCGCATGCGCCGGGCTCCGTTGAAACAGTTCAAGGGCCCGTTCTTATCCGTCTCGTCGTCACTGGCGTTGCCTGCGCTTTCTTGTAAACCCCATGTTCCTCAGCCATTCCCCTTGTAAAAGCATAACACATCCTCCTCCAGTTGTTCTATTACCCTCTTTATTGTCACTACTCTAGATATGAAGTGCCACAACTTCCTAGTGCTTGCGGCCTCGATCGCTGTGGTCTCGGCGCTGTCCGTCGACACTAACTACCAAAAGGTGGTTATTGAGGACAAGCAACGTATAACACAAGGACAATGCTTGATTGAGCTGAGTCCTGGAGAGACAAGATGGGTCACGGAAGACGATAAATGGGATTTGAAGCGGGTACGATACCACCAAGCCCTGGAGTGCATACAGTGACTTAACGTGGTTGCATCTAGCATGGGGTTCAATTCATGGACATCACTGAAAATGGACACACCTATCCATATGTCATTTCTCAGGAAGGCGAGACGAGTCGAATTACCTATCCCTCTAAAGCGCAGTACAACAAGACGGTGAAGTCACTGGTAAAAGGATTGGATAAAGATAATATGCGCAAGCACCTGGAGGGACTCACCTCGTTCCACACTCGATACTACAAGAGCCAGTACGGCATTGATGCAGCTACCTGGCTATACGAGCAGATCAATGAGACCATCTCAGGCTCGGGTGCGTTTGACTACGGCGCTACCTTGAACAAGTTCAATCATCCGTGGGGCCAGTTCAGTATCATTGCTCGGCTACCGGGAAAGACCAATCATACAGTTGTGATTGGAGCACACTTGGACAGTATCAATCTGTTCTTGCCGTCCATTCTCGCAGCGCCAGGGGCCGACGACGACGGCAGTGGCACGGTGACGATATTGGAGGCTCTTACGGCCCTCCTTCAGTCCCACGATATCATCAAGGGCAAGGCTGAAAATACCATCGAGTTCCACTGGTACTCGGCTGAAGAGGGCGGTCTTCTGGGCAGTCAGGCGATCTTCAAGTCATACCATGAGAGCGGGAAATCCATCAAAGCTATGATTCAGCAGGACATGACCGGCTACGTGGCCCAGACGTTGGCACATGGCAAGCCCGAGTCGGTTGGAGTCATCACGGACTATGTCAATGCGGACCTGACCGAGTTCATCAAAGAAATCATCACGACATACTGCGATATCCCATACACGCTGACCAAGTGCGGCTATGCATGCTCGGACCATGCTTCTGCCAGCAAGTATGGATATCCATCGGCGTTTGTGATCGAGTCGGATTTTGAGTACTCTGACAAGAAGATACATACCACCGAGGATCTGATCAAGTACCTGAGCTTTGATCACATGTTGCAGCATGCGAAGATGACTTTGGGTTTTGCATACGAGGCTGCTTTTGCAAAGTTTTGAGGGCCCCAGATGTTGTTGACAATGGACTAGATGTCCCAGACGGCGTTGGGGTTGGCCATAGGATTTCATGGGTCTTGCAGACAGTATTACTACCTTGATACCCAGGCATATATACGCACCGTGATTCTGATCTCCTCTGATGGTCTTGATTGGCCCTGGAACTTAGCTGCAGTGACTGGGTTTTGCTTGCATGTTGACCATCAACCCATCGAGGCCATGTTACCTTGTGTGCCTTGTCCTGCTTGTGTCTGCTATGTGACGTAATTGTTCCCCGCAAATTCGAGGTCCAAGTTGAATGTCGATTTGCTGCGGCTTGCAACTCCAAGTCACTGATCACCCACCATCACCCTCTTTGAAGCCGTTGTTGTCTCGCTAAACAAACTTGAACAATCACGAGAACACTCTGACCCAGCTTGCTTTTTAGGCAGCAACTAGGCAGTATATCCACCAAGTCCTCCCCTCTGCCGCGAAGCCGGTTTTCTTCATTCCTCCCAGCGAGAGATACTGTGTGGTAGCCACTACTGTGATACTTCAAACATCTATTTGACTGAAATCCATCGACCACATATCAAATCGAGTCATTCTTTGCATCCAAGATGGCGAATTGTTCGCGCCCGCTCTCTTGTCTCAATGCAGCTCTAGCTAACCAGCTTCCCAGGGAATCCGTTCGCCAAACGCGAGGAATTCACCAAGAACCACCTCATTGCCTACAAAATCCTCACCATCGTTTCCTGGCTTCTCCTGGTCATCGTTGGAGCCTATTATACCTTCTCTCGCCCGGCGGATTGCGGGCACAAACATCTCTGCCACACAATATGGGGACAAAACAGCCATAGACGGACACCTTTCAGCTTGAATTCGGTAGTAACCAGCATCTACTGGGTGGTCATTTTGATCCTGCAGGCACACTATGTCCGCTATCTGTGGAGCGCAGACAAGGCGTTCGTCACGAGTGCTGCCAATGTTGGAAGCCACTTCATCTTCGTATGTTCATGGACTCTCTTCTGAGCCGATGCGCTGACAAGACGCGTACAGCACAATCTCCTCACCTTTGGCTTCATAATGCTGTGGGTCCGAGGCCATTTCTGGCAGGGCGAGCTGCTCCTGATTGTCAACTTGTTCAACCTTACCCTCTTGTATTTCGGCCACCCCACGACTCCTCTGTTCATTCACCTGCCTGTCGTCTCTGCGCCTCTGGCCTGGAATTACGTTGCAATCCTCTGGGATGGGGCAGCCATGGTCAACGCTCATACTTTGCCCGCCAGAATCGTGGCCAATATCTTCATCTGGGGTATTCTAGTGCTTGGAGGCTTCTTCCTTTTGACTTTCAAGGACTATACCATGGGTCTTGAGTTAGCAGTGCTTTCACTAGGTGAGCATGACTCTTTCCTAGATTTCAATAATCCAAGACTGACCATATATTATAGCGCTTGCCATCGGACAGGTTGGGACACATGTCATTGCTCTACAGTGGATTTTCGCCTTCGTCATTGCTGGATGTTTGCTGGTCATGTCGCTACTCATTGGAGCTCCAAAATTGTTTGGCCAAGACAGAAGTATTCGACAGGAAGGTGCCATTGTCAGCGAGGACCGAGAACGGGCACCACTTCTGAGCGATCAATGAACGGATCATGGTTTCTCCGCTTTGCGCTTTGCGTTGAACTTGGAGCAAAGGGACATCATCAAAGCCTCAAGATAAGGCTAACAAAGCGAATTTCCGTTTTTGCATGGCCTGGACATGTACTGCATTCGTATTGCGGGTCGTTCTGGGAGGGATCTGGAGAGTATTATCAAATGGACTGTCGTCAATGATTTGTTTGATTGTCGTTTGAGGTTATCTTCCTGCTTGATGTTGGCAAGCTAACACGTAACAAGGCAGGGGAGGGAGTCTGGTGCATTATGACCTAGGAAAGTGCTAGTGCCCTGGACAATAGAATATGACACGTTTGCTGCGATGTGGATGTCGATGTCTTCTTTCACGGAACTAGAGGCGGATGAGCTTATAATCCAGCATCGACCACTGACATGCGTGGGTTGTTCTGTTTCTTTGTCGGTAGAGGACCGAACCCGTGGTTGCCTTGCGCCTTGTTCCACAAGCCAAAGATTAATGTCAAACGCACCAGTCATGGTTCCCCTACTCAACTTAAGAACCGAATGTACGCCCAATTCAGATATGAGAGGCCCTCAGGCCGGTTGCGCATAAAAGGATTCTGCCGCCGCTTCTCTCACGACGCTGTTTTTGTACCTGACCACCAACAACGGGCAATTCACTCTTTCTACAGTAACGACTCACTTTCTTTTCACCATGCCGAACGATTTCCCTCCCCTTCATCTCTTCGGTTCCTTGCCTGAATTCGATTCGATCGACCCGGAGAATCTTCAGGCCTTACATGATTCGTGGAAGAATTTTGTTAGCATGAATTTGGCTGGCATGTCATTTCCAGCCTCACAACCACCTTTGACCAGCACAGCAGCGTCAACGGCATCAACTTCACCACCATCGCTGGTATCGTTGTCTGAGGACATGCTAGCTGCCCATGCTCAATATCTTGGTCAGGATCCGACAAGCCCGGCCTTCACCTCAGACCGGGACGACGACAAACCTGTCACTTACAGCACGGCTCTACAAACTCAAGAACCTGAAGCGGACGCAATCCACCCAGACATTGACCGCACCGATGTTGTCAACCTGTCACGCCTCATTGCCCTCTTCCAATCCGGCTGGACGCTCTCACGCGGTCATGGCCCTCGCAACAACGACTTCTGCCTTTGGTGCCGTGGTCCGATGACTGAGCATACGGAGATTCTCATCCACGACTGCGGTCCCAATACCAGCGCTAAGTGCAACAACGCTTGGCCAGCGAGCTGTTTCCTGCAATCAGTCGTCAACTTCGAGATAGACAAGGCCGGCACCCGAGTCCTACGCTGCCCCATGTGTCGCGCCGAGATCTTCAACGCTCACCGCTTGAAACGCGACCCGCGTATGCAAGATTTCCAACACCCTACGTATGAGGTCGTCCCTGCGCATATCCGTGTTCTCCTATTCGGTGCCCGTCTCGCGCTTCAATACGCCAAAGAGCATGGCAGTCGACCACTGTTCTTCATGGAACGTGCCGAAGTTGCAAAGTTGGCCATGCTAGGCAGGAACTCGGTCGTTTTTAGGCAGGTGGATGCCCTGAAGCACCCCGAGCGCGGTGAAGACCACTTTGTCACCTTGTGGCTGGTGATCGACTGGGGTAACAACGAGTATCGAATGACGCCATACCTTTCTACACCGAATATCGTGCCTGAGATGCTGCGTGAACGTATATCGCCCCTCCAAGGCATTAGGTTTATGACAGCTCAAGAGGTGGAACATGAAGCGGCGGTGAAAGGCGGTTTGGCCGAGGCGGTCGCCGCATTCATGCCAGACTTGCACGATGAGAGTATCAAGGAGATGGTGCATGGCGGTAAGCAGGAGCTTTTGATGATCATAGAGCAATGGGTGTCCTCTGCCAGGGACGAGGAGGCAAGAGAGCGCTGCAAGGCAATGTTTGTACAGTTGACGAAAGCGTTTGGGATTTGTATGCCCCAGGACGAGACTAAGAGTGCACAGATAAGGGAGAACCAGGTTGCCGACCAGGATGGGGATGTGGAGATGACGCAAGAGGAGTACGAGGATAGCATTCAGCATACGCACATGGAGACGGATGACGACGAAGACGAAGACGACGACTCTTGGGCCGAATGAAGCGTGTCAATATTGGAATTTTTGGGCTGGTGACAACAGGGCCAGGCGGGTTCTACAAGCGCTGTTGGGAGTAAATGGGGTTTGCAAGGAAACCTGTGCTTCGATATCAGGGTGATATCAGCATGGGGAATACCAGTCCCTAGGTAATATTGCATGGAGTATGGATGCGCTACAAGCTCGAAGCAGAGATTGCTCGCTTGTTCCGGAGTAAGGGGGCCTGATGCTAGTAGATAACGGCCACGTGAACGGCTAAAGCGAATGATATTGCATTGGATGATCAGGGAGACGAGTACGGACTACTAATACTAGTATTGAGATTTCTATGTCGCCATATATACTGTAAAGGCCACATCCTGGTATAGCCTGGCAAGCTGATCGATCATCAATCAGTGATTCAGTGGTCACTTCCGCCTTCTCCTTCCACCCTCGCAATTTCATCCCAGGCTAGCAGAAGAAGCCGGGAAAGCCTTTAAAGTAGTTCATGATATGGCGCATAGGACCGCGGCTCGAACCCTGCCTCCTAAGTAAGGCCCTCCTCATGCCAACGAACTTGAAGTCTTCGCGAGCCTTTGGAAGAAGAGATCCACAAAAATGAGGAAATTCAACATCCAAGCCAGGCGGGGGAGACAACCCCGCGTCGTCGGCCAGGCCGGCCTCAGTCATGCCAGGAATGTACGTAGTATACCCCCCCGGTGATGCTGCGAGGTCTCATGCAGGTTATTGCTTCTGGGGAGGAGTGGGCGCCGGAGAGAAAGGGAACCCCACCGTCCCAGATATGTACACACCGCAAGAAGAGTGAGTGTCCCGGGTTGTGTTCCTGGGGGCTACCTGGGCAGGTTTACCGTCCGTTGTGTACGATTGTTGGCAGAAAATCGAGGGGTTTGAGATATCGAGGTTGGGTCTAGACGGGGCAGCGCGGCGGGTGAGGTACAGAATACCCTGATCTGAGTTGAGGGGCAGCGGGGCGAGGTAGAATGTCTGAGTTGGACGGGCGTGGCCAGAGCGAGTCCCGTCAAGGAGAGAAGAGAAGAGATGGCGGGCATCGGTGAGCTCGCACACTTTGAAGACAGAAAGACGGCACTGTTTCCGTGGTGAGCTGGTTTGAGCATGTCTAGCGGAGACGATCTCCCCTCGCGCCGGATACTGAATGGCCGTCTCTCGCCTTCGTGAAACTCGTGTCGAGAGCCTTTGCTAAAGCATAAATTGCCTTGAGGAGCGGTGTTTTGACGCCCTTCTCCTCGGCTATCCGGAGGGTATTCCCAACGATGGCGTCGACTTCCATGTTTCGACCTGCCAGTGCGTCCGCAAGCATACTCGGCTGTACGCCGGGCAGAGAGCGTGCTTTTGCGCGGCCGAGCTGGTGGTCAACTTTCGATTCGGAAATGACGGGGTATCCAGCGGCTTGGGCGACTGAGGCGATCTCGAGCATGATCTGCCTGACGACGTCAGTCGCTTCGGAGGAGGAGTGCATGAATTGTACGTCGCGGCTGCGCGAGAGAGCACATATTGGGTTCCAGGAGGCATTGACGAGGAGTTTGCTCCATCGCTCGGACTGGACGTCCTCGTGGACGTGGGCTGTGCCGCCGCCAGAACCGAGCAAAGAGGCGAATGACTCGGCACGGGACGTGTGGGCTTCTGGTGCTTTTGCTGGATATGTGCCGATGTGAAGGCGTTCTACCTCGCCATGCGAGATGGTACCAGGGGAGGTCTGGGTCGCGGGGAGGTAGACGACACAGCTGAGGAGCGGGTTGTTGGGGAATTTTGATACGTAAATATCTTCTACGGCAATGCCGTTCTGGATGACGGCGATGGTGGTGTTTGACGAAACGGCTGGGGCGATTTGATCGGGGATGGATGGTGTGCTGGGGATGGCTTTGGCAGTTACGACGACATAGTCGAACGGCTTGCCTCCTGATCGAGAGACTGCCTCGTCGACTGTGCGGACGATTTGAGGTCGGACGTTGAGATTTTGTCCAAAGAGGCTCGAATTGATGGTGAAGCCCTGGGATGATGCGACTTCGTAGTTCGAGCGGCAGACGGTAAAGACGTTCTCGGGAGATACAGCTCGACAGAAGATGTAGGCATATACGGCGCCTATACTACCCGTTCCGAAAATGAGGATTCGAGGTGACATGTCTGCGCTGAGAAGTGTTAGTAGAGGACTACTGTGGTATGTGCGAAGGCCGATGGATGTATGAAGATGTCATATCAATTGTGGCAACTCTTAGATGGAGTGCGCAAGACGGAGATCCGGGGAAACAGCCGACCGGCAATCGACCGCTTGATAAGGAATCGCGGTGAGGATGGAAATGGAGGCATAGCTCAACACAAAGGAGAAGAAGATGGACGTCGGGAGCCCTGCAGAGGAACAAAATGGCTACCTTGTTGTGGATGGACGTAAGGGTTCAGATCTTGCGATGGCAGCCGTGGAGAAAGCCCGACCTTTCATTGACTTTTGAGACTTTCGAAGAGGAACAGATAGAGCTGGGCGAGAAGGTGATGTTCGAAAACGTTGCTGGCATTTGATCTGTTGTGACAGAATTCTGCTTCGTTGGACCTTTGGCCGACACACTTGGCCTGTAAGCAGCTGCCGACGCGGCCGATAAAGAGAGAAGTTCATCTCTTAGGTGGGATACTGTAAGCAAACATCCTCGCTGATACTCCGTATC
This sequence comes from Exophiala xenobiotica, assembly GCF_000835505.1. NCBI lineage: Eukaryota > Fungi > Ascomycota > Eurotiomycetes > Chaetothyriales > Herpotrichiellaceae > Exophiala > Exophiala xenobiotica. Next base: position 1,527,721 of record NW_013562492.1, read on the forward strand.
GACGTAGCTCTTTAAACGGTTACGCAGAAGTGGTTGGGAGACAGCGAACACTCTAGCAATTTGTACGGCTGAAAGAGTCGGAATTCGTGATATTTTCTTCTGAGTATCCGTAAGGGCAGATAGGAATGAAGCTCTTCGTGCACCGGATAGAGTACGAGGACATACCTGACATACAGTAGTACTTTTGGCGACTCTCTTGCTGCTTGTATGGAAGAGGAATAGTCTCCTGACCAGGGTTCGCGTAAAGCGCAAATGACGTTGATGTTTGGTGTCGCAGCCTCAAAGCCACTTCTCCCACTTTACAATAGCCACCTACGGAGTAATAACCTCTGTGTACTCAGTCAACTCCAGGCCACTATAACGGCGCCGACCCAAACAGCCATCGCATGGCACAAGGGACAAAGAGACATTGACCATCATGGATCCAGATATACCTGCACCCTCTATAGAGCGCGATGTCCTCCCCGACCTCAACACGAATTCTGCCACACCATCTCTCGCGTCGCCGTCTATTCAAGTGAAGCAGTACAACCGTTCTGACCTGAATGCTGCCGCCTCAGTCCCGCTACCGCCCTCCTCGCCTATGCGAAGTCCATATCGAAAGCCTTCTGCGAACAACTTGAAAACCAAATCAGTCTCCCCAAATTCTCCCTCACGGTCGCCCTCCGTCGCAAGTTCATACCGTGGTGAAAGACAGCAATCCACTCCCATCTTGATCAGCAAAAGATCAGCTTCAAGCCTGAGCACTGCACGAGGTGGAACACCACAGTTTCGGCGGGCGTCCTCTAATCTCAACCCTGCTTTTCCTACGACGAATGGAAAGATGCCCATATCAGAAGAACGCCCACAAATAACGGCCAGTTCGGTCGCAAAGGAATATTTCGGGAAGGAGTTGGAAGCGCATGCCTCTCTACAATCGCCCCTGGTCGTTATAGTTCAGGATTCATGCTATGGTCATCGCTTCTCCCGCCCGCGCGCAACCAAGAATGCCCTGGCCACAATTGTCGAGCGACCCGAGAGAATTCATGCCACAATACTGGGTGCGTCGACTGCCTATGTACGTCTAGGAGGGCGTCACGCTGAAGGCCAACATGCTCCTCGACCCAAGCACAATCCTCAACACGTACAAGACATCCCGTTTCAGATTCGCAAAACCTCTCGCAACATCCCACTTAGCAACCCTTCGGTGGCTTTTGTCCATGGCTCCAAGTGGATGGAAGAACTGCACATCATGTGTGACACAGCCGAAGGAAAACTTGCGCTGAATGGAAAAGAATTGGTCCGCCCAATTGGATATGGGAAGGATGAAAGTGGAAATGCTCTACCAAAACTGCATGAAGGTGACTTGTACTTGTGCAAAGAATCACTGGCCGCTCTGCAAGGTTGTCTCGGTGGCGTGTGCGACGCCGTCGACACCGTCTTCTCTTCAGATACGACGAAGCGTGCCTTCGTTTGCATCCGTCCACCAGGACATCATTGCTCCTCCAACTTCCCATCAGGCTTCTGCTGGCTCAACAACGTCCACGTCGGGATCTCTTATGCGGCCATGAACCACGGCTTGACACACGCCGCCATCATCGACTTCGATCTGCATCATGGTGATGGTTCTCAGAACATTGCCTGGGACCAAAATCGCAAGGCCCATGGCGCTGCCAAGAACACCGCTGCTCACAAGAAGACTCCGATCGGCTATTACAGTCTCCACGACATCAATTCATATCCTTGTGAGTGGGGCGACGAGGAGAAAGTTCAGAAGGCAAGTCTGTGTATTGAGAATGCTCATGGCCAATCCATCTGGAATGTTCATCTTGAGCCGTGGAAATCACACGAGGAGTTCTGGCAGCTCTATGAGACCAAGTACTTAGTTCTCCTGGACAAGGCACGAAACTTCCTGCGACATCACACAGCAAAACTCCGCTCTTCGGGAAATCCTCAACCAAAGGCAGCAATCTTCATCTCTGCTGGCTTTGATGCAAGCGAATGGGAGGGGGCGGGCATGCAGAGACACAATGTTAACGTGCCGACAGAGTTCTATGCTCGTTTTACATCCGATATCGTGAAACTAGCTCATGAAGAAGACCTGGGCGTTGACGGCCGTGTGATCAGTGTGCTTGAGGGCGGATACAGTGATCGTGCATTGACCTCCGGAGTGTTGAGCCACATCTGTGGATTTGCAGGAGGAGGGCCCGTCCACAACACCGAGAGTGCCGCTAGCGTCGGTGAAAACAAGTTGCAGACGATCAACCGTTGGATATCAGGTTCGATCAATGCTTCCGACAGCTCATACGCACCACATTGGTGGGCGCTCCAGAACCTCGAAGAATTGGAAGCAGTCGTGGCTGGTCGCCAGCCTCCCGCAGCGAAATCCTCGAAGGACACCACTGGAAATTACTCTTCGCCAACTCAGGCGTCTACTCTCAAGATGACCGAACAGGCCCGGGAGAGGCGTTCACTGTCTGCCCTTCAAGCTAGGCTGTCGCTGGAGTCTGAATATGTACCACCGCCTCCTGATGTTGACTGGGCTATTGCATCTTATGAGCTATCTCGTGTTATCATCCCCAGTGATCGACAGACTCTGAGCTGTACGCATGAGGAGCTTAATGCGGAGGCCACCAAAGCTAGGCGTGAACGGCAATCCACTTTTGGTGGACCTGCAGCCGCGGCTCCAGATGAGAGGATGCAGCTTCGAGATCGCAAAGCAAAGCTCCCGCCACCGCCACCGCCTCCTATTCCTTCAACAAGGGTCGCCTCGCGCCATGACAACCGTCGCACCACTATTGCGGCGATCAGCGACCTTCCAGATCCTACGATGCAGCAGTATGATGGAGTTATGGGTCGACCACGTAGGAGGTCAAGCGATGCGTCAAGTATTCTGTCCAATTTCCAAAACATGAAGTTGTCAGAGGACAACCCCCCCTCGCTGCCAACAAATTATACTACGAACGGCACTTCGAGAGCCTCATCTGTGGTACCGGGAAAGTCGACAAAGGCCGTCGTGGTGAAGAAGACGAGGGCACCACCGGCCACAAAGGCACCTGCAAAACCAAAATCTAGTCCTCGAAAGACGAAGGTTTCGCCTCCAGTCGGTAGTATCAACGGTGCTGTAACAACTACCAGCATTGAAAAAGGCAGATCCAACGGCAGTGGCGAAAAGAGAGAGAATTCGGACCCTTCTCCGAACGGCAGTACAGATGAGATTGATAATCTCACAAACGAGGTCAAAAAGATCAGCATCAAGTTGAAAATGTCTACGGCTGAAAAGAACGCAGCGAAAGAACAGCAGCGAGCAGGTGATGACAAGCAGAAGAAGCCTCGCACTTTTAAGAAGCAAGTGGTGCCGAAGACTTCCAAGATTGCTAAACCAGGTCCGGCAGTCAGTCTGGAGAGGTCCGCTCCTGTCCAGTCCGCGCCAATCAAAGTTGAGGAACAGACCGTGTCTGAGCCACTGGCGCTCCCAACGACCAGCGCTGTGCAAGCGAGGCGAGAGCCCGGTATGCCAACATCGGCACATATGAAGACAGTTGCGGATGCTGGAGGTTTCGATCCGATTGTCATGCAAGCGCCGGTCGACAGAACGACAGACATGACGAGCATGACTTTCCCGGAGGAATCACAAGGCCCCGCACCAGTCACTATGCCTCATCAGCAGGGTGTCAGTGCTTCCGAACCCTTTGTCCCTGCTCCGATCGAGCCTGTGCGACAAAGCATAACCGAACCCACGCTTGCTGCATACCCGTTCCCTCCCACTTCTGAGGAACCGCAACCTCCTGCCTACCAAATTCCGCAAGCCATTACTGAGGCTACTGCTCAGAGACCAAGTTCAGCTGGAGTGAGCACGCCTCGGTGGACGAAACAGGACCTTCCCGTTTTCACGGCTTCATCGCCAATCCCCTTCGCCGCACCTTTGAATGCGAGGACCGAATCTATTCCTAAGCAGGAACAAAACGGCAACTAGGAGATGTCATTCTGGGAGATTCCTGAGACACCACTGCAGAGGTCTTGAGGGGGCTAAGCCCGGGTGCCACCAAATGGGACAGAGATGCAGCTGGATCGACAACACCCTTTGTCTTTCATATTTTCCTTGGTCATGGTTCATGAGAGGGCGGCGGCGCTGCTGGAGGTAGGAATCAGAGGCTTTTCATTTCATGGTAGATTGGAGGCCGAGAACTTTCCTTTCTGCCATAGCGACGAGGCCGAGGTTGTTCGGTATCGACGATGGGAGACATTTAATTCCTTGGTGTAATTTTGCGAGATACCCCATACAGCATGGAGGAGTTTTGGACAGGGCATCTGGATTGTGTGTGGCATTTTGGAGGAAGCCTAGCTGCTCAAGGAGTGCAACCATTGGATAGGGAATGCAAGGACACCAATGCTATGAGAGATGTTATTTCCTTGGGAAGCCGATCAATTGATATCTCTGAGTGGATTATCGTTCTTTAGTCTTCGCGTTCTCGATTATACCTAGGTATGTTGCGTTACCTGGTTAGAGTGTATCTGTCTACAGTAATGTCGAATGCAGTAGGAAGAGATACCTCTACTAGTATATGTAGGTATGTGATTCGTACACCGATATACCGCACCTAGACACAAACACAAACACAATTAGGCATATATGTATATACAATAAAATATAAATACCGTCACTAGTAATACGTACAATCAGCACCCCAATCCTTTGTGGGTTGCGGCATGCGAACGCCCATTTTGGCCTCGATCCAATCCTCGATCGTCACCCAGCCCTGCCTCTTCTGCATCACGGCATTCCAGATGGCGAACTGCCATTCTCGCCACCACTCTTGCGCGATCAAGCCGGCGCGGCTGCTGCTGCTGCTGCTGCTGATGCTGACGCCGCCCAGGTCACCGCTCGGGTCGGTGTCGGTGTTGGTGTCGGTTTCGGTGTTCGTGTAGATCTCGGTGCTTGTGTCGGTCCCAAGTTGATGTTGTTGTTGTTGGTGTCGTCCTCCGACAGGGCTCGGGCTCGTCGCCGCGACATGCCAGACCGTGTCGACGACTTCGTACCTTTTCGTCGGATACAGCCGGAGCATGTTGGTGAACCAGTTGCCCGACTGCCGCTGGACGGTGACGGAGGAGAACTGCGCGGGGAACTCGACGCTGACTTTGCCCCGGTACTTTGTGGCGGCGAGGAGCGTGCGGACCATGCCTTCTAGGAGTTGGGTGGGGAGGTTGGCGATGTGTCGGTGGAGGGTGAAACTGTGCGGTCACCAAGTGAGTGTTTAGTGCATTGATTTCGTTTTCTCGCATACGCAAGGTGGCAGGACAGGGGGAGGGGGGACTTCAAAGGTGGGAAGTACTAGTGCAAGGGATGGGATGATGGCTAACGAGCATGGGAGCTGGGAAGCAGTAAAGGCTGGTAAGTAGTAGGGCTGCTGAGGCTTACCTCCTGTTCTCGGCCTTTTCTTCGACGAACTTCTTCACCCACTGCTCCAGCGGAGTCATGCGGGAATGGGAATGGGAATGGGAATGTTTGGACGAGGATGAGGACGAGGATGATGACGACTGCTCAACGGGCTTGACTCGCATCCGAGGGGATTGGGCCGACGCTCTCGTCCCGTCGAAGTCGGGCTGCCGATTGTTGTGCGTGTTGTGCGTGTTGTGCGTGTCGTGCGTGTTTTCGATGGCCAGGAGACTCGTCAGGTTCAGGGTGAGTTCGAAATCAACGTGCGTCGAGCCGGTGTCGCCGGTCAGGTGCGTGCCGCGGATGACCATGAGCGGTTTCGGCGGGAGAGAAGCCTGTTCGTTGATGAACTTGATCAGCGCGTATTGTGTCGTGGTGAGTTCCGGCTTCGTGGTGGTGAGCGACGTGTGGCCATCGGAGAGCTTGGCTTGCGCGACGCCGCAGTACTTGGGCAGGTCGATGGCACTCAGCCGCGAGATGGCGTCGAGCGGGTTCTGGCTGGGAATGGGGATGCTTGGAGTCACGGTCGGTATGGGGAGGCTGGGGATGGGAGGATTGATGTTGTCGTAGGAAGGTGGGAGGTCCTGTGGTTCCGGTTGCGGTTGAGGCTGAGATGCTGGTGTCGATGTCGGTGTAGTTGGAGGAGGTTGAGGCTGAGATGATTGTTGTGCTTGGAGTCTGGCCTTTTCGCCCGACGGCGCCTTGGGCATCTTGATTTGATTCCTTTGGAGAGTTTCGGATCAAGAGAGACTGTGATGATAAGTGAAAGGATCAATGGAGGATGCGGGATATCGATGCCGGTGAAAGCGGACGAGCTCCTTCTGCTCGGCTATCTTTATGAGAGCAGGGCGCAAAAATCACTGAAGCATGATAGAGACTGAAGCAAAGGGAGTCGGGAGTATTGACGTCCAAAAGAACAAATAGAAAATAGGCATTACCATTTCCTGTCTCTCTCGGTCTTTACCTTTTCTCGCGTATTCCACTGGATATGGAAAGGTGTGAGATGTGGGAAAAAGGATGACGGAAGTGCCGATAAAGGCTCACTAAGTTAGGCACAGCCACAGTTACAAGTTACAGGCACTCAGGCACCCATCAAACCCTCCAACCAGCATCTTCCAGGCATCATCAGGCTGGTGGCTATCGCTTCAACCAATCGCCGCTCCTATGATACACGAGAATCTTTGGGAGTTGAATGGAGGCTGTGTATCGTATCGCCAGGACACAGTAGAAGTGACTGCATACATTCTCAATGACCACCTTTCCGGCAGACTTTGACTAACGATAGAAGGCTGAATGATGGTCTATTTGCCCTACGACTCCTCCGCTCCAATGTCCAGCATCGCATCGCACCACGCTGCTAACGCGGTGAAGCTTCCTCTTTGTCGCTCACAGAATTCCTTCATTGCCAGGGACCTACCTCTTTTCCAGCCAGATATCTTGCCTTCACAGTCTTCAAATTCGTCTCTGGCACGCCTTCTCCCTTCTTGATTCGGAAGACTGTCCATCGTCGTGCTACTTTGCTCTTTCCGAGCGGAGTTGCCTTGCAGGATAGCCCATGCAATCTTCCTGTCACACACCGGACACAGATATGGCGGCTGCCGCATATCTTCCGCCACCGAGCCGCTACCCTGCATGACGCATGCCTTGTACATGCAATGATCAAGTCCAAAGCAGTGGCCCAGCTCGTGAGACGTCGTACGACAAAGTCGAAAAAGAAGGGTCGAAGCTGCGTTGGCATCGGGTGTTATGCCTGTTGAAAAAGCGTGCAGGTGCGCGTTCAACGCTTTTTGCAAAGGCGTGGATGCGAGACTGAGGGTCGGTTCATTTGCTGCCTTAGATCCTTTCATCGCCTTCCGGCCGCTTTTGCCAGAGATTCCCGCTTGACCCTGAGCACTAATCTCATCGACGAACGCCTTGCAATGACTCGCGGGCCATACATGTTCGCCATCAACGTCATGCAAATCGTCCATGATTGTGTGATATCTTGCACTCGAAACAATAGCAACTCGGCTGGCGCCCCATGCTCGTCCACAGCAGAAATCATCATCGTCGGATTCATAGATGTCATGTGCGGTCATCAGGAGCAGCGCATATGCATCGGACGGCAGGATATCCATGGCTACATCGGTAAGATCGTTCAGATTCAGCTGGTATGGGTAGGCGAAGAGTTGCGGTGGGGAGACAGTATCTGCAGGAGGTGTTGATCGCACACGAATGCGAACGATTTCACCACCAGTTGAGAGACCCACCTGTTGGCACTTTTGATTTTGGGTGCTGCATCCGCGTCTGGCAGACGACTCGTCTTCCCAGGAAGTAAAATACAGCCTCTGAGGAAGGACCTTGACCTCTAAGCCATGGTAGAAAGTGCGAAGGTAGGCAGCAATCACGTTGACATCCACGCCGTCCGCTCCCATTGGATTGGCATTCTGTACACATAAGTAACAGAAGAGTGGGCCTGACGCTGGACGCACCCTTCTCGTGTTTCTCCCAAGTCTCGGATGCTGCCAGTCTCGCATGAAAGCCACATCCACGTCGATATCTGGTGCTGCAGCCAAATAGATTACATTTCTGCGTGATGTCACGTGGTTGCGCACCCCGAGGTTCAGCCATGATCGAAAGCTTTGTGGTGGATATTTCGGATCGCAGTCGATGTCATCACCAGGCAGAATCAAAGGTGCCGGAAAAGCTTCGAGCGCATTGTTGGTTAGATAGCTGCCAGGAAGCTTGCGCTTGCCAGTGGCGGCTGTGACCAGCTGACTGTCGGTGTAGGCATGGTGGCTTGAAGCCGTGGCATATGGTGAAATGGAACAAATCAAAGTCCAGTGCTCACACATTTCAACTTCCGGGTAGAGAAGGCGAGTTTGCAAGGGGGAGACAGGGAAGAAAGTAGAAAGGAACCAAGCTATCATCTTGTGGAGCACCTCTTATATGAACGCGCGCTCGCTGGCAGCCTGCCTCGCAATGCAGCATCATGTTGAGACGACCACGCCGTCAGAGTGTGACTCATAGTCGTCTGCCTAGCAGCTCGGCCTGCCTGCAAGACCGCAGGACTGATAACGTTTAGCTTAGATCAGGATCCGGATCCAATCTGGAGCGAATGAGGCTGCCGTCTCAGACAGAGGTTGATGGTGGCCCTGAGGACTCTGATTCACTGCACCGTTCCTTTTCTTGATAGGCAGCGGGTCTGCTGAACGAGGAATATAATGGTGCTGTGCGGCAAGATTATTCAATGTTGAAGCCATCGAAGAGTGAAACTCCTCGTTGAAGTTGGATCGTTTGAAGGTGACTGGAGAGGAGGCAGTTTCGCAACCAATCATATCTAGCCGACGGTGTGGAATTTACAGGGATAAATATTGCCTAAAACGGTAGCTGAAATTCCTTGATAAGGCAATTTTTGAAGTTTTCATCAACCAACAGATGAAAGTGTGATTCGATTTTTGCCCATGTTTTGCCCAAAAGTGTCGGCGAGATCTGATTGGTTGCAAACGGGGAGACCAGCATCAGGCAGTCACTTCAAGGGCGTCCGGCACCGAGCCCGGCGATCCATCCTCCCCTATCCTCCTCCTTCCGGGCCTGTACGACAACACCGGGGTTAAAGTGACAATACCTCCGATCACGAGGCAGTCGTGGGCAGTTAACCCAACAAGGCTGACCGAAGCCTCAGACCCGTTCCTCGATCTTGTACGAGTCTCATAGATTGCGGAACTGTGTCTGCGACTATGCCCGTGAGCCTGTACTCGTTCCTTGGTACGTAGTGAAGACTGGAAAGATATAAGAATGTGCTAGGGTCGAATGTCTGTCCCCTCGTCGACAACACATTGACCTTCTGTCCTCCTCCTTTCCCATTGATCTCGATATGTCCAACAAAAGCCCACTTGTCATTTTATGTACTGGAGCAAACAGGGGTATTGGTTTAGCCATCATCCAGGCATTGGCGAACCACCCACAAACGACCAGTTCCATTTTGCTTCTTGGTTGTCGCAATGCCGACAAGGGAACTGAAGCCGTCCAGGAACTGCGCAAGAAAGGAATCACTTCCTCCGTCCAGCCTCTCGTCATCGACGTTACTTCCGATGTCTCCATACAAGACGCCGTAGCAGTGGTCAGGCGTCAATATGGCCGACTTGATGTCCTGGTCAACAATGCTGGATACGCCGCCATACCCTCAGCTTCGGATCATTCCGACTGGCGAGAAATCTACACCAGGGTGTACGACACCAACGTTACATCGGTGGCTTTGGTGATGCAGCATTTCTTGCCCCTCCTCCGCGAATCTGCAGGCAAGATCATCAACATCTCTTCTGCCCGTGGCTCGACGTCTTTGGCTTCGGGCAGAGTCCTGCCGCCTACGGTGTCCATTCAATACAGCGTGTCCAAGGCGGCCCTGAATCTGCTGACCGTCGAGATGAGCCGACAATCCGCCAATGAAAATGTCGAATTCCAGCTAGTCAGTCCTGGACATTGCAAGACTGCATTCAATGGGTACAGGGGGACCCGAGATCCGCTCGAAGGTGCAAATGTCGTGGTTGGTCTGGTCACGGCCGAGAAAGGCACATTCAAGAATTCCGGGTTTTGGGAGACCAAAGGTGGCAGCATGGACCTCGTTGAGATCCCTTGGTAAATTCAGAGTATCAGCTCCACGGGACACTGGAAGTGTTGGAGAAGTTCCAGTTGTAGCAGTCCACACATTCGTCGTCAGACTCACAGGTTGGCGTGTTATTATATGCTTCAAGGACATCAGGTATGACGACGTTCAACCGGTGATTGTTGATGCTCATATGCCATCCTTTTTCACCAACCGTGTCGTAAACGCAACGTTGCCCAGTGTGACATTGGCTCTCGAAAGCATAACCCGCCACTGAGCAGAAGGAGAAGTACCCGTTACAGGCGCCCATGAAGACAGGGTCCGCAGTGTTGCCGATATGGTAGTCCATTGTGCGCGGCGGGATCGTCAGTCCAAGTCTTTGAGCCGCTAGCCTCTGCGGAGGTGCTTCGAATGCAACCGACGGCATATTGAACGTCAGACCAACGAGGCTGGCAATCGCGCCACCCAAAGAATGGCCAACAACCCAGAACGTAGCATTCGGATACCAGGACGTGACGTTTTGCATGATGGCAATAGCCGTTGGGTAATATCTGTCCTTCTGGAGCAATTCTCGCGTGAGACAAGTTGCATTACATCCAAACGTCTCGGTGTTGCAATTGCACACAGGGCCGTACCAGAAAGGATCGGGGCGCTGACTTGCACAACAGCAGCTGAAAAGAAGGTTGTCATTCAGGCGATCGTTATTTCTCCACTTCTCGCGCGGATCGATTGTTGTTCCCTTGAATGCGACAATGACTGTCTCATTCTTCTTATCGGTGAAGACATGACCACGTAGACCGTCGCCTTTCCATCCAAAGCTGTCGGAGCGATTGAAGCCAAGCGAGCGGTTCAGCCAATCCGGCTCCGAGGGAGCCAGCACATAAGCATCACTGCACATCCTTGCCAGGTTGATCTCTGTCGGCTTATTGGACACGTCTGGGATGGTAGTCGGTACCTGCCCCCATGCGACTTCTTCCCCTTTTGTGTCGTAATCTGTGACGGGCTCATTGAAGTTCGGTTGTAGAGGTCTCGGCGATTGCTGAACACGATGACTCAGAAGCATAGGCCGGGATCTGATTACCGCAGGTCGAATGGACTCGTACTTGTTTTCGGACGTCAACTGTAATATATCATATACGGAAGCCGATATGCTGTGGAATGCTCCCCCGACAGTAGAAGTTCCAAGCTCGTGGAAGAAGGCATGACTGAGAGTAAACTCCTCCTGAAAGAATGGCCGAGTTCCGTAAAGTGCATTGGCGTTCATGGCCCAGAGCACGGCCAGGAAGCCATGTATCATCATCGCTGCCAACAGAGGTCCGTGTCCTGGCGGAATACTAAGTACTACTCGTAGATTTGTTGAGCACGTTTAGCTTCAAGGTACCTGACCGTTCAGCTGATGCCGGTAGAGATGGATGCCTGTATGAAGTTCCAACTTCTCAGATTCGTACCTTTACTCCTCCGTACGTTCTGCGTGACTGGCCTAGTGGGCCACTCAAGCGCTGACTAATCAAGAAGTCTCATACCAACAGGAATCTCCATCCTTTCTCAATCATAATGTCCATCCAGAAGACCTCGGACTTTTCTTGATCGCCCATGTTCCATGTTGTGAGCACAATTTCTTCCACAATTTCGAGCGACCTGTATGGCAGGATCTCACGTATTGATTGGAGGCGCCTGAGGATTGTCGTGCGCGCCTCGGCAACATGGTCCAACCCCAGAGCATCGCGGAGTGAGCCGTCAAAACCCAAGTCGATGAGCCCCTGTTGCGAAAAGCCACGAAGAGCAGCAAATTGATCCACGGAATCCATCATGACCGCAAGAGCTGGAGGTGTTTCTTCCAACAGTGAGTTGAAGTTAGTCGTATCGTCCTGATGGTACAGCTGGAGGACCGCGGACTCGGAGGATGGCGGCTTTCTTAGTTCCCCAGCAATAATAACCAAGAGGATGGATTCGATACTGCGCGTTCCCGAGCACGGTGCATTGAGGCAGACGATCTGAAGGGCGTGAGTTGCCAGGGCAGTCAGCCATAGCAGTCTTCTCTGTTCCGCTTGCTGGCTATCCGAGGAGGCGTCCTCAGCAAGCCTCAGTCTCACATTCAGCAGGTCTGGGAACGTTCTGTAGAGTAAGATTAGAGCTGAAAGGCGATAAACCTCTGCAGTGCGAACAAGATCCTCCAAGGGCGTGTCAGGGTCACCCAAATCCAAGAAGTTATGAGTGCGTGGAGAGTCCATCGATAAGGCTTCTTCTTCCAGCCTTCGGGCTTCCTGCAACGGCCGGTGTCCCTCTTGCAGCCTGCTCAAGCTTGTGAAGGACTTCTCGCAGCCTTTGTTCATGAACCAGGGAGCCCACGTCCCCGAGGAGCTTTTGCGCCTCCGGGGACACGCCAGTGAGAGGATGCGGGATTCTTCTGTCGCTCTGCGTGGACTCGCTGCTAGTACCAGCGGCACTAAGATCACCAAACGGAGGCTCGAGGAGACAGTCCTGCCTCGTGTCGGTGACGAAACAAAGCCCCATCCACCAGTATATGAGTGACTGGACGAAAAAGTCCTGATGATCACTGCGGCAGGCGTTGGACTTGGAGTCCTGGTAAACGTGCCGGTATATGCGGACGGCCGCATTGTAATGGAATATACTAGGAGTGTTTGAGCAATCCCAATTCGTACTGAGGCCGAACATAATAACGGCCATCAAGACTTCTTCGACTTTCGCTTGCTTTGAAGTATCTAATTGTGCCACTTCGTGCTGTAAGCGATGCAATAGGTCGGTCTGTGTGTCTTGGACCACCAAAATGCTGCTGGTGCCGAAGACGCTAGAATTGAGGAACACCGCGGTAAGGTATCGACACAGGGAGAAAACCAGCAGGGATTCTTTCGTCCGTGACACAGCCATCGTCCGGAACTCGTTGCGGTCTGTATCGAAAGCGGTCAAGGATTTGCAGATGTTTTGCAAGAAAAAAATCGACCTGGACTTGGGAATTGTCGATTATGGTGGCTGGCGGCTGCCACAAGGCCCGGCCGACGACTCGAGACGACTGTCGCGACGGTGTCAGCGATGTCTGACTGGGCCGAGTTTGTGAGGATGCTGTAGATCCGTTGAATGGCAAAGATTGCTCTTCCTCTGTGTAAGTCCTCTTGGTAGAACTAGCTTTATGTATTACAGTCTCAATCTGCACCAAGGTAGGGTGGCTTGACTGTCAGAGCTAGAGCAGGCTCATGCACATTATAAAGCACGCTGAGCGCTCTTGTTCGACACGCAGATGAGGCATTAGAACTCTCTGTGCCCGCGGCGTCGGTCGGACTGGCAGGGGCGGCCCTCGCCTCATTGGAAGCACCTTTTCCCTTAGTCGGCAGGCTTGGGTGCTTTTCGTGTTTGACTGACCATCTCCATCGTGGCGCGTACCCTGGACACTCGAGGTTCTTCGCTGTGCACTGCTTGCAGGAAGGCCTAGATTCGTCGCATTTTACCTGTCGAACAGATCAGTGTATCGCAAATAGCCTGTTCTACTGGAACATATCCTTCGCTCTTTGCATGTGATACACCCGGTTCGAGATTTGGCCGCTTTTGTCCGCAAGGACATTGTCGAGATGCACCCGAAGTCAAAAAAAACCCAACCCAGCAAAGCATGCGTGGGCAGGAAAAGGCATAGAGAGTGTGGTTCTTCGATTTAGTGATGTTTCCATTCAACCAAGTCGTTGCATGGAAACCAGTGGTTGTTGGCAGCAGGATAAAAGATATCTGGGTCGATGCCTCCGTTAGTGAGCCCTAAGCGTGCCTAAGTTAGTTATACGGTGGCCGAGTTTATCCACCATCATCCACTATAATTACATTATTCGTGGGCGGGTCTGTCTACGGATCCTGGAAGGGTGTAGAGAAGGTAGTCGCGGCCGATCAGGTCTTCCCTTTTGTCCTTGCAAGGTCCTTCGGCACCTAACTTCTGTAGTGGGGCCTATGCTACTACAGTAGTAGCAATGAAGATTAGGTATGCTTCATAGGCCGAATAGATGCATGCACTACCAGTATCTCACCAGGATGCGTCGCTCACGACACTTCTACAGACATCTCTACAAAACAATTCTTCCTCTTCAGTAACACTGCTTTTGGGTGACCTTTTCGCCGGGGCGATTTCTCGACCCAACGATTTCTCCTTCTCCCTATGTTCGACCAAGCAAGTCTTGATCAGCGACTGGAAGTGTAGCACACCCTTCTCATTGTGAGGGTGCAATGGTCCCGATACATAACCTCCGGCGTTGATATTCCTTTGGGCATGGGTACACAAATACTTGTCTTCGCGCTCGACCTGCTTGAAGAACCGGCCCATCTCCTCAAAATCTTGGTCGCAACTGTGATCGTAGCGATAACGCTTCATGTCAAAGGCACCTAATCTCTCTTGAAGGTCCACATGCTGGAACGATTCTTCCCAGCTGACTTCAGGCACTTTGGCCGAGTCGAGGTTCACCCAGACAAACTTTCTTTCGTCGACCTTGAGATGAACGCGGAACAGGCCATGCTGAGATTCGTCAAATCCCTCGACCCCGGCGAACTTGGGTGCCTTGGCAAGGTTGCCGTTCAAACCGTAGGACCAACCTTGCACAATGTGTCAAAGCGAATTGGGTGGGTGGAGGAATCGATCCGTGCTCACCATGATATTTGCAGGCGAGAATACTTGCATTGCCGCTGTCTTGGAGCACTACCGGGAACGCTCGATGGCGACAAACGTTCAAGAACGCATTCAGGTTGCCCTTGCAGTCACGGATGATGAAAAATGGATAGCCCGCGATTGTGAATTTCGCATAAGCACCTGGTGCTTGGAAGCGAAGCTCGTGGGAGACAAGGAGCCATCGCCGGGCAAAGATTGCTCGACGTTCGCACTCGTATATTCCTCGTGTGGAATACCAGGATGCAGGTAATGTAGCCCCAACACCTGGTGTGCTCTCGTTCGACTTGACTGCGTTCATCGGATCAGTTCGATCTGCTTGCTATGACAATCATTTGAGGCAGCTATTGGAGCGGTTCGTTTACATCTAACCAAGTCACCTACCTTACCTTGTCTTATAGCGTCTCGTCACAGGGGTAAACGAGCATGAGTGGTGGTCGGAAGGAGAGTACGCCATGGAAAGGCTTCCGCGGATGCCAAAAGACGAGCTTGACCAAACCGGGAGAACAAATGCGATTGGTTGAAGCAGGACTTCACAGTACTAATAGTCTCATATTCGACCGTGTTTGCTCGGAGCTCCAAAGATCGTTTCTTTGGCTATCTCAACGAGCATTCCGCTCAGACCAGGACAGGCCGAAGCACCTAAAGAGATATTGCTGCCCTTTATAAGGACAATATCCACCAACCCTGCATCCGACCGCGAGTATGTATCCGCCCACAATCTAGCCATCAATCTGCTCCCGCACTTGAAAGCAATTCCGTAATCGCTCGTCGAGAAAGCAATAGTACTACCTCTGTGGATCACAAACACATCTTCAGCTGTGACTGTGTTCTTTGTGCCATCGTCTTCATCCTGCAGAGTAATGATACCTAGTGCATGCGTCAGGTACCATTTGCAATACTAAGACGAGCTTCATGTACCTTCAATGACGATCCCGACCTCGTCATACTCGTATTTTGGGGGCGCCGTCGGCGGTCCTTGCTCGATGCGGAACCACGAGCCAACTATAGGATTCTGAACTTGTTCATCACGGCTCCCCAGGCAGTCGGCTGTACCAGAGCGATTGTTAGCAACAAGACTTTCGCTCAATTGAGATTGCGGCTCAAATCCGCTCTTGGGTCGATTCCTAGGGGCACTACTAGTACTCACTGAAATATACATGCTCTGGTACGCCTGGCAGATTCTGAACCTTGAATTTCTCCGTTTTGGGCTTGACGTCGAATACCATTATGACCAGCTATGCGTGCCTGCCTGATTCCGTGAACACAATCACCGTGGCGTGTAGCAGATCTTGTTGACATTCTCAAGCAGGTCGCTCCGCAGTACTTATCATTGAGTGTCCGGCACGAGGGATGGAGCTGGATTGGGAAATTTGTACCTTCGGAAATGACCCGCTTCCGTATCTGAGGGTACCAAGAGCGGAGTGGGTGCACGATATGTCATCGAACACGAGGGTACTGTACTATTTTCCGCACCAAAGTCTTTGCTTTCGTCCACTCTTACTACCTTCAATAACAACACATACTGTTGAGGACATTCCGGATCGTTTCTTCGGGCGTCACGATGGCCAGATCACGCGAGGGATACCTCTGGACGAAGGCTAGCGGTTGCTCACAGGGCCTCACAACCAACGCAGTCGTCTCCAGCTCCCGAAAAATACAGTCGAACTATGATGTGATCATCATCGGAGCTGGGTTCGCAGGACTGATAGCTGCCCGGAACCTTTTTCGCGTTACCATCACCTGAAGGTGTTGCTCGTCGAGGGACGAGACCGCATCGGCGGCCGGACATGGACAGCAGAGGCATTGGGCAAGAACTTCGAGATGGGTGGAACATGGGTATGTACAGATAAAGCTTTCGAGGATAAAGATAATGGACCAATCTCCCTAACGTTAACGAAAACTATCAGGTGCATTGGAATCAACCACATTTGTACCACGAGCTGCACAGGTACAACCTCCACAAGCATCTCAAGACATCTGCAGGCACCCTTGAAGCGGTGCAGATGTTTTATCGACAAGCCCAGGGTCCGGTGCAAGAGATCGACGGCAGCGAGTTCGGCCGAATCGTACAGAGTGTCGCCGAAAAGTTCTTCGATATCGACGGCATGGACAGCAGGAAGCTTATGCCCTACCCGCATGATCCATTCCGTGCAACGGCGCCCTGGAAGAAATACGATCATCTTACTGTTCGACGACGCCTCGACCAGCTCGATCTCCCCGCCCTCGATAAAGAATCCTTCGAAAGCACGGTCAATTCGTTTGGAAGTGCTCCCGGCAGTGAGATCGGCTTCGTCGAAGCTCTGCGCTGGTACGCTCTGGGTGGGCACAATATGGCTCAAGTCTTCGAGCTGGCAGGTATCTACAAGCTGGGCAAAGGTGGCATGACCGCCTTCGCTCGGTCCATCCTGCGAGACGCGCGATGCGACATCCTTCTGGACACCATAGTCTCCGAGATCATCTCGGACGACGGCAGTTCCCAAGGAATCGGCGTTGTCAAGTCCCGGGACGGGCAGTGGATCTTGAAGGCTAAGGCGATCGTGTCCACGGTGCCTTTGAACTGCCTGAGCGACGTCAAATTCACTCCAGAGCTCAGCCCCGCGAAACGCGAAGCCATTGCCCAAGGCCACATCAACAAGGGCGCAAAGATCCATTTCAAGCTTGCACGCACCGAGCCAGGCTGGTTCGCCGCGTGCGATGGCTACGGCGATTCACCCTTTTGCTTCTCCTTCTCCGACCATAACGGCACCAAGGCGTCCGGTCCAGACGGGACATACTGCATCGGCTTCGGATATAACGGCTTTCTTCGAGATCCGCAAGACTGCACCACCATAATCGACCAGTTCAAGCGCAACATACGTCCAGACGCCGACGTTGAAGCCTACCTTACGCACGACTGGACGAGCGACCCACTGTCCAAGGGCACCTGGAGCTGTTGGGGTAGCGGGTGCATGACCAAGTACCAGCAAGAGCTTCAAAAGACCCACGGCAATATTTTCTTTGCCAGCGCCGAATGGGCGGAGGGCTGGAGAGGGTTCGTGGATGGCGCGCTGGAGAGTGGGCAGAAAGCGGCGAACGATGTGGCGGCTTTGCTCAACGCCTGTCCTCGGCCCAACTTGTAATCAACGTAGCTAGACGTATCTCAACATCCCTGATTATACGTCTTTGAAATGCCATGCGAGGCTTTGGCGCAGTATCGGGGACGGCAACCTACATGAGACAATACTTGATAAGACAAAGAATATCGTTTTGCAGTTCTTTCGGCGCAAATTCTTGCTTGAGAAATGACCTGCCTGATTATACGTGTCGGTTCTCAGGCTCGGCACAGGCTAGAACCTAGCTGGGACTTGTATGGGCTGAAGATCGGATACATTAAAAGCACTGACAAGCATCTCTCTGCTTGCATGATAATCATCAATGCATAAGTGCCATCTGAATCTTCCAAATCCCTCGCAAGAAGAAGCTGAACAGTGCACATACTGGACTCCGATAACGCACCGCACCGTCTGGCTGTCTGTCTATCCCGGAGCCATTTCCAACCTTTCAACCAGCATGGATATGCGACACCGAGCGTCCCAAAGTCTCGATCACCAGGCCTGTATATACCTTCCTTCCTCGCAAGAACCAGTAGACCACACTCAACATGAAAACTCCACCGAGGACAACAGAGGCATAGTTGAAGTTGTGAGCGGTGACTGGCCGATAGGGAGGGAAAAGGAGAAACACGCAGCAGAAGAGCGTCTACAAGGCGGAGACAATGTTGAGAAAGGTGCCAAACCTGCCGAGCTTGAAGGGCCCATACACCAATGTCTGCGGCCTGCTGATCCGACGCCACAGGATGGCGAGGACAGGCAGCAGATATGAAAGGTAGAGCCCCACGACGAAGAGCGACAAGATGGCATTGAAGGCAGTAGTGGCTGCAATGTTGAGAAGTCCGAGCAGCGCAAGAAAGAGCGTGGTCGTGATGATTGCCAACGTTGGAATTCCTCGCTTCTCGTCGACGCGTGAAAGGAAGCGAGCGAACGGGAACGCGTTGTCTCGCGCGAGTGCCCATAGTGTCCGAGCCGCAGAGACGACCAGGGGAATAGTGGCAAGCGTGGCCATGAGGACCACGGCCGTCGACATTGCGGTCGCAGCGCTCAAGCTGCCCGTGATAGTGTAGAACATCTGAATAATCGGAAACCCCGTAGCGGTCTCGTAAGCGGAAGCAATGTCGCCCATGCAGAAGAGTACAGCCAACAGAAATGCGAAGCCCATTGTTCCGTTGATGACAAGAGAGCCGATCATAGCCCGAGGGACGCCGATTGCTGGATCGGTCATCTCTTCGCTCAAATGAGTCGCCCCGTCGTAGCCGACCATAACGTAGGCAGAACTCAGCATGCCAATGCACCATGCCACGCCATTGCTCTGCCAGCCCGTTTCGTTTTCGAAGTCGCTAAAGACAAATGAGGCAGAGTTCTTCGTCGGCGAGACCACGCATATGGCGACGAGCAGGACGATGAAGAGACCAACGTGAAGAATCATGGTTGCATTCTCGACCTGTGGGAGGATGTGCATGCCCCAGATATTGACCACCAGTGCGAGTGCAAGGATAGCCCAGTAAAGAAGAGTTCCGTGCCATCGCTCATAAACGTAGGTAGGATCATTCAGCACAAGAAGTCCTTGGATCATGGTCCCCGCCAGGAAAGGGGCGCTTGCAGCAACGGATTGCCATCCGAACATTGTAAGCCAGCCTGTACCCCAACTTAGGGGTCGCGAGATCGACCGAGGAGAGAGTTCGGCCACGAAATGATATTGTCCACCTGCGGACGGAATCCTGCAAGAAATCAGCACCCATAAATCTCAAGAGTCACAAACGCATTTTTGCAAATCTCGGTTCTTACATCGACGCCGCTTCGGAGAGTGAAAGAGCAGTGGCAATGGTCCCGAAAAATGCCACTGTCAGTCTGTCAGAGAGGGCCCAAATCCGAGCATCTTTGTGTGCAAGGGGTATTACATATAAAGCCATGTACCAGTGAAACTGGTCCACCACTTATAAGTCCGGCTGCCATGGTGCTGCAAAACGCTTCCCACGTCGCCATCAGCGAAACGCAGGCAGCAAGCATAGACACCCAAGTGAGATTCTTCGCCAGCTAACACAGGCCAGTCAGATACGGACCGAAGTTTGCCACAGTTGCCTCGACTCACTCCTGGCGTAGGCCTTGCTACACCCGCCTCGGAAGAGGGGTGGCCTGCTTCACTGTTGGCAAAGAGTGTAGCCGGGTTGCTGCTAGCCTCTGCTGCTTTGGAGATTGCGTGGTCCCTTGTGCCCATGACGTTCCACTACCGCCGTATACTCGAAGTCTGGAAGGAAGGAAGCTTTTGAGACCGCACCTATCCCAGAGGTTGGACGGCGGTTGAGGTACCGTAATTTCTGATTCGGAGCAATGGGAATATGGAAGCGTAAGGGGGAGAAGAGGTTGAGAAGGTGAGCGGATTGGGAGTTTGCTGAGAAGGCAGCCTGCCGTTATGCTTCATTGTCGCTACTAGTAATCGAATAATTCGAGCTAGTTATCTCTCGCTTCCTCCCAGATAGATGGGGTACCTTGGTTGTGTTGATCCCCAGCTTTTGTGGTCCTGTGGCCTAGTCAGGACAAAATGTGCGTAGGAGGGAATGCTTCCGATGGGCCTCTTGAGCCGCACAAGCCCAAGCGGAGCCCCTTTCCCGCGAAAATGGCTGCTGGATAGAAGCATCCATACGTTGTCGATGGTCAGGTATGTCACCCCGGTCTCATCAATCATTGATGGCAGATGTATGGCCAAGGTGCACATCAGTGCTAACGATTGTTTTACTGATGGTCACCTTCAGATATCCAACATTCAAATGAGCATCCATGACTTGTTTCAGGTTTAGGTGGGCACTGTTATACCACTGCACGACTTCTGCTTTGATACTAGACAGACACCATCCCCAACGTCGAGGACACCCCTTCTTGAACACGAGGTGCCCTTGATCAGTAACGCGGTCACGAGGCTGCTATGTCGATCCGTTCACCACCACAGTCCCCAGGGGTTAACCGCCTTGCAAGAGAAGGTAGGGCGAGGAGGTACGGTAGAATCGTCCTATTTATATACCTACCCACTGCAGTTCTTTGACGTTTCTTTGACTTTCCTCTCACCGAAGCAGCAACAATGAAGTCGTTCCCGCTCCTCCTCGCTGTGGCCGCCTTGGTGGCAGTCTGTGCAAGTGGTTTTGCTGCGTCTCTCGCCGACGTTGGGGCTCGTAACTTGTGCATCGACTGTCACGTCGGTGACAGCTGGATCAACTGGACCAGCGAATGCTCTGAGCTGGCAGGGGAGAATATGGCAGGATTGAGCTGCGCGAAATTCGACGTCCCCCTCGACTACACCGAGCCGGAATGCCTGACCACACTGGCCTTGACCCTCGTCAAGATTGACGCCGTCAAGGAGCCCGTCAAAGGAAGCATCCTCTTCAATCCTGGAGGACCAGGTGAAAGCGGTGTCCACGCTGTGATCTCGCAAGCACAGTCCTTGATGACGTGAGTCTTTGTTGTGTTCTCAGGAGGCTGTCTTGTTTGATAACTGACCTCAGACAGTCTCACTGGTGGCTACCACAACATCATCGGCTTTGATCCTCGGTTCGTGACGTCCTTGCTTTCGCCTGGAATAGAACATGCGGCTGACAAGCAGTAGAGGCGTGAACAAGACGCTGCCTTTCTCCTGCTACAGCTCCGACAGCCTGCGAAAAGCACTGTCCCCTTTTTCGCCTCTAGCAAATTCCTCGGATGCTGCAACTGGCCAAAGATTTGCTGCTTCGGAAATCACGGCGATGCATTGTCTCAACAACACTCAAGGTATCGGAGGTCTTCTGGGAACAGCGTTCGTTGCGCGCGACATGGTTCGGATCATAGATGCTCTTGGCGAAGACGGCTTGCTTCGATATTATGGTAAGCCCACATGTCAACTTGATAACCACCCTGGCCGCTGACATGAACAGGTGTCTCGTGGGGCACTTTGTTGGGAGCCACTTTTGCTGCCATGTTTCCAGAGAGAGTGGACAAAGTCGTTCTGGACGGCAATATCAACGTGCATGAATACTATTCTGGATGGTACGTCAACACACGTCTTGCTCAGAAAGTAGAAATGTTTGACATGGTCCAGGGAAACCGAAAGTTTCATCAACATGGACGACGCTTACGCAGGAGTATTCTCCGGTTGCGTTGCCGCCGGTAACGGTTGCGTGCTCGCATCCAACTTTGCAGATGCGGAGGAGATGCAGATGGCTGTCGACCAGTTCCTTGCCATGCTCAAATACAACCCTGTCCCATACTCCTCGGAGCAAGGTTTCCAGATGGCCACTTACGATAAGGTCAAAACAGCCATCCTTCTGGCACTGTACAACCCATCGCATTGGCCGTGGCTAGCGCAAGGGTTTGCAGAGATGTTTTCCGGAAACCTCGCTGGGTTCTTCGACGCGGTTTCGCACTGGTACGATCCAGATGATAACGACGATCATGTCGGTGCTGCAATCACTTGCGGCGACCAAGCATTCCGCGCTAGGGCACTCTTTGAGCTTGAGCCCCTCTTGACGGCCTTGAGCGAGTCAAGCAAGTTTGGAGGCCTCGACTTTGGCACCGATAATGCCTTTGCGTGCTCAACGTGGAAAGAAAAGGCAAAGGAGATTTACTCTGGCAGCTTCCAGATCAAGACCAAGAATCAGATCCTCCTTGTCGGCAATACCTATGACCCTGTCACACCTCTTGCGTCGGCAAGGAACACAAGTGCCGGCTTCGATGGCAGTGTCGTGTTGCAGCACAATGGCTACGGGGTAAGTACTTCGACTCTCCGGGAGACTAGATAACCTGGCTAACGCCCTAACAGCATACCTCAGGTGCACAGCCTTCTCTTTGCACTGCAAATACGATTCGGGCATACTTCAATGAGGGTATCCTGCCCGCTCCTGGCACTATTTGCGAGCCAGATCTCCCATTATACGGATATAAGATCTCGTCAGACGCCAGCGGGGGCAATGGCACGGGGAGGTCGATCTTCAGCCGACAAGAGGAGGATGTGGCCCTTCTTGCTGCAGTGGCAAATCTTGCAGATGCGATACTCCCTTAGGCTTCCGGACATGGAAGGTTGGACACTAGAGGCGTAACTTCTCATTGTGATGCCATCACAATACGGGCTGCGGCATATCCTGCTTCAAAATTGCTTTGAGCAATGCTGGGAAGCCATGTAGAGCCTCGGGTTCGAATTTAGTGGATCTCCATGCCACAACGCCATCAGGTCGCACAAGAACTGCTCCATCCTTCCCAACCCCACATAGACCTGCCCAGCTGGCGTCACGGTCTGTCCAATTGTTCTTCCCATCAATGACCTCGACCTCAACATTATGACTTCTAACTTCGTCCCAGAGGCCGTCAGTTTGCGTCAGGAGCACGAAGCGGTCAAGCTTCACAAGATCTCGCGTGGAGATAACCTCGTCTTTGCGTTGAAGATAGGCATGAGGTAAGTGGTGGCCGGGAATCGTGGACGGATGATAAGCCGTAATATTAAAAGAGCCGTCTTTAAGAAGTTGGCCACCATGTCGGCTTTTGGCGCCCTCGTTGTTGATGTCAGCTGAAGGGTAGAACCAGCCTATTTCGATTCCTGGCGCATGAAACTCCAAGTCGAGAATTTCGCCTGCTTTTCTCACCGCTTCTCTCTTCGCATGGTGTTCTGGACGCCTTGAATCGAAGAAAGCGTCCAGAGCATCAAAATTCTCCTCCGTAGACGTGTCAGCAGTGATTCCCACGGCACTGTCCATAATGTTGCTATGATTCCGCATGTTGTGCAGACTATTCGTTGCAACTCGCTGCGCAATTGGTCGGCGTTCTTCCTGGTACGTGTCGAGCAGTGCATTGTAAGTACTCGGTGAACCCGACTTGGTTGCGAGTGCCAATTTCCAAATCAGATTGTGAGCATCTTGAATACCAGTGTTCATTCCAAGAGCACCCCAAGGTGGCACGCGATGGCAGGCGTCCCCAATCAGGAAGACACGACCACCTTGGCTGCGATAGCGATTTGTAATCCTGGCATTGACCATCCAATGACTGAGACTCAGCAGGTCGATATCAAGATCAGGCAGCTCGAGACTGGTCTTGATCCGCTGAGTCATGGATTGGGCATCGAACTTCTCCGGATCATCAGGATGTTTTGGTGCAGCATAGACCCACTCAGCGTGTGGTTCCCACGCTGGATAATAAGGACCTAGATGGTATAGGTAGCCACCGCCCAGGCTACCTTTGAGCTTGGGATTCATGATCCACGAGATGAACACCCTCTTGTCAGGATGGGTAGAAGTGATATCAGCCTTGAAGTGAGCAGTGACCATATCGACAATATCGTGCTCTCCTTGCCACTCAATCCCCAGACTTTCTGCCAGCCCTCTGCCGCCGTCAGCGCCAAGGACATAGCTTGCCTCGATCTGCTCGCTCGCTCCATCCTTCCGTTGCACGGTCACCACGACTCGATCCTGCTTTTCTTCGACTTCGATGACTTTTGTGTTATATCGGATCCCGCCAGGGTTCAGCTGCAGTGCCCGTCTCTGGAGTATCGGTTCGAGGCGTATCTGGGCCAAAATACTGTACTGAACAGGGCTCGCACGCTCGTGTTCATCGCGATACCGTCCTCCACCCCATGCCTCTCGGCTATAGATCTCGCATCCATTGGGACCGAGATTGGTGTACCATGCCGTCTTACTAACGGAGTCCAGCGGTGCTCTGTGCTTTTTGACCTCTTCTTCGACTCCGAGCTGTCGAAAGATCTCTATGGTCCGTTGATTCAGTCCACATGCTTTGGGATGGATTGACGTTCCTGGGAATTGTTCGAAGACGCAATGAGGTATGTCTTGCAGCGACAGCAAGATAGACGATACAAGCCCGATAGGGCCGCCCCCGATGATGACGACTGGGAGCATTGGGGCCGGCAGTTGCGACTTCAACCATAGATCATCTGCTGCTCGTTCCAAAGGGACAGTTTTCTGAATAATAAGCAGGAGCATTTCTCTTCAGGAATCCGAGCCATACCTCCATCTCAGGGTTTTCGACGTGGGGCTTCTCAGACTTTTCATGACTGGTTCATTTGGCATCCGGATAGCTCCATCCTGCTCTGAACCCGCAATTCGCGCTTAAACCGCCCATCCCTGTATGCCCTGCAGCTGCAATTAAGACGTCGAAAATGAGACGCTGCCATAGGTGCAAGGAAGTCGGCAGCTTGTGTTGGAAGAAGGGCCACCATGCTCCAGAACGAACAGGCTGTCGGTGCGTTAGCCCTCGTTGCACCTAGGTGCCTTGTGTTTCGAGATGTGGTAGAAGGGCAAACTGTTTCAGAGGCTCGACCGCCTCATTAGCCGCCAGTATCCGCCAAGCCTGTCACACTTGCTCAGGTGCCCCAGGTGCCCGCTGGAAGCCCCTGGAGCCGAGGGAGCTTGCCGATGGGCTCGGTGGGCAGGAGTGGGCAGGGTGGGCACTGGTGGGCCAGCTTTGAAGCTCACACCTCCCGGCCTCGATGACAACATCCTTCTACGACTTGTACTGAGAGAAGGTCTTAGGGTGTTTTGGAAAACAAAGCTTTCGCGAGAGAACAACATCTGCTGCACCATGTGGGATAGATAGGCTGGACGGAATGCCTTTACATATCACGCCACTTGCTTGACCATCCAACAGCACCGAGCTCTACTGAACATCCATTGACCATTGATACTCAATCACGACGCGTCGCATCCCTAATTCACATTACATCGCTAAACATGATAACTGAAGCCCTGGTGGTGTCCAGCCCTGGAGCACCTTTCAAATACCAAAAGGTCGAGCTCAACGATGATCTCCGACCGGATGAAGTCGCCGTGCGCATCAAAGCCACTGGTGTCTGTCACACCGACCTAAATTTCTCCAAGGAGAAGACCATGCCAGAACTATTTCCTGCTGTACTAGGACATGAGGGCGCCGGGATTGTGGAGCGCGTTGGGTCAGAGGTCACCAAGGTCGCTCCCGGCGACCATGTTATTGTCTGCTATACGAGTTGCGGCAAGTGTCAGTACTGCCAGCGCAAGGAGACCTCTTATTGCGATTTGTGGTTCCAATACAACTTCGGCATAGGCCGCCTAGACGGGTCGAAGACCTTTTCATCCACGGCGGACGGGAAACGAATCACTTCTCACTTTTTTGGACAAAGCAGTTTCGCGAAAAATATTCTCGTGTCAGAGAACGGCTTGGTCAAGGTCGACAAGCATATCCCCTTCGAGAAATTGGCACCTCTGGGGTGTGGAGTGATGACGGGTGCTGGAGGTACTGATTGCCGTTTCTCCTCTTCGTGTGCTTGCATGCTGACTGCACCTCTCAGCGATGCTAAACGTCATAAACCCAACATCTGAGATGACAGTCGTTGTTGTGGGAGTCGGGACGGTTGGACTAGCGGCTATCATGGCTTTGAAGCTGCTCGAACGACCTCCGAAAAAGGTGATTGCTGTGGACATAGTCGGCAGTCGTCTTGAGATGGCCCGGGCATATGGGGCAACTCACGGAGTCAATTCGAAAATTCGGCCAGACCTCATGAAGGTCTTGATGGACATCACTAACGGGCACGGGGTTGATGGTTCAATCGACACCACAGGTCGGCCCGCGGTGCTCAAAGAACTCATCCACAGCGCTGCAAGAAAGGGGAAAGTCGTGTCGGTGGGCGTAGGAGACGTAAGTTGTGGTCTAATGCGATCCAAAGTACAAGGAACTGACTGTGACTAGCTTTCGGCGGAAGCGTCGTACAACATTTTCGAGATGGTTAATTCAGGGTGCAGCTACCACGGATGCTGTGAGGGAGACTGCTATCCTCAAGAGTTTCTACCCGAGTTGTTGACGGCACACCAGCTCGACAAGTTTCCTTATGATCAAATGATCAAGACTTACCCAGCGAAGGACATTGCACAGGCCGCGGATGACATCCATAGCGGCAAGACTGTCAAGGCAGTCTTATTGTGGGATTGACACCGCTGTGGACATCGCGAAACGCCCTTGACGCTACCTAAGTACTTGCTCAGTCGTGCTCAGTATAGCAATCCTAGTCAGACGGCCGAGATTTTCTGTGTATAGGCGACATATTATAGCAGTTTCTTGTCAAAGATTCGTCAGACAATACCAGTTCTCGCCTCGTCGCTTAAGCCTGCATATTGCCACGCTTACCAACCTTGGAAGACGAGGCTCAGTCACAGCCTCGGCGCGGGGAATTTGTAGGCATGATCCGGAAGATTCCAGCCTTGTTATGCAACCAAAACTCGCCTCTGCCTACACAGTACTCCGTGGTGACGACTGCTTTTGCCAGCCTGAGCTTGCCCACAGTGGCAATCTGCTTAGTATTCCACTACTGAGACTCATATATCGTCTGGTCACCATGTCGACCCCTTCACCCGCTCCCGAGCCCTCCTCATACACCGCCATGGACAGCGACGTCGAAGCCATAGGCAGGCACTGCGAGTTTGCTTACTGCCATCAACTGGATTTCCTCCCCTTCCGCTGCGACTCCTGCCACCATACCTTCTGCCTCGACCACCGAACCGAGACCGCACATAAATGCCCTCGCGCAGGCGAATGGGCAAGCAACAGACGGCGCAACAGCGTCGGCCGAACCTCAGGCACTTCAACACCCAAACCAGACCATTCGAACGCCGTACAATGTAGCAATCCAACATGCAAGACATTCATCAACACTTTACAAAACACGGGCGTGCATTGCCAGCACTGTAATCGGGGTTACTGCCTGAAACACCGCATGCGGGAAGATCACGACTGTAAGAACCTCATACCGTTGGGAGCGAGACCAATCGACATCGCTATGCAAAGCAACAAAGAAAAGATCAGGCTCGGCTTCGGACGATTAAAACAATGGGGCAAGAATCAGCAGGAGACGCTACGGCCTAAACCCAAACCTTCGAGTCGCGCAGCGCAACTGGCCGAGTTGAACACCCTGAAAAAGAACGCCAAAGGCGATGACAAGCTACCCTCCGAGAAACGGGTATATCTGCATGTCGAGGCTGAGGCTGCGAGTACGACGAGCAAACTACCTAGGGCGGATCTGTTCTTCTCACAAGATTGGCCCGTGGGTAGGTTGCTTGATGAGGCTGCGAAGAGGCTGCAGGTCGCAAACGTGAACAACAGGGTAGAGACGGAGGAGCAGAAGTTAAGAGTGTATCACGTCGAAGCGGGAAGACTACTGGAGTTCTCTGAGAAGGTCGGGAAGGCTCTCATCAATGGGAACACTGTAGTACTGTTGAGGGGGGTCGGACCGAGGGAGGCTCAGGCATGATAGACGACCTCTGTTGTTGCTGTTGGCGACCCGACGAATGCATATGCCAGCGACTTGATCTGCAATGCTTAGCGACGGCGTTATTAGGATATATCCCACATTTACTCATTTAGTCGAACTTTTTGCCATGAGAAATCGAGATAGAGACGGGCCTCGTACTGCCGGATTAGGCAACCACTCTACGACCACTTCATTCCATACCAGGTAGTTCTGCGGTTTGCGGTGCTCGGGGGTGGCCGATAGTGGGAGCACGTACTTCGTACAGTGGATGAGACGCGATGTTGCTCATCACGTTGCTTTGATGAGGTAAATCAATGGACAAAGTTCTCACCGAGTCACTGAGTCACTGCAAGGATTCACATGCTGCGCCAAGAATTCTCGACGTCCCCGTGTTTTATATTGCCATCGATTCTCTCAAGAACCAAAATGACCGGCCTTCTTTGTGATCCGACACTTCAATACTTACTCGTGGAATGTGAGGATTGTTATCCGGACTATCGAGTGCATTGATTAGTCCATTTCTTTGTCAACCCCCACAAACAATCTCCCTCTTAGCATTCCATCCTCACTGCATCCAATTGGCTGAAATTGCTCAGAAACGGGCTGTCTGCACCCGGGCAGCCCACCTTAACACCATCTAGCCATGGATACCCGCAGACCTTCGTTACCGCCTGGACAACACAATATGGACGCCGATTCGGACGAAGAGGCCGACGAGTACGACTGGAAAACACGCGTGTCAGGCATGCACGAGGAATCACGAGCTTCAAGGACTGGCACCCGTAAAGCCTTCGTTCAGCAACCGGAGCATAATGAAAAATCTCAGTCCCATACTTCGGAAACCGGTGAAACGTCTGACACAGACGACCTCCAGGAAGACGAACAATTGCCACATCCATTCTATCACTATGCTAACGAGAAGCGTGACACCTATGTGGATGCCAAGCTCATCTATCAACGCCATCGAATGGATACGTTATCCGAAAAGGACATGGGCAGCCCGTTGTTGTTGGGCAAGTCCTACACGATGCCTGCTACCTTGGATGGTGACGTATCATTAGATCGTACGACTAGCACTGCTTCGAGACAGTCTCGCCCAAGCCAGCACGGGGCAGGTCCTAGTGTGCAATCGACCAAAGTCCAAGAATCTCTTCCCAGTCTACAGACTCAAACTGGTCCC
The DNA here is from genome assembly GCF_000835505.1 of Exophiala xenobiotica. Classification (NCBI taxonomy): domain Eukaryota; kingdom Fungi; phylum Ascomycota; class Eurotiomycetes; order Chaetothyriales; family Herpotrichiellaceae; genus Exophiala; species Exophiala xenobiotica. The sequence goes on from NW_013562492.1 coordinate 1,556,894, forward strand.
CTTCAGGGTGCCCGGCCAGATCCGGCATTGGTCGCTGATGCCGCCGCTCGAAATCATCGACATCATCCAGGCCTCCCGCATGAATTCAAGGATCCTTTACTGGCCAACGAGGGTATGCATGGGGCTGGTGCTGGTGTGGGCTTGGGCTCTGGTCCTGGAGGCCTCGCTCCGAGTGAAGATAGCATCGTCAGTGAAGTGCAGTCCATCTGCGATAAAATCAAGACCCTGCTCGACCTGAGGCAGAAGTATCTTAAAATCTCCCTCCAATGTCCCGGACAGAATCCACGAGATGACGAAAATTGGGAGGTTTATCCCCCGCCGCCGAATCCGGTCTGGAATGAGCAGAAAGCTCGCGAGCCTCATCAGGACTACATCGCTCCTAATAGCACCTCTAGCAGCCTCTACATGGCTGATGCAAGGGCGCATGGAGATGTGTACCGAAGCGAACTACACAAGTGGCCGACGGGGGCGAGTCAAGCTGGTTCCGACAGGGGGCCGCCATCACCATCCGCTTCCAAGCATCCTCGCAAACCGGGCCACTCCATTGGCGAAGATTTTGATCTTGATGAGTGCTTTATTCCAGGCAAGGAAGAGCGGCCTTTGAAATACGAAATGGACGAAGGCAGCATCTTTCAAGTGTACGATAGAGGTAGGCCGATTGTTGCGGTCCCTACATTGCGGGACTACTACGTGGCGATGGACACGATCCTGGATATTGCTTCAGATGGGCCAGCCAAAAGTTTCGCCTACCGCCGCCTTCAATACCTGGAAGGGCGATATAACCTGTACACCTTACTCAATGAATATCAGGAAGTGGCAGATACCAAAAAAGTGCCGCACCGCGATTTCTACAACGTACGAAAAGTCGACACTCACGTGCATCATTCGGCTTGCATGAATCAGAAGCATCTGTTGCGCTTTATCAAGAGCAAGATGAAGAAGTGTCCCGATGAAGTGGTGATTGATCGTGATGGGAAGCAACTGACACTCCGTGAAGTGTTTGAAAGTATCCACCTCACGGCATATGATTTGAGCATCGACACCCTTGATATGCATGCTCATACCGACTCATTTCATCGTTTTGACAAGTTCAATCTGAAGTACAATCCTATTGGACAATCCAGGCTGAGAGATATCTTCCTGAAGACGGACAACTTCATCAAAGGACGATACCTTGCCGAGATCACCCGCGAGGTCATTTCCGACTTGGAGTCGAGCAAATACCAGATGGTGAGTACCTGTGAAGGAGGTCCTCCACACCAACTAACTTGGTATGCAGGTCGAATGGCGCATCAGTATCTACGGTCGCAGTATCAATGAGTGGGACAATCTTGCGGGATGGGTTGTTGACAACAAACTCTTTTCCCATAACGTGCGTTGGCTCATACAGATCCCGCGACTGTACGCTCTGTACAAGTCGCTGAAGACCATGGAGAATTTCGAGGACATTCTGAGGAACATTTTCCAGCCACTGTTTGAAGTCACGCAAGACCCGTCCAGCCATCCCAAACTCCACGTCTTTCTGCAGAGAGTGATTGGTTTCGATAGTGTCGACGACGAGAGCAAAGTGGAAAGACGGCTGTATCGCAAGTTTCCGGTACCGAAAGAGTGGAATACCAAACAAAATCCCCCGTACGGATACTGGATTTACTACATCTTTGCGAATATGACGTCTCTCAACGCGTGGCGTAAGAGGAGAGGCTTCAATACGTTCCTCCTTCGACCGCATTGTGGTGAAGCTGGGGATACCGACCATTTAGCTGCAGCCCTCTTGTGCTGCCATAGTATCAGCCACGGCATTGTACTTCGAAAGGTTCCGTTGCTGCAGTACGTCTTTTACCTGGAGCAGATTGGGATTGCCATGTCACCGCTCAGCAACAATGCGTTGTTCCTGACCTATGATCGTAATCCATTCATCAGCTATTTCAAGAAAGGTCTGAATGTGTCTTTGTCGACGGACGACCCGTTGCAGTTTGCGTTCACCAAAGAGCCGCTGATCGAGGAGTATTCTGTGGCAGCACAGATCTACAAACTGAGCGCCGTCGACATGTGTGAACTAGCCAAGCATTCGGTCGACCAGTGCGGCTTCGAGCTGTCCTTGAAACGACGATGGCTGGGCAAGTATTGCTACCTGCCAGGTGTGCTCGGTAACGATGTGGCCAAAAGTAATGTGCCGGACGTGCGAGAGGCATTCAGACACGAGACTTTGAAGGCGGAACATGCATTCATTGCGAGGTACACGCGAGATTACAGCCATTATGACCGGTGCACTCCAAACCTTCCAGATCCTTCAGACCTATCTACGCCGATTGACGAGGTATACAAAGGGTTGGAATCTCCGAGACAGTTCTACGCGACCGTCGCCGACTCCGTGCCTCCCGCACAGCAAGCAAGACTGCCACAGACGAGATCTAGTGCTACCATAGACTGGGGTACGGGTAATACTTCACCCACGAGGCCCAGGACGATGTCGAGCGCCACGTCCTTTTACCCCACGCAATCACATCCCGACACGCACATCTCTGGCCAAGAGCCACGCGCTTTCCCCGGACTCGTGCATCAGCAGAGGAGACGCAGTTTGCGAGTTAGCTCGAGCAACTCGGACATGGCAGCGCCGGAAATGAGTTCGAGTTTGCAGCTAGAGCCAGGCCTGGCGAAGATCACTCTCCGAGAGGATATGGAGATGGCCAAGGATGAAGAGTCAGATTGAGCTTCTGTCGAGGTCAGGTACCCACTAGGCCACGATCGCACCTCAAGATAAGCAGTCAGGCAGGACGAAGCATGGACGAGAGGGTGAGGTATGTTTCTTTGGATGTGCATTGCTGAATCTAAACCTGGACAATTCGGGTGGAACCGGAGGGCAATCATGCAGTCTACAGTCATAGGGCGGCCGGCTGTATGCGGTGAGGAGAGGAAAGCCCACGAAAAAGGACAAACCTGGGGAAGGTCTACGAGTATCTTGCGACGGCAACCGAAGGACGCGATCTAATCAGAGCTTATCAGGAGCAATTCGGGTTATACAGCCCGAGAAGGCTGAGTCAGAATCGTGTTGGTGATTATTGACGGCTTTCTGCTTGTTGGAGAAGTCGAGGAAAAGGAAGATTGTTGAACGGCATGCTTTGCAGGTAATCCCTGAACGTCAAATTGGTGAGATTGCATCCCGTCTGTCTTGCTACATGGCGTTGAGGTTGACATGGATGGAGGCTCTGTCGACTGTCAAGACATTTGGTATGCCATAGATACTAGTATTTCTTTCTATTATGGACTCAAATTATCACAGTACTCCATAATATCCAGGTCATCAGAGGGTGGACTGATGGTTTGATGCGAGTCTCAGATGTGGGAGATCGAGACCTTTGGGAGAGTGGATTCGCCTTCAGACAAGTCCCCGGCTTCGGTGCTTTGGGGCTCATCATGGCTGGCTCGTAGGTGGTTCGCTCGCTGGATTAATGGGGATCATGGGCGCCAACGGGTACCTGTCCGGCTACATGATACGTCCCCGGTTGACCGCTTACACAGTACTGGCTCGCTGGCTCGCTGGGTAGCTCGTAGCTCGTAGCTCGTAGTAAGGGCAAGGGATGATGGAGGCCGTGCGGGAAAGCCAACAGCGTCATCCATCAATCTAACAGCATTCAATCACGGAGAATTGGCTGATGATGGCGGGTTTGCTGGTTTCTGCTTCTGATTTCTGATTTCTGCTGTTCCATGACATGCGACATCGCGGCTGCTGGTTTCATTCTCATCCCCTGGTCTGCCCGTCCGACTATCTTTTCGTATTCTTCCCATTCGCCTTCTCGCTCGCACTTCATCATTGCTTCTGATGACTTACAAGTATTGACTGGCCCTGTCACACACGGAATCCACAACCTCATCTCGTCTCAGATCCCCGCCGTTCCAAATCCGGGCCTTCGCTAGATTTGCAAATCATCGTCTGCAACTGGCCCGTCATCACCATCCTACACACACAACTCCTCCTACGATATTCTCTCTGTACAACCCTACTTCCGTCCGTCTACACCCGAACTGTCATCTCGAAAGCCTCCCTTCCCCCGCACTGGACGCAGTCGCGTCTTACCTTACACCCAATGCTCGCGTGCTCCTAGCTAGGCATCTTGCCGTGTCTGAATAGGAACATGGCCTGAACCTACCATTTTACCGCCATTGGTCATGACCTCTTCCCCGCCTCCGCCCAGGCGGTTCATGCCAGAGCCTCTCGAGACGACTGCCCGAAGTTCGAGACTCACTAACGGCTCATCTCACCCCTCTTCCTCCTCGAGTCCTGGCCCAGACGAATCACCAGTCTCAAATACGAATACCGATACCATGTCTCCGCAATCAAGACCTCGAAAGTTCCTACCCCAGCCAGTGGAAGAGAGTGTAAAAAGCAGCCGCAAGAAAAGCGTGGAGCACGTTGAGGGCAACGAACCCAACGGACAATCTACCAAGTCCTCGAGTCCGCACCACCCCTACTCTCACTACGACCATCCTACACTTCCTGGTGTTCCAAACAGCAGGCCCTTGACAACACCCAGACACTCTACATCGGAGCCCGTCGAGCCAAGTACACGAAGTTCTAGGAGGAAGTTCGCACCGGAACCTATAGAAACGAGTACAAGAAGCAGTAAAGACAAGGAAGAGCCAAACGAGGAGGCTCCTTCACGGCCCCGCCGGAAGTTTGCACCAGAGCCCGTGGAAATCTCGACGTGGAGTAGCAAGAACAAGAAGACTGATGCGGCAGATGAGAATCAGACACCACGTCCCCGTCGAAAATTTGTTCCGGAGCCTATTGAGACTACGAAAACTACGAGAAGAAGGAGGGATACCGGCGACTCAGACGACGCCGACGCAGAGCCTCTGCCATCGGGTGACTCGCTGGCATCTAGTCGGGCTTCTTCAGGGCCACGAAAGTGGGAACCGGAGCTGTTGGAGACGGCCAAGGGCTCTTATCGACGTGTCTATCCGTCTAAAGAGACTGCTCTAAGTCGGCCACCGCCATCACCGTCACTGAGCGAAGAAGAAACGGTTGATGAGAGCGCTGGCGTTGGAGAGTCACGCTTCTCTGCAGCAGCGCTCGTCCGCAAACAGTCTGGGCAAAGCCGTCAGCATTCCTTCCAAGTCCCAGACTTGCCTATGATCGAGTCTACAACCGAGGAATCTGAAACACCATCCTTGAGCGACTGTACTTCCTCGATCGAGACCGACCCTAGAAAGGACGACAACCAATCTAGTGAAAAAGACAACTATACCGAGTATGTTCTTCGATTGGCTAGCGAAACGGTGACCGAAGCAGAATTACAAGAAGCGGCTATGGCCGCCTACATCAACGAGCGACCTCATGAGCCTGTGGATCACTTTGCATTCACTCAGGACGACGATGAAGATGGCCCTCTTCCGGTTCCCATGTTCCAGGGGGAAAGCGGGGCTGATGCCCGCACATTCCGACGATCATCGGCGGCAGAACTGGATCTCGCGTTGGAGGGCATGCGAAAACACCACGAACAACTGGAGAGGACGAAGAGAGACGTCAACGCCGATACAGCAAGTGCGAGCCGGTTCAGTGCTGCGGCTGTCGCGGCACGGCATGCCAGAGAAGCAAAAGTACCGCAAAAGAGCAAGAAGCCCAAACCGCTAGATGAGGATTCGGAACTTGCTCGTATGCGAGCGGCGGCATCACCGCCAATGCTGGGTGACGACCTTGTTTTCCCATTCACAATATCGCCGAAAATGACCCGATGCGACCCAGACCAACCTCCGAGACCACGGAACGCCGATAGTGACGATGAATCTAGAGATCCCGGGAGCCCGCATTTGTGGATCTCCGACACCAAAACCAAGAATGATGGCAGCGGAGGTCTATGGATGGGTATGTGCCAGGCCGGGATGTGGCAGCCTCAGTCCCCACGAGATGGACTACGTAGCGGTATCCAAACACCTGCCCCTGGAACTCCGGCAACAGAGAGGTGGAATCCTTTCGAGACGGCGATGCCTGCTCGGGGGTCGCACACGCCTGGTCGTGGGTCTCACACCCCGGGTCGACGGCGGCCAGTGTCTGGCATATCTTTTCTTCCGCTCACGCCTCCTCGTAGTCAAGACGGCGATGAGTTTACGAACACAATCGACAAGAAACTGCAACTGGAGAAGCAGATCGAAGAAGAATTCCCGCCGCGAGTCATTACACAAATCTACAACTACTTGAGTCTTGGATACCCCAGCCTGGCACACATGTTTGACGAAGAGTTGAGCAAGATCAGCAGGATCCCGCTTGAAGAGTTGCGGAAGGATGATTACCAGGCCGACGCCAAGGGTTATGTTGGCGCACCCGAAGGCGACGGGTGCGATGAAAGTCAAGTCATGGGTGGCCGATGCAAACGCTGGGAAGCGTTGAAGTTGTATGTCCGCGAATGGGCAAGACAGAGTCCCAATTTCGCAGATGAGCGACGACGTGCTGCCCTCGGTGCGGATGAGGATTGGGGTGCGAGAGCGAGAAAAGGTAGTTGGGGCCAGTAATCCCCTGCCTTTCATGGTCATTCCGACTTTTTGGATGGTTCCATTTCGGTGCTTGCCTGTAATGCCAGGATTTGTTTCTCGTCGGACCTGGTGTTTGAACCTGGTGTCTTTCCTGGATGAGTACATTCTGTGGCTGCATGGTACCAACGGAAAGAGGCGATGATGGTCAGTGGGCCACCTGTCATGGCATTGTTCGCCGACTACAGATTCATCGTTTGCGATTGCTTGAATAGAGCGGACATGGTTGCTCTGAAGAGCGTTTGGGTATCGAATTCTTGGGGATTGACGCTGTTAGACTGAAGCGCAGGGCAGCGCAAGATTTGGCCTGAATGAATGCTCGGAATATTGCTACCTATAGGTACCTATAGGTACCTAGGTGGTAGCTGTTAGAGCTTGGATTGGTAAATTGTATACAGTACATACCTCCATTTTACATGCGAATGATGAGTTGATGACGTGTATTCGGGTCTTGAAAGGTGGAAGAATTGTACTTCTTCCGTGAACACAACTACCAGTGTAATCAAGCCAGGCCACGGCATGCGGCAGGCACAACGGACACCTGCCAGTGACCTGCCATGAGGCGCGTAGGCCAAGTCGGTCACAATTGAGTCGGAGTAAAAATGTCTTCCTCTGATCACTTATCACTTTTCACTCTAGCAAAATCTCTCCCTTTCCCTCCATCAGACCATTATTCACACTTGTTCTCGAACCGACCTCGAGGAGTCTAATTTCATCGCCATGATGGTTGAATTCACCTATGTGCAATTCATGACCGTCCTCCAGTCGAAAGAGCGAGTCTGCCTTGCCAAGAGACGGCCACTACATGGCCTCGATGGTACCATACTGGCATACCTCCGTAGTAAGTCAAGAGAACCCTGTTGTATGGTGGGCTCGGCAGCCTAGAAAAACCCCTGTCCTCAGCGCGACAGGCCTCAGTGGCCCCCGTCCAACACCCGGAGCATTTTTCTGCTGTCGGCGATGGTTTGTTCCATGGCCATTCGACCCAATAACACCGTTTCACATCATCGCCGGTCAATCTTTCTTCGAGAGGAACGCAACCTCCTTACTGAATTCACCCCTCAATATGTCTGACTCGGGGCAGCCGATCCTTGTGTGTGCGTAAAGTGCAAAAACACCGCGGCGTGCGTTTCAGGCGTCCCGGCGCACGCACTTGGGACGAGAAATTTGGCGTGAATTTCCCACCAAGGTCAGCAAAATCACCACCACAGCCGACGGAAACAAAGTTTCCGCTGTCTCTGTTGCTCTCTGGTGACTAGGTCGTCTTAGCGGAGGTCAGTGCTCGCTGCCCAATATTGAGCACGACTTCGGGGATGGCGATTCTCTCGCATACGCCAAGTCTTGTCCACTGCGAAACGAGACAACAGAAACCGACGTGCGTACCCGTGCGGCTGAAGTGCAAAACAGCATCGATGACCCTTCAGCTACTGATACGCGGGCATTGAGCGTTTACATACGAGCTCTTGATGGTAAGGCTGGTGATGGCCACATGCATGGAAACGACCGTATCTCGTTACCTACCAATGCACCTCGACCGGGGTACTCATCATTGTTGCCTACCTCCAGACACTATCACTTCGATGAGCCAACCATCGTCCTATCGTCGATGCAAGGCTACTCCCATGTCCGCTTCTCGATTCGCTACTAACTTTGCTTTCACTCAAGGTCCATTCCAACAGAAGCTGGCAGTGCTCCAGCAGGCAACGAGTCATTGGTACCGATGGTAGGATACCGAGCCAAACCGGTCACAAGTTGGGGGCCGCACAGCCACACAAATTTGAAGTTCCCATCAGCATCTGATACCGCAATTGTGGCAGCTCCTTCCCCTTACAGGAAGTCAGGACATTTTTGGCCAACAGCGTCGGCAGGTCATCTTTATCACACCGTGAACTCACCTCAAAATTCCTAGGCTATGGTGGGTCTGCATGTGGCGCACTCGGCTTCACCCAACGTACCTCGGACTGCTGACATAATTTGCCGCAATAACCCAGAAAGGCCACCGTCCGACCTCTCAGCCATCTAAGCAAACGAAACACCCGTCATGGGGCTGACAAACAGGGTGAATTACGGCCCCTTGCAAGATTCCCAGCTGAGAGAATGCCGTTCTTCATAAGATGGAAACCTTTACTGCGCCTGCCAATCATGCGTGCGCTTTTGACCGGGCTAATCTTATCCACACCCCCCGGACCAAAGACACCAGCCAAAATCACCTTGCTGCCTTTTCGTCAATGCGAACCAGCATCTATGGTCTCAGTCGCCTAAGATGCCGTCACATACTCGACCACTAGGGTTCTACAAAATTCTCACAGCCGTGCATTGGTACCGAAGGATCTCATCCCCTGCATATTGATGCCAAAGTCCCCAATCAAGGTCCCCTTCGCCCTGACCCGGCCACGATCCGTTCTACTGTATTTGTGAACCTAGTCAGGTCTATACCGGCCCCAACGAATCACTTGATCTGCTTCACAGCCTTGACAAGCTCTAAACGGAATATACTTGTGGCAAACCCAGACCTTTCTGACCGGAGGGTGTCACCATGGGTGCAATCGCAAACCCACAGACCTCTCTCTGACTATGTCTTTGCAGTTGAATATATCTCGACTGTCACCCAGGTTGAAGAGAGTCACTGTCTTCTAGGCATCAGTCAAACCAAGTTCTTGAGAAAACACTATCGTTCAGATATATCGTCATATTTACTCGATTGAACCCAGCCGGTCACCGTCGCTCCTCTTGATCAGGCGCCATCAGACAAGTCTTAAACTCGAGGAGAACGTCCATTTGCTTGTTCACCATCCCACCGACCACCGTCACTCAATGCTTCTCGGAGAGATTCACCTTGCTTGACGTCAATCATCCGTTCTTGTGTGGATGTCCGATCCACGCCGCAGAAGCAGCTACAACGACTCTTCACCAGAACCAGTCGTAATTGAAAGAAGACCCCAGGTGCGTACATATCGCATCCTCCATCCCCGATCTACCGAAGGAAAACGACTGACGCTGGGGTCGAAGCTTTACAACCTCTTCAAGATCCGCAAGAAGAAGGTTCATATCATCGAAGAAGAACCTGTCCGCCGTCGCGAACGACACATTCGGACTCCTTCTTTCTCATCGTCACTGACACCATCGCCTCCACCACCACCATCACCGCCCAGACGGCCTTATCGACCCATGTCGTCCAGGCTGGAAGGGGATGTCTACGCCCCTTTGCCGCCGGAGTTGCCGCACAAGGGGAAACATCGTCATGATGACGTCGCCAATATCGTCGAGCGGATTCCTCGACGAGACAGCGGCCGTAGAGTCAAGATCGTCCATGGTGACCGTCGTGATCCAGACGACGAGGATGCGTATCCAAAGGTCGAGAATCCTGGCTCAAAACGTGATAGTGGAAAGTACTACGTCACCACCAGTGAGGGTGAGCCAAGTGGACATAGGAGGGAATACGAGCGTCGTCGACCCAATGCAGATCACGAAGTTGAAAGGCTGGTCGACGACTTGGCATGGGAGAAACGGCAACGTCGTGAGGCAGAGCGGGCCGCGGCGTATGCGGAAGACAAAGTGAACAAGCTCCAGGATAAGCTGTATCAGGAACAGCGGGAACGATCGCTGGAGAAAAAGGAGCGAGACATCCTGGAACGTGAGAAGCGTTTGAGTCAGGAGAGGGAGAAGAGATTGAGTCAAGAACGTGAGATGGAAAGGGAAAGGGAACGGGCCCCGGCGCGTGTGGTCGAGATCCGACCTCGCCCTGCTACGAGAGATCGTAACGATGTTGTCGTTGTGCATAACCCAAGAGAAAGAGGGGTGGTGCAAGTGAGTGGTGGGGATGCAGGGAGGTCGGCGCTGGAGAGGGCGAGGGATGATTATAATGTCCAACGACGTCAGCAGCAGTATGAGGAGAGAAGGCCAGGCACGAGCGGTGGCGCAGGGAGAGGACAAGTCGTTATTGTGGATGATGATGACTATCGCCCGAGGCCGAGGCGGTAGATGGAAGGGTTCGTGGAGAGGACAGACATCTTGTCGTCTTGACATCATGTTGTGAGGACGGGAGAGGAGAAGTATCGGTGCAAAAGCATATATGTTGAGTGTGTGGATATACAAACATGGACATGTGGGACGTGGGGTTGGAGTTGGATTCGGTCTTTGCACTTGGCTTGGGTCTGGCAAAGAGGTGGAGGAAGGGGAATGGAGTTCAGGATCCAGTTGAGTATCATGGCAGGCACGGATAAGAAGAAGAAAAGGCAAGACGCTGCAAAGCGTAAAACCCGGACTCGGTCATAACATGGGTTTGGCAATGGGATCGGGGACGGCGTTGATGGTATGGCATGATATGGAGTTCGACGGACACTCACAGGGGAAAGGGAAAAGGGCAAAGGATAGTCTTCAATTCGCGGGCATGGCGTAAGTACCGGCTGGGTTTGTAACGGTTTCCAATATCAAATGTTTTCGTCAAAGATGGGAAGCCAATGGGGAGTGTGTAGATGGAAGATCAGTACGAGTATGTAGATAGAAGTCAGTACGAATGGGTATAGATACCTCCTTGGTAGATAGATAGGTTTGTCGGAGGAATGTCTTCCCTCCCTTGATGGTCTTGACTAGATGTGTATAGTCTCCTCCATTCTCGATCAAAGACGCCAATTGATTACTAATGACAGGAGGGCCGAGAGACGTGATTGAGCACCGGTGGTGAGAAGGATGAGGAGGGTGAGGGTGAGGGTCAGCAGAAGCGGCGGCCTGAGCAGGCATACTACGTAGTAAGGCTGAGCAACTCACGACGAGGCTGAGTCGGATCGCCTGGTATTTGAGTAAAGCGGCGGGCCTCCGTCCAGTGTCTGAGTAAAGCGGCATGATCACCGTTGGTGACTCGATCACTTTGATGAGTACTTTTCTTCACGTCTCAAGTGTTGCAGGTACGGAAAGGTCGTACAAGGCTCAGAGTGAAAGCCTTATCGCCGCTCCCTGTCCTTAAGCCGGCGGCTCCTCTTTGCAACACGTCTCAGACTTGACCAAAGTCAAGCCCACGCCTCGCTAGCACGCGAACTTCAGGCCGGCCGTGGTCGGTCATGGCCAGTCCTACTTTCCTCTTGATGACCACGCGATATCCCCTTGTTAAACGGCGATTCTACCCAGAGCCAGCATGAGCGAGCCGGCGACATCGAGCATCAAAAGACAAGGACGCGGCCTTCAGAATCGTACACATATGTCTTCACCCACGAAGAATTAACAGCAGTCCTTATGACTGGGCTTCCTGAGTGCTGAGTAACCAGAAAAAGCGTTGCTGTTTTCAACTTATCTGTATGACGAGAAATGCTGCTTTTGCTGGGGAATCGGATGCCATGATTTTGTGATTGGGCTCCTATTAAATCTTCATGGTAGGCCATAAGACGGAAATCTTTCGACCCTTGTCTGAATATCTGCAGGTCGCCTATGCTGCCACAAATTAGCTCAAAGGGTTGGTAGGCCTGGCAAGGAATCCCTGACGTTCGTTTTGTCAACCATGAGCCTACGAGCCGTGCGAGCCGTGCGAGCCTGCGTTGGCGCGCTCAGCCGCAGTCAAGATGCGTCCTTCTTATTGTATGCCCTGCCCACGCCTGCCTTTACCCAGTCTCCCTCATATCCTGTCCCAACCCATCTTCCCAATCCATCTCCCAATCCTCAAGCAATGAACGAAATGACTGTGCCGGTCAAGTTGACGACGCACGGTCACCGATGCTCTCGATTCATCTTCACGAACCTGTGAATGGCAATGTCCGCTTGCTTGAAATGCGCAATGAAAAGGTGCCGTGCTCGAGTTGAAGATTTCACAGTTGCATGGATTTGTGCCCTACACGTCGAACTTACCGCCGCAAGAGAAGCTTTGGACGAGGAATACGAGCGTCTAGACGATGTGGCCCACTACACACTGGGCCGTGTTGGCCGACACAACGTTGCTGTGGCATGCCTGCCAGCCGGTCATCTAGGCACAAGTTCTGCCGCAGCCGTGGCTGCTCATATGCAGAATGCCTTTCCTGCGCTTCGATATGGACTTATGGTGGGCATTGCTGGGGGAGTTCCAAGTAAGAGCGTGGATATTCAGCTCGGTGATGTTGTCATTAGCCACCCTCAGGGCCGTTACGGAGGTGTCGTCCAATATGACTTTGGGAAGACTGGGTCGGGAGGGCAACACTTTCCAAATGGCAGCCTCAACTCTCCGGATTCTATCCTCCTTCAAGCAGTGGCAGCCATGCGATCTTCTATAAACGCGGGCCAAACCGATATCGTGTCGTACCTGTCAGCTCTCAACCAGCGTGGTCTGTTCCCTCGTCCCGGCCCAGAGACGGAGAAGTTGTTCGATCCCTCCTACAATCACGTCTCAGGTGATACGTGTAATTCATGCCTCAAAGACCGCGTCGTCGACAGATTTCCAATGACCAGCCATGACATTGTAATTCACTACGGAACAATTGCCTCGAGCAACCAAGTTGTCGCAGAGCTCACTGGAGGCGGAGCAGAGACCGTTCAATTCATCCACGAATCTGTGCACGACTACCTTCTCACAACGAAGCGACTCCATCGACTTCAGCGACTTCAAGTCGACCTGTCATCCAATTTTCCCGGTGCCAGCCATGAGACGTTGAAGAAAAGCTGCGAAACCTATATCGAAATCGTTCGTTCAGAGGATCCAGGCTCTGGGACACCTTCGAGCTGTTTAGAGTCAGATCCTGGAACACAAGAAATAAAGCCAGAAGACACTCCATCTCTTAAGTACGCTGTTCGCAACATATTGTTCCACGCCGACGCCGCAGCAGAGCACGGCGTGAACCAAGAACGATTCATCGATGGATTCCCCTACGAACAGTGGGTGAAGGTAAGCGACTCTTTAGTCGAGCGTAGGACCGAACGCTACGGACTAGGTGTAAGCCCGCTGTATATCTTCGCCAACGAAAGCGTCCCAACTCTCGTCAGCAGTGAAGTTCGAAAGGTTCCGCTCATCGATGTCAAAGGGGGTCACTACGATTATCCGCTAAATGCGGCAAGGGCTCATAATAGCAAGGAAACCTGAAAGCTCTATTAGTTACAGGAGAAGACAATTTCCCCCCATCCGATGGCCCAGCCATGTTATATGTTACGCCCCAGGCGCACGAGGCTGCAATCGCCAGTTTTATGAACCGTAACATCTTGGTTAACATGACGCTTCTATACTGGGCCGTTGAAAAGGACAAGATCGACCTGCTGAAGATACTGTTGCAGACTAACAAGGTGGACGTGGATATTTGTGATCTTTACGGGCGCACGGCATTTTTACGCGCGGCAAGGTTAGGCCGCGCGGAAGCGGTCAAGTTGCTGCTCTGGACCCGAAAAGTGGATATCAATAGTAAAGACAACTCTGGTCTGACACCATTGGCATTGGCAGCCGAGCATGGACATGCGGCGTTGGTGCGGTTCCTGCTAGACACCGGCAAAGTTGACATCGAGTCCCTCAGCCAACTCGGACAGACGCCGCTATCGTTGGCGGCAGAAGGTGGGCATGAGGCAATGGTGAAGCTTCTGGTACAGACGGAGAAGGTGGACATCGAGTCCAGAGACTCAAAAGCGTGGACACCTACATGCTGGGCACTTTCAAATGGTCACAGAGCTGTGGTCGAGCTACTTTTTTCTTCCTGGATAGCAGATGCCATGTCGAAGGGCCGAAGTCTGGACGTGAAAAGACTCGGGCTGCATGGGAAAGCCCGCTACTCAAGAAAGAATTCTCTCCACTGGGCACTTCCGGAAGACGACGCGGTCAAGGTCGCGAAATTTCTCGCGTCGAGAGACGAGGTATGTCTCCAAGTTACCAGTCACAGTCATCCAAGTGCAGAAAGCGAGGCGACAACACCCTGGACCTTTGTGGAATTGATGGAATCACTCGTTGCTGCAAGCAAGCGCAACTTGAACACAACAGAAGAAGGAGAATCTTCCTGTGTACTGCGAAAGGCTAGGTGACGTGATGCGATGGCTGATTCTTGACAAAGTGTAGCGCATTACCCACACGTCCCATGGCGACATGCATGCTCTCAAAGTAGATGAGATATCAACAGGAACGATTACCTCGTGGGCTACCATCATTACCATCCACTGTAATCTAAAACTGACAACCGAGAGCATCTCCAGATTTCAAAGGAATCCAACGCACGCACCCATCGACTTGAGTCTTTTCAGTTGGCAATACTGCTCAGTGTTCGCTGCTCGCCATTGCCATTGCCATTGCCAGCCTCCGGGATGAAGTCATCATCATCATCATGATCCATTCTCTGTCTTCAGATGGGATTTGAGGCAGAAATTTGAATCACATCATTAGTTCCCCCCGCGCTAACCGCCTCGAGGGCCGCCCTCTCCGCGTTTTGGCGATATATCGCCTGCCAAACGGCCTCCTCGGCGAGTCAAGAGCCTCGCGGGCACGGTCACGGGCCAACTTCGCTTCTGCGACAGCGTCGCCGGCGGCAAAAACTCTGTCGAGGGCTTAGGGGGATAGCGAGGCGGATGGAAGGGCCTCGGCCGGATATTGGTTGGGTGTTGGTGTTGGTGTTGGTGTTGTTGCTGTTCATACTCACAAAGGCCCCCGGTTTGTTGCCTTCTTTTTCGTGGCTTCCCATTTGTTTCACAAGAGTTTTCGCGGGCTCATAGTTCACACAGACCCACCGATGTATTGTGAATAAAGTATAGGCTCTGCGATGATCCGAGTAACTGCTTACCCGGCGCCGTTGCGGGACCAATGTAAGTCTTCCAGAAGCTCATGAGCCTGCAAATTGACCTCACGGTGTCGACATAGCAACCCCAATCAAAGAAGCGCACTGTTTCATTGTACTCTGTGATAGGAGGCAGGGGGTTAGCGGAAGGACTGAGGATGGAAGCCCTCGGGGTCTGCGATGATATACTGGGCGGTTATCGAGTACCGCTTCGCATATAACGTCGGCCAAAAGGGTCCTCGTCCACAGCCCGCACAAGTACAAACCATGCTGGTGGCGACGCTAGTCTCCGCGGATGTATCTCTCCCATGTCTGCCCAAAGTCAAGGTGTCTTTTCCACAGCTGGGGCACGCGAAGTTGTTGGCCCGATCACTTTGCTGCCGCGCCGTCATCCACCCACTCCAGCAATCGGCGCACATCGCTGCACCTACGCAGGAATTGAAGGTGACCAGCTCAACTTCCGTAAGTTCCTCGCCGCAAACGGCGTAGGAATGGCGATTGCTGACTGAGGATGTCGCAGATATCCTCGATAGTCCTTGCATCCGGAGGCACGGCAATACCATGGCGCTCACACAACTTTTGTAGGTCTAGATCACCAGCCGGCCTCCTCCTGAAACCAAATGTCTGGTAGGGGCCTGGCTTCTGGACCCCGCCGGAAGTTTTAAAAGTAGGTGGCTTGAAGGGCGGATCGCTCGATGCAGGTCTGGCATGCTTAAGGTCCTCCTTTGTAGTCGAAGGTGCTTTTAGCTGCTGACATCTTCCAAAACTGCTCTTCCTCCTGAGAATCCGCCAGCTAGCGCAAGGTCTGCACGGTGAATGAGATCGTTCAAGAGCTGGTCTCTTGAGCTCCTCATTGAACACCTCCGCGTGCAATCTCAAGCACCAAGCAGCAACGCCATCGGTCGTGATGCTAACATCATGCGTTTTGCCATCGGCCTTCGAGCCACCCGCTTTATACGAATTCCCTCCAGAGGCATGCGTTCCATCTGCTGACGCGACAGGCGAGCTTTATTCTTTCATGGTTCGAATATGTGCGGCACCTTTCGTTGTCTGGCATACCGTAGTAACCAGGAGAAGGCCGAGAGGGAGGTAGAGACAGCATAATGTACTGCCCTCGTAGTTGAGTCGAAGGGGAATCCTAGACGAAATTGGGGGGGGCCGGGGCGACGATGGCCGAGGCGACTGCGGTTGTGTGTAATAGTAGGTTGGAACAGAGACTGTTGATCGGACCGACCCCTGAGCAGGTTGAGCTTGAACCCAGGGAGACCAGCCGAAGAGGCCATGGAGGAGAAGGTATGTTCTGCTGACCCGGCACGCCATACAGACCACCTGGCCGTGGAGGAGGAGAGGTTATGTTCTTCCCAACGATGCCCCCCACTGTTGCATCTTCGGGGCGACCTGCTTGCCTTTGATATTGCTGAAAAGCTTTGGTTGGACGCTTAACACACCCCCATAACGCTCACGATACCGCACCCTTCTTATCCATGAGGATCTTGTTCATCTGGGTCTTGATATTTGAATGGCGAGCGTAGTTTTGGAGGAGGTTTGGTTGTAGCCGGTGGATGCTTTGTCTCCCAGTCTGTCAAAGTCTTCCCTAGCTGTTGCTGCTTGGCTGTAGCCCGGAAATCCCCTGCGGATCCTGGTGGGTCATAAACTGTACGCCGACCTTCCAAACACCGTGCACGAATCGCTCGGTATCGAATGAAAACATCTCACGACACTCTTTAATGTACATGCAGTGACCTTTTCCGGACGGCATTGGCAGTCGCGGCACGACCATGAATTCGACGTTGTGGTTCGTGATTTGGACGGTTTGAGTCCCAATTTTCAGCCGAGCGGAGTTCGCCCTCCCCTTGCCGGTTGTATCGTATTCTGGGTGCTGAGGCGATTATAAGTAGATTCTCACTGAAGAGTACGTACCTGAACCATGTGGGGCGTGGTCAAAGCGGGATGGAAGACGACCGCATATGCTGACCAGGCTAGGGAGGGAGCTTGATTGCGGCCTAGTAGGCAGCGTACACAAAGTCAGCAACGATCCGTCAAGACTGGGATCAAAAGGACAAGGACAAGGCCTCGGACTTGTCCTTGGTCGTCTCGCCGGAGTGCGTCACAAAGCAGCATCACTCGGAGACCGTTCAAACGTTGCTGGTATTTGTGTGGACTGGATGAGCGCACCAGATAGATGCCCAGTATTGAGGCATGTGGCATTTCTTGTTGCTTGAGCTTGTATTCCGGGCCAGGGATCTAAGATGGCACCATGGACGCACCAGGCTCTGCCTCCTGTTGGTGGTGACGCGCGAGTCGGTTGATTTTGTCTTCTCAATGAAGAAGGACATCTTGACGAGAGGAAAGCACATAGTTGACACGCTCGAACGCTGGCTCTTTATTGTTCTGCTCAGCTTTTTTGACCGCACGGGTCCTTTTGCCGAACATGACGTCCACCAGCGGCGAACAGCTGACTGCAATGGTTGCATAGCACAACACTCCTTCCATCCTCCCAATGGTCGTATGTGGTCTCTACACTTCAGTGGCGCGGCGGCGTGTCTGCGCTGGAACGCAAGCACCACAACTCGCAAGGCCTTTTGATCTGTGTCAAGAATGATGCATTCGCCTTTTAGCGCCAGAGTTGTGACCGATTAGCCCTTGGTTCTGTTCTCTTCAGGAGTTTTGGTGGTTTTGGAATCCGCCGTGGATGGCCGCGTTCCCACTCAGACACTACCGAATTCGTTTTGGTTGATGGAAGGTTCCTGTAGTGAATTCAGTCAGTTCGTTCTTCCTGTTAATGCCTCTGAATGCTCTTGATGGTACTTCTTGATGGTCGACTTGAGGTCGCCTAGCAGGTGGCCATACAATAACGATATTTGGCTGGGGAAGTGTTCCGCAGAACCTCTTGGTACTTTCTCAAGTGTTGCATCGACTCGCTCGGGATGTGGAAGATTTCCTCGTTTCATGGTATCAAGAGATCATACTGGTAGACGAGGTACGACCAATTGTCGTGCTGAGTCGCTGAGTACTTGGTGTTTCTGACGCGTTCTAGCGCCATCGTGATAGCGTAGCCATCTTGTATTTTGGGCTGAGGGGACGTTCTTGAATCATTGTACATGGTGACCAGGCCGTAGAATTGACTGCGATGGTATGCCGGAAGATTTCCAAGGTTGGCGGCGCTCATTTGCTCGAATTCGTAGGCGAATAGTACGGTGTTCACATCTTTGGTGCCCTGAGCGTCGTACACATCCAGCAGGGTCAAAGAATTAACGTCCGGATAGGATTTGTCGAGTCTGCTTCACGATGTAGCCTCTGTGAGTAACCTTTCCGGCCCCAACTGTACCTGGTGCACCTGCAGTCCAACTTGTCTTGCTGACTAGACTCTTTTCCTACGGGATACACACTCGCACATGATTGTCCAGATCAGGATACCATTTCTTGGTGATCAGAAAGCACATATACGTCTCAGGGACGTACGGCAATGGTGGAATCGACTTGACGTGCCGATACTCATCGTCGTAGTCACGGTCTTCATGTCCATTGTCGGTCTTCTTAGGGTCATGGTCAGACTCCTTGGGCTCGATAGTTTAGACGCTGGGTCAACAATACCGTACAAGGTATCACAAGTATAGGAGGTATTGTCTGGATCCTGCCATGTCAAGACAGCCCGACTACCTGGCGCCAAGAACTTCTTGAGCATCAGTCGTGGAATGGTAAGAGGCATGTTTCCGGACATTGTCCGCTCACGAAACTTGCGTCAGTCCTCGAACGGCCATCCGTCTTTCACGTCAAACCAAGAGTCTACAAAGTGGAGATCATTGTCCAAGGCCTTGGCCGGCTGCTTCTTCGTCCAATCTGCTGGTATTCATTCACCCGACAACGCTCTGTCACGTCAACAAGTTCGGACTTGTCACTTGTTCCAGGCACACAGCTCGAATCTCAAGTCCATGGCGCTCATTGTGCCTTCTCTGGATGCCACCAAGGCGAATGCATCCACCAGATCGGTACACGTCTCTGTGCGCTTGACGATGTATCCCGCTATATGTGACCTTGCCGTTGTGGATCTTTGCTGTCTTCCAAGTTGTTTCTCTGATGCAACTTTTCTCCAACGAAAAGGTGTATAAATATATATAGTCTTTTAGGCATCCCACGATCGGTGCTTCAGGATCTCCTGAGAGTTCTTGCCCGTCCCAGCCTTCGTCTTCTCCGGGTTCCGCATAGTTGTTAGATCTCCAGTTCTGGTACCGATTCGATCCTGATGCGTTCGGGTTCCGGTTCGGGGTCGTATTCTGGTTCTGTCTGTCCCTTCGACAGAGACCAATCTAAAAGATAACATTCCCAATCCGTTGAAGTCCATTGTCAATTCTGACGGTGGGTTGCATTACCACGGCCGTCTTTCTCAAGCACAAACTCGAGCTCCGCTCGATGGTGCGCTATGCGCTTCTTGGCGAGCGAACGAGCAGCGTCTTGTGCCTTGTAGCGAGTGAGGTAGGGAGAGGTCGGGAGCTGAGACTCTCGGACATTGATGTCACAGCGTTCCTTCATTCGGTCGCACCGACAAAATCGCATCCTCTACTTCCGGACTGACTGGGGCTCTCGTCGCTTCGCACGTGAGATACAGGAGGAGGAGGAGGAGGAGGAGGAAGGAGGAGAACGGAGGGGATATGGGGGGGCTCTCTGGCGAGAGGAGGTAAAGGAGTCTTCCTACGATACGTAGGTGTCTCGTTCTCGCCGCCAAACGTTGCACCCAACCCGAGAGGATATGTCTTACTCAATGTCCGGGGGTATGTATTCAGGCTGTTCGTTGGCTCGAAGGACGACGTTGGTGTCAACGTGCTTCGTAACCTTCCTCGATAGGTAATAACCCCGGGTTGTCCACACGACTCCGAAGCGGGTCATGGGGTTATGGATCGGAAAGCAACTCTCGATCTCTTTCCGTGCTGCATCCGCATTTGACGAAAGCATGGCAAGTCGCAGATCCACCGGCATATCGGCAGAGAAGATCTTATCTGAGCCGCGAGGATACGCAGCTGAACAAGAGGCTTGCCTGGCTTGCTCGTCCAGTATTTCGAGTACTCGTCCTACCAACCGAGGAGGGTGCTTTGGGGTGCCACCACGACTTCGGAAGAAAATCACACGTCGGTTGTTGCAGTCCTGGCCTACCTCCCTTCTGACCAAGCTTGACGGTCTCCATGTTCTGACGTATCCACTCAGCTGGATGAATCGTAACGGTGCCTGAGCGGGAATATGATGGTAGGCTCCGAGTCTGCAGCTAGCATGGTCTGCATTCCATCGTGCACGAATTGCATCCTTGATTTGTTGTTCATTCCAATCAGTGTGATCCCTGCTGAGTTGGACTTTTGCCGACTTGACTGCACCAGCCGGCAGGTAATAAGTGCAGACATTTTCAACTCCAGCTGGGAAACGCAATCCCTAGGTGAGTACGGTATCAGTTGCCCATATCCCACTTCAGGGACAGGGTTGATCAAACATCCTGCCTGCGTAGAGGAAGACGAATGGGACACCACCGACGGTCTTTCTCACCACGTCCAGGCTCGTAGATCTGATGCAAGCTTCGCTTGAAAGATTCTTGGTCGAGATTTTCTCTTTGCGAGGGCCATATTCTTTGTCGACGCCGTAAGGTAGAATCTCCTTCATGAGACCTATGGGAACCATGGCATAGGCTTCAGCAGTTTGTTTGTCCGAATGTGAGGAGCGCATGGCTGTAGACTGGCTGTCACTGTAATATGTGCGTGTGCTCGGTTTCGGTGAGCCTAATTGGAGTGTCCCTGGAACATTCTGTACAACTCGGTCCATCTATTGGAGGTGAAAGTACCGCTCAGTTCGAAGATGTAGTGGTATATATATTCCACGTAGTGAGACTAGCCAGACCTAGATCATGCTTTGTGCTGGCTGCGCGTCAAGCTTGGAAAGGTGAAAGAAACGGAAAAGGAAAGGAAAAGGAAAGGAAAGGCTGAGGTCGCTCATCTCAAGGCTGCATCGTTTATGTCGGGCTTCTGGCATATGCCAGGGTGCTTGGCCCTGACCACATGAGAAGAACAGCCCCAGGCTTGAGGCGAGAAAATGGTATGCACATTGCCACTGTGGCCTTTGCGTCCGGTACGCGAGGAAGCAGACATGTACGTGGCCAGTGATAATGGACATCCGACAAAGACTATGTGCGGAAGGTCGGGAATGTTGACACCGGAATCGTAGAGCTTGCATGCGACAAGAACGCCATCTGAATGACCATGAATCCATCTGTGGACTTCAGTGCGTTCGGCCTGAGTATGGTCATTGTGGCTGACCTCAACGCGTCGATCGGTGACTGTTGCCTGAAGAACGGAGCAGAACGTTTCGGCTTCGGCTTTGGATGGAAGAAAGACGAGATGGGAGGCTTCTTGATCTCCCAATATTATTTCTCCTCTCCGCGCCTTATCCTTACCGAGGATGTAACCAGCCGGCAGAGCGCCAAAGATAGGCACAGGAGAAGGATGATGGCTGTAATAGCACAATGTGGATGGGCTGTCCCTGAACGTCAAAAGGAAGAGACGCAAATCTGTGGTCTCTTGTATCTGGCGAGGAGTCTTACCAACCAGCAGAGAAAGTCACCTGTCGATGGTACAGGGACCGAAGCAGAACCAGAATTAGAGGGTATGTGGTGTGTCGCGAGGTCCTCCATAAGATCTTCCAGCTCTTTGATGGCTTCTTCCGACCGCGCATCACCGCTATGTGGCAAGGATCCCACCGTCCGAGAGATAAGCGGTGATCTCTAGACGGCAGGCTTTCCACTCTCGAAGACCTTGAATTGATCCCCGGATCCGTTAGGTCCTCTTGATTCCCGTTCCAAGCCCACTTCACAGTATGGCTTATAAGGGAGCTGAGACGTTGAAATCCTGAGATTCGTGTCAAAGATGGAGGTGCGCAAACTGGTCTATGCACAGGCCGGCCTAATGCCACATGTGACAAAGAACCCTTAGTGGCCATGCTCCTTTTTGTATGGCCGTAGACAGTTGAGTACTTCAAATTTGATTCGATAGTCCACATTCTCGGTCAACACTGGTCGGTTCCGTATGGTCTTTGCAGCTATTTCCCACGGCACTGGACACCAAGGTGTGACCAGGTTTTGGAATTCGGTGTCTATAACCCAGGTAACATTCTTGTTTATTCACGTACAGCTCCTTCAGTCGACGTAGAGCTTGGAATTCTCTTCCAGACAGCCTTCCCGGCTCCAACGTTGGCCGAAGATTAAGTAATAGGCCGAGTGTAGAGGATTTTGAAGTGCTTAGGGAGAAGGAACGTAAAGACAGCACTCAGGAGATGCATCTGACATCAACAGGACGCTCACTTGATGGCTCGTTCCAGGCAAGGTTAATAGATTTGCAGAAGGGACACTTCTCTCCAATGACAGGTTTCCATGATCGGGTGATTCTCTTCAAACTCCACGAGGTTGAGTACTGGTGGAGGCCGAAGTTGAGGTTGTGCTATACCTTCAGGTGCCCATCGTGAAAGTGGTGAT
The DNA here is from genome assembly GCF_000835505.1 of Exophiala xenobiotica. Taxonomy (NCBI): domain Eukaryota; kingdom Fungi; phylum Ascomycota; class Eurotiomycetes; order Chaetothyriales; family Herpotrichiellaceae; genus Exophiala; species Exophiala xenobiotica. Next base: position 1,579,622 of record NW_013562492.1, read on the forward strand.
GCCAATGCTCTTGGATGAGACCGTTCGGAAGGGATCAGGAGATCGATGGAGTTTCGCGTCGTCTCCACCAGACCGAGGGGACTGGTTATTTGTATGTTGGCCAGGTGGTCTGTCGGATGTCACATGAGAGTCCGGACAATTCGAGTCGCTGGAACAATCAAACTTGTCCAGAAGAGGTTGAACTCCTGAACCAGACCCGGGAAGCTCTGGAAATCCTGTGACGCGCGGGTAGCGGATTGGAGTACTGTAGCTGTCGGCCTTCTGTACTGACACAGTTGCACGACCGAGTACTTTCGAAGTACATTCTCGAACACCAGATGCCAGCTCATCCTGGTTCCTACAATGTGCACCACCACATCGCTCACTGCACCCAACACTTCTCTGTCGTTGCCGCGATCGTCTTCGGATAATGCGTTCTCCATTCGGCTCTGCAAGTTGTCGCCGTGAATTGTAGTGAACTTCACCTTCAGCGGTCCTCCATTCGAGATTGCGTCGATGATGATTTGAGCGAAACTGATAGATCCCTTATCGAGTTCGGAGCTCACGTAGAATTTTCGACCGTGCAGATAGTAATTTGATCACAAGGAACGCTGTAGGGCGTGGAGTGAACCCACTGGGTCGATTCCTGGCCATTTCGGCGTCAACCTTTAAGGACTTCGTCATATTGTATCGGTACTTCATGATGTCGTATTTGTATTTCATGTTCGCTGGTAAAAAGGGACGATTTCCTGAGATCGAAACTGTTGGATGGATGCAAGCGAGGTGCTGGAGTATGCTGATTGAGATTATCGCACATGCTGGTCAACGACTCGTGACGTAGCAACAGGGCCACCCCGTGTAACGACACGACTCCCACACTTGATTCGAAATGCAGGCGATCGAGAGAGATCAGTGATAGTGCTGACTGTGAGGGGTGCTGAGTTGTTTGCTTCGATTGTTTTGCAGTATACTTAATTGGCCGAAAGACCAGCTGCAGCGCCTGAGGTGTACCTCGAACAAGGCAGCACACCTGCTTTCCACTGTTCGATTGCGTTGAACCGGGCCAATCCAGGTTCAGAGGGAGGCTCATGTCGGCGTTCCCGCCGCCGCCGATCCTGACCTGAACGATCGAGTATCCCTTGTGCTCCATCAGGCACCGGTAGAGCTTCTTGTCCGGACGTATGCCGAGACAGTCGGATCACCTCAGCGGCGTGTGTGGCGGTGCTTCGACGGAGGGTCGTATATATAGAACTAGGAGAAGTCAGTCATGCTGCCATAAGACGTACGTCGCCAACGGGTCTCGATAAGATGAAGCATGCCATTCAAACTCACTTTGTTGTCCCGGATAAAAACCACACAACAATGCCAGCCAACCTCTCCCCGCGCCAGTCGCCTTCTTAGGTCGGTCATAAGAGGTAGCTGCTTCCGCCGCGATAATCCCCGTATGTCGCGATATGCGGCAGTTTTCTCTGGATTGCCGGACGGTTGAGTCGCCCATGAGACAGATGCTGCCAGACTGTCGTACTTAGTCCGCGCACGTCTTGACAGCCTGACCGTACACAGTCGTTGCTGGCACCGAGCTCCCAGACGCGCTGCTTGCGACCGTACGAGCATACCTCCCTGTCAACCACCGTGGCCGTGGGGTACACCCGAGCCAATCTCCGAAGGTATGCCTGAATAGTGGTAGGTTGAGAAGTATAAGCTGCCGTCAAGATCAGATGGCTGGCTTGCTTGAAGCGCTGCGCCGCGACAATGTTTGAAGATCTACGCGGGGCCGTCTTCATGGCCACGGAAGCAGCCACCTTGGATGCGTCCTTCTCTGTTTGGCATTGGTGTTGTCGACCATAGGAGAAACACCAGGAGAAAGCCTGAGCTGGCGCGCTGGCGCTGGCGCAGAGTGGTGTAAGGGTGCGTCTGTTGCACCATTTCCTCGGGTTGGAAGTGTGAGATGGGAATAGATATATATAAAATGAAATGAAGCAATTGAGACTGCAAGCCAGAAGGCCCAGCCACCAACACTAGCACACCAAATGCAGAACGGAAGCAGGAGAAAATGATGGGGAGGAGATGGATATATATATTCAAGAGGTTTGAGAGATTCTGGAGATCGGTGAAGCTTCGGACACCAGCGCCTTCGCAATGTCATTCATCTGAAACAATGGGCAGCATCTGGCTCGGAATGGCGATGAGCCCTAAGGTTTCCATAGAAGACGGTGACACTCTTGAATGATAGTTAAGCGGAGCACGCAACAACAGATTCTCGGGAAAGCCGCGATCACGGCGAAGGAAAGGCAGCAAATTGAATGGCGCGGAAGTCGAGCACTGCGATACCATAGAGACTCTGAGACACTGGTGTTTCGAGATCGAGCGACTCGGCAAGAAATGTACAGTGAGTCATGTTCAAGGCTTGAAGTCTGCAATTGAAGGGACTTGACGAAAGCCATTCGATCTTGTCGAGGACGTGCGTGTGAGGCAGGCTGGTGCACTGTCAACCGATGTGACTGAGTGAAAGGAAGATGCGCGTGAAATTCAATTTCCACATTGCATCTCAGTGTGCGAAATTTGTCATCCGATATTCCCTGTTGTCTTATTTATACTGATATACTGTATGCGATGAAACATTCTCGGCTGCTGAGTCTCAGCGCAGCGGATCCATATGTGGCCTTATAGCAGATTGAGCTTTTTGGCTGGAAGCTGGCTGCATAGTCATCGCATGGCATAATCTCATCGCTGTTTTGCCGTTGGAAGTTTTCTTGTAGAACGTAAAATCAAGAACTTGAGATGAACCACAGCCGTCGTGCCCGGCAGACGCCCCTTGGAGGATGTTTCTCAAGAGAATGCTTCTCGAGGGAGCGATCTCGGAGGCAATGCGGTTTCCTCACCTTGCAAGAGACTGCTGCGCCTCTGCTCGTAAGCTCTCATCGTTCCAGTGCCCTCAACAGTTTCTTGGACCGTAACCGCATCGAAAACATCGACCTGGGTGCTGGCAAATTTCCTTGCGCTGACGCCTCGTTCGAATAGCAAATCCAGTTCTGCGAATGTGCGGCCGGCCGGCTCGGGCAGGCGGAAGTAGGTGTAAATGATGCAGAGGAAACAAATCCCGGCCCAGAAGAACCCGGCATAATTTTGCCAGTTCCATTCGCCCGGATTAAGCATGTACGGGGTTAGCACGGAGCAGACGATGCCAACGATGTTGTAACAGTTTCGACCCAAGACAACAGTCTTGATCTGCAGGCGGCGAGTGGAGAGTTCGGCGACCAGGGAATAGCAGACAGTTCCGACGGACAGCTGATAGCACAACGCCCACACCAGCATGATGGATCCTGTGGCAAGAGAAGCTTCCTTCCTGTGCGCGTCGGGGACAAGACCGAGAAAGCCTAGGATCTGCAAATCGTCAGAGAGCTGTACCGGCAATGACAGGAATAAAGGCTAAGACTCGTGCCTGAATGACACAGCTTTTTGGAGAAGGATACTTACGAGAAGCATGGAAAACAGTCCGCAAAGGCCATACAGATAAAGTGATCGTCTGCCGATACCACAGGTCATGAGGAACCACGCGCCAAACACGCCAGCCATGTTGATTCCGTACTGCCCAAGGGCGAAGTCGTATGATGTGGAAGGGTCCAGACCGGCTTGTTCGAGGAAATAGGTCGAGTAGCCCGAGAACGAATTGCCTGACAGGTTTTGAATCGCCCACACCATGCACACAATTTCAGTTCGTCGAAGATCTGTGCCCCTGAAACAATCCAAGTAGGAAGCGCCTCTGGTGATTTTCTCCTCAAGAGCCGTGGTGTGGACCATCATGTCGATTGTCTCGTCAGCATCGAAGTTGGTCTCCCGGTTCAGAGAGGTCAGACGGAGCAACGCTTTCTTAGCATCTTCGAGCCGACCTTTTCGAACAAGCCACCATGGACTTTCTGGGGCGAGTAAGATGCCGATAAAGAGCGGAACCGGCCACCTGCACAGGAATTAGCGAATCATGGCGAATAGATAGCAGAGAAGACATACATCCACTGCAGCGCGTACGGGATGCGATACGACCATTGATCTTGTCGAGGAAGCATGGATTTGATGACTCCAATGCCGATAACTTGCCCTAGTCCCCAGCAAAAGTTGACATAGGTGGTCAAGTATCCTCTGAGAGCAACGGGGCAGACTTCGCTGGCATAGGTGATGGTGAGCGTTTGAAAAATCTGACACTCTGTCAGATTTTGGACGTTATCGGAAGGCTAAAGAACTTACACCCCACGGAATGCCACACAAGATTTCTGCGACTTGCAATGCGACTACTGTCTGCGCAGTGAAGAAGACTGCCGTAAAGACGACGATCAACATCAGACATGTCATGACTGTGTAGCGATAACCGAAGCGTTCTGATACCCAACCATTGATGAATAGTCCGATAATTTCACCCACATTGGCACCGTTGCTGAGACCTGATTGCCAAGGTGCAGGTATTTGCCAGCTGCCATCCGGAAGCTGTTCGCCATACTTTCTCTGAAATTGTGGGAAGGCGTCTGAATCGTCAGAAGGCTTCCAGCGCGACAACAAGGGGCTAGGACGTACAGAAATTGCTCAGCAGACATACGTCGTATCCCTCCATAGCGATACAGGTTGAGATCAACATGCTCCAGCCCACAGCCTTGGGATACAATTTGATACCCTGCCACAAGCTCATGTTGTGCTCCTTCTCGGTGGCCCTGGAGGCATTGGCAACCACCTCGTCCACATGTCTAGTGTGAGGGAGGTGGTCCTTTTCCGGAAAATGGAGTGGGTTTTCTGGGGTGCCTTTGGACGGCCCACGAGCAATGGTGTCCTCTTCGATCGCCTTCTCAGCCATGCTTGTGGCTATCCTTCTTCTCGTCCGTTGATATTGGTGGGTTGTCCGACCCTATGGGCCGCTGAAATTTGAAAAAGTTATCGATGAGCGACCAGAGGCCCAAGACTACGAGAATCGCAGGGCCCCACGTGCTGGACGTGCGATGCGCCGAGCCCAATCGCAGAAAAGGTCTGTTAGGGTGCCAGGCCCGAAACAATGAAATGAGGTGGTAGTGGGAAAGCGTCCCCGCGCTGGTCGTCTGCCCAGCTGCTCTTTATATCTTTGCGACTGGGGACCCCACGGAGAATTTGACGGGCTTTATCTGCACAGGGCAGGGAACCGACCTCGGTGCGTCTGACGGTGTAGATTTGGGGAAAGGTCGAAAGGATTTGCTACTGCACCAGAGCCACGGGAAGAAAATCAGATGGAAAGTAGGTACACTTTTGCGTACTGTTAGATTGATCTGCTGTCACGCGGGCAGAGATTGACCGGCTTGCATCTCCACCCTATCCAGGAGATGGTTGACATTCAGACGGGACCAGTCAAGAGGAGGAAAAATTCAGGTCGTTCTTGTGTCTCCATTTTATCGTCATTGTCGAGTGGTTGGAATCGCCCATACTAGGATCCGTGTAGGAATTAGCTTGGGTGGAGGTAAGAGGGCAAGGTAGTATCGTCGGCATCATATGGAATGATTTTCACCCACGGTTCGGCAATTGCTGACTAGCAATGGCAGTGATCTAAATGGCTGGCATCGGTTACTCACACCGATGTTCTTCGTCTGCTGTCTCTGGTCAGAATACCACGAAAACTGTAAGCAGAGGGTAGATTATGCCCGGCTTGACGAGTTGGATGCAAGTGAATGCCTTCATGGTGGCGGGTGGGAAGTGGGAAGGAAATGAGGCCAACTCCACCAAGACGCGTAAAAATTGACACGATGGGAAATCAATCTAATGGTCTTCTAGAACAAACCGTCTTCTTGTGCCGCTGAACATTACAGGTCACGCATCAGAATCGCACAAGCTCTTTAGTATGGTAATTCATCGACGTTGATATCTGGGTATGCCTAGTCCCACTGGACAGTAGAAGAAGCTCCGATGAAGGCTTATTAGAGGCTCCAAGCACTTTCCCGGCTTGTGCTTCGGGTGTCTTGGAAGGCGCCACAGGGCACACAATCTTGGCCTGCACCAGCCTCGCTGCGCTGCTGTAACTTACTGTAGCACACTCGCACTGTTCTCCGTAGGCGGATGACGGCGGATGATGGCGGGGCCCAAGCACATCTGCCCTGCCGAGGCAAAACTCGCACAAATGGTCACGATGGTCAATCGATGGCGGCTCATATTTTTTATTCCTCCAAGCGCCGCGGATGATGTTGAGTACTCCCAGCCTAGAATGAAAGCAACCTTGAATCAGATAGACCCACGAAATATATAAAAAAGAAGGTCGTATTAAATATCCTGCATCTCAGGGTGAAGATTGAAGCTGAACGCCTATCATAATCGTCCGATATACCATAAGCACTATGATACTCCATATGCTCGCAGACTCGCAGTGTAACATTCATAGATCGCCATCTCGCTTGCTGTCAATTCGTTCACACAGTCCCACTGATCGCCCCAAAAGCAGGTCCGAGAAGCTGCGCCAATGTATCTGTACCTTGCAGCAACATCGTGTCCTTCTGCTCAACACCACAAAATTTCAGACTTGCTTCTCAGGTGTGGTATCAGGTCACACCAAGTGTATGACGTCGCTCAGGACTGACCCATGACTTCTATGCCTGCCCCGACTTGAATGACCGGCCTGCTGGGCAAAGTGCTGCTTGCCTTCCTTTTCTCTGTCGTCCTCGCCTTTCTCTCGCCGTCGTCCGGCAGCTTCAGGTCCAGTGATGTTACAGGATTGTTGAGAAACAATGCGTCAAAGCGTGTCCGACGACAGAGGAGTTCGGCTTCTTTCTGCAACATGGTTGAGTCCACCTTCAAACCGAAATCCATCAGATAGCAGAAGGTGATCTCGAGTCGACCTAGCTCGCCTTCGGAGACGCCGCCAACCTTGCTAAAGCGGGCGTGAGGCCAGCAGAGATCTTCCAGTGCCTTCATGGCTACTCTCAGGCATGCCAGAAGCAAACGGTGTACATTTCGTGGTGTCACTGGTACGATCTTCTCATGCACCGCCAGCCGCGTAATGTACACCGAGGAAGCCAGATAAACGGCAGTCGACAGCGGGCAGTATTTGTGCATGCGCATGAGGTAGTCTTCGGTCGAGATTGGCGGAGGGCGTTTCGAGTAGAATTTCCGTGCCAGAGCTCCATGCTGGAGATAGATGGGTTGCGCATGAGCGCCAATGATATTTGCAGCCGACATAGGCTCATGTGCTTGTGCTTCAGGCGAACCGATCGGCGTCTTCACAAAAACTACTCCGTCAATGTGTTCTTGCTCCTGCTGGCCCGGCGCTCGCAGCCCGTGGAAGTTCTCTTTCTTCGTTGTAGGGGTCGGGGTGCCCGGCGTACTCGACTCGCGTAGCTTGGACAATGGACGTGCCGGAGAAGCTCCCCGGCTACGTGCCGGAGGTGTAGGAGGAACGTCGCCGGTCAGTTGGACCAGAGAGTCGACGCTGCGGCATAGCAGCTTCAAAGCTTGCACGGCCTCAAGCTTGAAGATGTCGACATTCTCGGGCGTGATGCCATCTAGACCTTCCGGAGAAGGGCTCTTAGCTGGAGGAAAGATGCCTTTGTCGTTCTCAGGCTGTGGAGGTGCAGGGAGCTCCGGCGTGGGCTGTGTACATGCTTCCTGCTCTTTCTGGCCTGGTTGCCCTTCAGGCTGGCTCATGATTTAGTATTTTTTAAATCTCTTCCTCTTGTTCACCCTACTTCGATCATGAGCGCAGATAAGGCTGAAGCTGTGTGTCTGGTTCGTGGCTGGCAGGTAGGCTGCCACATGGTCGGGCGCGCGTCAAGGCGGGGACTGTGCTCCAGTAGCAACGATGCAGAGTGCTTTCTTCGTGCTGTTATGTACGAGTGCTGGGAGACAGGATTCGGGAAACCTGTCAAGGATGGAATAAGACGTTTGATGTTTGCCGCAGCTGCAGGGTCAACTGTCGTGAGGCGAGGCGGAGGGATCAGCTTTGACTTTTGGCTAATTGTAGCTGTCTGGGTGGCTGTAGCACTGATGATGAGCGAAGCACGGAGCAGCAACCGAGAAGCAGAGAGCCAACACCTTTCACAAACATGGCCAGCAGGTGTCCAGTGCACAAATAATAGATGATCATTAATTTATATTAGGTCGCACCACTTCGTCCAAGAGACGCCAGATCTCTCTCCCGACCACGGCCGCGATGGAAAAAGGTCAACATGTCACGCGCCTTTCTGTAAAACCAGATCTGGATGGGGCTTCGAACGGCGAAATTGAGTATGCCACCATGCCACTCACCTGGGCTGCCACTCCACCAGACATTTGGATCCTCTTTATTAGTCATTTTGCCCCAAACATTGCACTGCATGGCCACCCTGCGTAACCACCAGGCAGTGATTCTGTGGGAATCGAACAGGCCTTCGTGGGTAGGGATTCAGGCTTTGATAAACACCCTTAATGGTCTTCCCAGTCACTGAGGAGTCTCCGCTCGACCGTATGTGTTCTTCTGTCCTACGGAGTACTGTGGTAAACACTTTCAGAGATGTGTTTGATGACATAATCAGATTCAAGTGGAACGACGAGACGACAACTGAGTTGCTCGGATCAAGTCGACGGACCACTGACGATTTATGGCTCATCTACCGAAACATGTATGCAGCAATGCTGCAACCCCAACTAAGTCGCCTGGTAGGTGCCTGGTAATCATTGGCTGCCAGGCATGATGGAACATGACTTCTGCGTCGCACCCTTAATGTGTCCACCGATTTGAGGATTGTCATTGCAGGTTGCCTTGCGGAGATGTGTCTGCCCACCAGCGGCCATTTCGGTAACCGTCCAAAGATGGTAAACCCTGAATCCAGTTCGGTATGAACATAACCTTCTTTGCCGAAGACCCAAACAGCCAGGAGAATCAGCCATCATCCAATTTGGAGCCACGCGTTGACCCCAGCTCAGTCAGCTCACTGCCGCCATGGTCGAGATCAAATTTATCGATCGACGTAAATGCCACCGGGTTGTACCTATGCAGGTACTTTGCCTCGGAGCAGGCCGAACAGGAACTGAATGTGAGCCAACTCAAGCTGTTAGAAGTTCCACAGCGCTGATTTCCGGGAGCAATGCGCAGAGCCTTGCAACAACTTGGCTACCACGAAACGTATCATGGTTTTGCTAGCGCCTTCGAGACACCACTCGACAGTCAGATGTGGTTAGAGGCCTGTAACGCAAAGTTCAAAGGGAAAGGAAAGCCATTCAACCGTCATGATTGGGATCAGCTCCTGGGACATTGTCAGGTTGACTTTTGATCTGCTGATGCCGTCGAGAGCCATCACTGATTACGACAGGCTGTAACGGACGCCCCTGCTATGTGCTTCGGCCCAGAGCTCATAGAAGCTTATCCAGAGGCCAAAGTCATCCTCACGAACCGAGACGTCGACTCATGGCACAAGTACGAGCTCCGTCGTCCATCCATATCAATGCTGACGTGGCGCCCTGAATAGATCATTCACCGAAGCCGCCGTCGCCCCGTTTTATTCCCTCCCCGGCAGGATCACTGGGTTTATCACATGGGCCATGAACTCGCCTTTCAAATATGGCCAGCCAGTGTGGAAAATGGTACTCGAGGATTTCTTCCATATCAATCCACACGCTCCAAATGGCATCGATACGAGTGCTGCAAAGGAAGTGTACAGACAGCACTATGCGCAGATCAGGAAGCTGGTGCCCAAAGACAGGCTTTTAGAGTATCAAGTCCAGGATGGATGGGAGCCCCTTTGCAAATTCCTCGGCAAGGAAGTCCGTGATGCCCCATTTCCGCGAGGCAATGAAAAAGCAGATCTCCACGAGAGAATTGAAGCGTACAGTCGGGCACAAGCTAAGATGCTCGGGATGAAGTTGGCTCAATTCGTCGGTATTGTCCTGGTAGCTTGGGCGGTGAAAAGATGGTTCAGCCAGTAAAGCTTGTTGTAGTATCTCTGACGATGCTTACCTTGGAGGAATACGCTGCGGGATGACTATTGCTTCAGCTGAACACGATGCTCCTCGCCAAACTTCGGGTCAAAGATATTCCGTCCCACACGTTGTGAGATGACGAGCCCAGAAGAACAAACTGTCGTTCCAGCTCACTCTGCGCTTTTTCCCTTTCTTTGCGCGAGCGAAACATTGGATAACCTTGCACCAAAGATGCTATCTTACGCTGCTTCGTCCGCCTTAACGCCAAGCCATCAGGCAACAAGTCCAGATTCCAATTGTCTCGTATACAGCTGAGGCTACCCCTCCTCCAAGTAAGACCTGGAAGCCAATGATACGAAAGCATGTTCAGCCAGCCTGATGATCCATGTCAGTCACTGCTGGGCAGCTGAAATGGAGGAGGAGCTCATATACGGGCTGTGGGAAGGAGCGGTCTTGTCAGTACTACTTGTTTGATCTCACTTCACCCTTCTTCCCATCTCCAAGCAGACTTGCATCCCATAAGTACCTATCCTTAGTCTTGTCACGCAAACCAGCTTCTTGAGAGGATGCCACCTTCGGCTCCTTACAAACGCCTCATCGTCCTCTGCGATGGTATTCTTTCCTCGCCCAAGTCCCGATCCAGGCGTGCTGATCGAGCCTTTCGGGTTTTGTAGACAAGCAGCTTTCAGATCTGCGCGTCGATATGTCTGGTGCTGACCGTTTGAGCTAGGAACATGGCAGAATATTTTGTCTGGCAACAAGAACGATTATCCAACCAACATAGCCCGGTTCTCGAGAGCTATAAGCCCAGTCGCGATCATCAACGACAAAGACGACCAAGAACGCGAAGTTGAGCAGATTGTCTATTATCAACCCGGTGTTGGCACCGGCATCGGTGACAAGTATCGAGGTGGTAAGGCACATTGATTCCGCGTCCTAATCGCATTCCCTCTGACATCTACTTTGGGTGTACACTAACCGGTCAATACTTGACTAGGAGCATATGGTGCTGGTCTCTCAGCCAATATCCGCGCAGCCTACGGTTTCCTAGCTCACAACTACGACCCCAATCCTGGTGATGAGATCTTCTTCTTTGGCTTCTCCCGTGGCGCTTATACCGCTCGAGCGATTGCAGGAATCGTCACCAAACTGGGACTCTTGACAAAGCGAGGAATGGATTACTTTCCCCAAGTCTACGACGAATTTAGCAAAGACGGCAGTAGGAAGCCGGATTTCGATTTCTCAGACGGACTTCGAAAGAAGATTGGCAATCAAGTGGTCGAAAGTGCTAAAAATGCCATCAAAATCGTTGGCGTTTGGGAGACGGTCGGCTTTCATGCCGAAGGGATGTTAGGAGAGTCTCTCGAATTCCACAATGCGGAGCTTTCAAACCGCGTAGCCTATGGCTACCATGCCCTTGGTCTCGACGAACGGCGAACTCCCTTCAAACCGACACTGTGGCAATGGCCCAAAGGGTACGAAGTCAGGACGGATGGTAAAGGGCTGCAAGGCATGAAACAACTGTGGTTCTCCGGCGTACATAGTGATGTCGGCGGAGGTCACTACGACCCTGCTTGTTCCGACATCAGTCTCGCTTGGATGCTTGCACAATGTAGCAAGGACAAGAAGCTGGCGTTCACTGACGAAGACCCCCGGCGTCCCGATGACCCTGACGAGTACTATCTTCTACCGGACCGGATGAAGAAAAATACCATGACCGAATGGACCTCGTTGAAACACCAACCGGAAAACGACCCTAAGGACTCGCTGTATGACAGTATCACTGATTATATTGGGGGAATCTTTAGTGAAGATCGCAAGGCGTTCCCATTGGAACGAACCAACGAACGAATTCACCGATCAATTCGGAATCGAGATCTGAAGGCCTGGCGTTGCCCCATGCTTGATGGCAAGAATCAAGGGAATAGCTGGAGCTTGAAGGTGCCGAGTAAACAGGGAAATGTGCTCATGGAAGCGGAGCCAGATCAGGAGGCGGATGAAATCGAGAACAAGTACATTGGCAGAATTCGGCCAGCGCCAGGCTCCAAGGGTGCGCAGAACTGAGATTGAACTTGGGAGAGACTGGGCATGGAAATTATGTGATGGTGATTTTTCGTCACCCCGGAGTGGTAATTCTTACACAGCAAGCGTTGACAGGTAGCATTAATGACCAATATTCTTCCTTTCTCATCCTTTCCAATCATTTTCCTTGTACGGTAGTTATCGCTTGCCAGAAAGACACTCATGATTGGCTTGAAGCGGGAATATTCCATGGGGATTCATATTCCAAGCGAGCATCGGTCTCGAGCTTAGACTCCGTTGAGATTCCAATTCAAGCGAGCGGTTTCTGGGTCGATGCCAAAGAGAGAAAGCTCTTCCTGAGATAGACGAGGTTGTCTCCTCCCTCGACGCTCGACGCCCGGCGGCTGTCGATGTGGGTTGTTGCGGACATCACGCGACGTCCGAGTGTGAAAGCCGCAGTATTTGTCGATGTCTTCCTGCGTGGTTTTCCAGCCGCTGAAGAAATTGACGAATGCTGTAATGTCAGTGAGGCGTTCTTGTTCGCGACGGGTGTGGTTGGGACGGTCGGACGTTCTGATCTGGAGGATGGCGTTTAGGATTTCTTCGCGCTCCTTTGTGGTGCGTGGTTGGGAGGCGCGGGATACATCTAGGATGTCTTCTCGCTCCTTGCTGGTGGTTTGTGGTTGTTGAGCTCGAGCTATCAGGGCGTCGAGATTCGGTGGTGATGGTTTTGGTTTGTCGTCGTTGGGAGACTTCTGACTCGTTGCCATCATCGGAATCAGTTGCGGATATACTAGTGGTGGATTGTGGTTCAAGTCGACCGGCCATTCTCATTGCTTCCTCATGTGCCTCTTTGCCGAATTGTGCTTGGAAGGCTATCAATTCATCGGCATCGCTTACGGATAGTGTGGGTCTGTTCTCGTCGTAGACTTCCCCAGTAAGTTTCTTCTTGAGTATTGCCTTCTGGCGCTTGTCTGCGGCCGTGACGCGTCGAGCTTTTTTGACCATAGGCATAGTAACTAAGGTATATACTACGTAGGTAGTATGTTCTGGATTAGGATGAAGCCCCTGCTCCTAGACAGCAGGTAGTAGTACCAGTATATGGAGGATGAAATGAAACCGCTACCTCCAGACAGTAACATACTTGTACCTCAATTATAGTGATCACCCTCATCGAGTTGCGCAAACCCATGGAATAATGCTTGCAATACATTCAGGACCTGACGTCGGGATGCGCGTGGGTGGTGTTTCATAATGTAAACAGATCAACATGCGCTGAGGGACGAGGCTGAACGCGTCTTGGGAAATAGCGGCAGATTCCATGCCTGTGGTGATGCGCAAGGGGAGTCTTGGAGAGTCTAAATAACTCTGGTGTTAACTTAACTTAGAGCACAGCGGGAGCAGATTCCTTGGTAGTCAACAAGGTCAATAAGCTTGTCTGAACACTTGATGCAGCCTCGTACGAGGAGTAGCGGAAGCGCCCATCATCGCCTATTATTCCAACACATATCTGACCTTTATTTAGGTAGAATTGGTGGCTTGAGGTCCGAGACAAGTGGCCCCCCCTCGCCCTCCACCAAGGGCCGAAGGGCCGGCCCATCTCCCCATCATTCCCCTGAAGCATGAATGCCATAGGCTCATTGGGCTTCCTTCAGCCTCAATGGCCCCCAAATCTTTCCACCGGTTGCACTTGATGTCTGGGAAGCTATCTGCGGGTGCCCAGGAGGCTGAGACGGGTTTACGAGGAGGCACCTGACCATGTGTCTGCCTTTTCAGCTCTTCACGACCATGTTTGTACCCTCGAGCATCGTCTGTCCTGGGGGACTAATGAGCACGAGCGCCGTCATTTTCGCCATCTAAGCCTACATCATCATGCCTGGCAACGCTACCACTACCACTACTCACCCGAGAAATGAGCTCTTCGATCTCGATAATGAGATTTCATTCGGTAGATGCGACGCAAGACTGAGGTTGTCAGGCACCGAGAACTTCATCGTGCGGTTCAATAGTGACGGAGCAAATTGCGCGGTCGATGTCAAAGAGGACGAGGCTTTGAAGTGGCTACAGCGGGAGAATCGTGCTGATCATCAAGCCGTATGGCTGAATTTCTGGGCGTCGTCGTTGCAGAAACGCACCATCACAGCAGTCGCAAAGAAGTATGGCCTATCGCCACGATTGACAGGGCTACTATTCCCTGCGACGGCCAGTGCACCCTCGACAACAGGCAACGCCTCGACAGGGACTATTTCAAATGGAGCTGTAGCTACACCCGGCACCACGAAAGACTCCCACTTGACCGACCTCGAAAAAGGTGCAACTCGGCCTATGCGAACACCACAGCCGGACTCGGCCGGATCAGCCAGCTCGAATCGTATGAACTTTGGCAACGTCGTCACTGATCTGTGGCATTTCTGTTCGGTCGATTTCGGCCGCCATTACATCTACGTCGGCTACAATGCCCTGTTGCCCGGAGCCGAAAACACCCACAAGAGCAAACCATCTGGACAACGGATCTGGACGTCCTTACTTCTCTGTGATGACGGTACCATCATCTCGGTCTTTGAGCGGCCTACCATGCCAACGCCAGAAGCGCTTGAACGGACGCGGTTCAACGTGCTCAACGTGTTCAAGCATCTATCCTCGTTACATGACCAGGATGACGCGCAGGATGCCTTGATGAAGGTCCGAGTACGGTGGAACGAGCACTCAGCCAAATCCCGAACGGGCTATTCGGAGACCGAAGCAGCAAGCCTCTTGTTCTACTACCTCTTTGACGACTGGCTATCAACGTATAGGCTTATCGCCCGCCAAGAACATCCCTACCGAAAGAATCTGGAGAAACTGAGGGAGCAGATGTTGGAAGCGGCAGATGTGTCTCTGATCCAGCAGGTGCATGATGTTGGACGACAGTTGACTGTTCTCAAATTGATGTACCAGGGTTATGAGCTGATCGTGTCTCGCTTACTGCATCGCCAACGGGCCGTAACGCAAGCGGAGATCATGTCCATGTCCCCTGCAGATCCTAGACGCTTCCATACCGTCCAGACGTATCATGAGACGCCTGCATCACAGTTGGACCAGAGCCATCTCACGATCCTCGACGAGGACTCCAGTCTAAGCGTCAAGTTGAGCTTGTCGGCAGTCGTTCGGTTTGAAAGATTGCTTGACCGTATCAGGTTATACGCGCTGACGGAGATCGAGGAGTGCTTAAAGGAGAAAGAATCACTGGTGTTCATGGTAAGTTTCTTTCGGGCCAGTCTCCGGCCAATTTTGCTGACGCACTTCAGAACTTCAATTTGGTCACCCTGAAAGAGTCTCAAGCGGTCGAAAGGCTCACTCGAACGACAATACTGCTGGCCAAGGCGACCATTCTATTTCTTCCAATCAGTCTGATGACGGCATATTTTTCCATCCAGGTTGGAGATATCGCAAAGATATATAGCCTGAAGACATATTGGCTGTGTTTCTTGGTTGTTTCCGTTCTGTCGATTGCCTTCTTGGGGGCATTTGGATTCTACACCCACACTGTCGAGGGCAAGACTATTTACAGGTCGGTCACGAGGATGATCCTGGATGTTTTCAAGGGGAAACGGAAAAGGCAATGAAATGTCTTGATTACTACGTAGTATCACGAGTCAGTTGATTTCGACCAAGGCGCCATCTCGCGTTTGGACTTGTCCCATTTATACACATCACCTTCACCGACATTGTATCGGTAATAGTTCTCGGTGCCGGCGGGTATCATTGCTCGCCGCAGGGTAATGTTGATCCGCCCTTTGTCAGCTTCGCCGCCTTTCCGCTTGGGGATGCTGTGAAGCCAGTTCGATTGGGTTTGGCCACGCATCAGGATCATGTCGCCACTGGCCAACTGTATCTTGATGTCTTTGGTCTCGAGTTTAGGCTCACCTTCTTTGGGGGGTTTATGCTTCATCAGAAAGTCACGCTTCGCGCCCAGTGTGAAGGAGGCAATGGCCGGATCCGTGCCGAGAAAGCGCTCGTCGTCGCTGTGGAACGAGATGCTGTCGCTTCCCGAGGCGTAATAGTTGACTAAGCAGAAATTGAACTTGGTATTGGTGTTCGCTTCGGTCACTCGGCGCAGAAAGTCAAGGCATTCGGGGATGGGCCGCGGATTGCATTTATATTTATCCTTGCGAACGGTTTTGGACGGGTCAGATGCCTCAACGATCCTGGCCCCGTCGTCCACGAAGCGGCTTGTCGCGTCAATGCCGAAGACGCTGGTGAAGCGCGGGGTGTTGATGAGAGTTTCCTTGCCGAAGCGCTTGATGGTGTACTTGACGCGATAGAAGAAGAGCTCGGCGCGGAGAAACTCAAAGATTTCGCGCTCGATGGCTTTAGGGATGAAAGGCTGGAAGTATAGCAGGTCGAGATGCGGTTGATCTTTGATCTCTTTGCCTTGCGCTGTCACGAGAAGTTCGATTTCATCAGCTATGTGCTCTGGAAAATGGACTATGGGCCAAGGATATGTCGCATGGTTGGTTCTCTTGGTTGGTGCAGATA
The DNA here is from genome assembly GCF_000835505.1 of Exophiala xenobiotica. NCBI lineage: Eukaryota > Fungi > Ascomycota > Eurotiomycetes > Chaetothyriales > Herpotrichiellaceae > Exophiala > Exophiala xenobiotica. Next base: position 1,596,032 of record NW_013562492.1, read on the forward strand.
CAGCTGTGGCAATGGGAGAGCTGTCGACCCGGGGCTTTTTGGGGCTTGGTGCCCGGATGAAGAAGGTGTCGAGAGTGCGTTTGGACATCTTCGAGGCGGCAAGGATGTCGACGGCAAGGCTAATGACAACGAGAGTATTTCAAACACTACCTGTTACCACAGTATTGTTGTACTCATAGTACTACTGTCTTGCTGTGTGCCTCTGTACTGACGGTACTTTGGGCTGATGTCTTGACGTCACTATTTGGTGTCGATTCAAGCTTCGACGCGTCAACGCGTTCGTGACGCGGTGACCAAAAGGGCAATTCTGCCGGTGAGCACGATGCACAGCACCTAGGTGCACAGTACTCCGTCCTCTCAAGCATGTACCATGTCGGGCGCGTGGTGGTGAAGCCTCCTTTTCCACGGCAGTTCCTTATCGTGCACGGTTGTGCTAACTCCTAGAGACACCATGGAATATTCCCGATGACGCTGCAGGACCATGTTCTCTCTGGGATGACAACGTTGACCAAGTAGCAGGTGAAGCCTCGAGCGACGGTTTCAGGACAGGTGACCGTGTACCACATCGATCCTCTTTGACACTCTGAACGACGTAACGCGAACATGTGCCCGAGCTGTGGACACAAGGCTTCTGGGCTTGCCACCATGATCTCCACCGTCAGAGCCATGGGACAGCGCACAGGGAGCTTGGACACCCACGATGCCCCTCGAGAACCCCGATCTTGTCCGTCTCCTCCAAAGAGCCGTTAGAGGCAGTTCTGTTAAAGGTGTCGATAACACTACGCTTTCTGAGACAACTTGGATCCATTGTACAGCAACGATCTGCACCGCTTGGGATCAGCGTCTCTATCCGCATGGGAACATGTGCATGTGCCGGGACTAGCAAGCAACGGATCAGACAATCATTGGAGTGAACACGGCGGCCTAAATCACTCATGGCCAGGCAATGAGCAAAAACCCACTGAGTACCCCTCAATTGGAACTCGACGGCTTCACATCTGCAAGAGCTAGACAGCAGGAGACATTTTCACCCTTTCAAGGCACATTACTGGTGGTCAGAGCGACGTGTCGGGTTTTTGCAACGCGTAAATCATGGGACGGACGGTCCTCATTCGAGTGCAGCAGAACAAATGCCGCTCAAGCTAGCTAGTCATGGCTCATCAACCTGCAGACGATCGACGCGCCAGACACGAATGCGCTGAAAGCACTGGACGACTTGAACGAAGCTACCCTCTTGAGAACGCCAGTATATTCCCGTTGCTACTGTTGCAAGAGCCAGTCAATTCCTCAGACACTGAAGATTGGAGATGTTTCTCTTAGTACATTGCTATCAGAGCAATGGTATGCAAGGTAATTAAATACACCAACCAGCACACTACTCTACACGCAGAGTATTCCATCTAAGGCACTGATCGGGCATGGTCTAGGTACCTAAGGTGAGGGTCGCCTCGAGTTCGGAGCGACTGACCAAGTCCAGTTTACTGCGACATCATCCGACGCTGACTCTACGTGTTGGATTGCACTCTACATCGATTGTGGTAGACATTTCCGGTTACGCCCAGTCTATCAAGTGACATTCAACCAATCACGCTGTCACGACATTTCCTCCTGGCTGCAGATCAACTATCTTCCCATCTTGGACATAAACCTCTTCCCAGCCAATGATGATTTGTGAATTTGCCGGGTCGGCGAACTTCAACTCGTCGGGGAAGACGACTTCCGAATAATACGGATCCTTTTGGGCTTCGTCAAAGCATGACATATTAGGCATCAGCAGCTCAACAAACCCGTCCCACTCGGCTATGGTGGCCTGGGCAAGACCGGGAATTGATTTGGCCTGATCCCGCACCGAGGATGGGGTGTGATACTGAGGGATCGTGTCAGCACCGGGTGGATGGGTCGTAGGCGCGTACACTACTGACCTGAGTATATTTCATGATGCCATGTCGGGTCAGCCAATCCTGGACTTGTGGGACATGCTTCGTTGTCCAGTACGAGTGGAATTCTTCTTCCGATAAAGCCGGGTTACGTTTGACCAGGATGGTGAATCGGACGAGACGCCGCTTGGTCGCCATGTTGTTGAGATGTGTCGATCTTGGGAAGCCAGAATGCGAACGACCGAGAACATGATGAACTGTTTGGACGACCGTGGACGCCGCCAGGGTCTAATGTATCTCCGTCCATCTGTCCAGTGAGATAATTTAGTGGGTGCCGGCTATACGAGACCCGACCCAAGCGAGACGACTAACTACTCAGACCTCGTGCATTGGGGTTTCGGAGAGCCTAGTGAGCTTGGGTGGGGCTACGCGCATGTCCTGACATCTGTCAAATTCCCAGCAAACGGCACGGATTCTTCAGTCATTGTTGGGCACCGTGCAGGGGGGTTGGGCTTCGTGTCTTTGTATAGAGGCGGTGAAGCAACGTTTGTAACTTTGCAGACACGTCACCGGACCACCACGTTGGATCCAAGGTATGCCAGGGAGCCACAGTCACACAACGCCGGGACGGCGCGCATTACTCGAATGTCATGCTTCTCCGGTAGGTCACTTTAAGAGTGTTTCGATGCATGTCCTGCCAATGGCATGGAGGAAAAGCATGGGTGACGGGGTGTCCCCAGAGTGCAAAAGCCGGTAAGAAAGTGGTTAGACTTACCGTTCGATCGAGCTAATTTTCTGGGTATGATTGGACACAGATTTACGACCGAGCCTCTCCGCCGGTACTTGATGCGCTGTCAACGCATGCTCGACCGTAACTTTGTTGATGGGCTCCACACACATTCTTCATGTTCATGCAGGAGGACGCATGCACGAGCCTACCAAACGTAATGAGACAGAGCAAAGATAAGAGTACCGTCTCTCTGCTGGAAATTTGCCGACGTTGAGCTTCGAACTGAATACTCCACCAACCGACAGTGCTAGGTCCAAACCATGTGCAGCTACGTACGTCTGCCGAAACCAGATGCTCATCTGAGCATTCCTCTGTGGACGTTTGACAAAATGTACCCGTCTATGAGGAATGCCCTGGCACACTGGAAAGGTAGGAGCCTAAATCTTCATAGGAACCGTTGAACTCTGCCATAGCATGGCGCGGGAGGTGCGAACCTTTTCTCCCAAGTACGCACAGTCACCGCCGATGGGATACTGGATGCTTCGCGCTGATTTGCGGAGGGGGAAACGCTGACATTTGACCGGCCTGGGAATTGACAGCTTGGTAGAGGGGCGATTCAATCCAGAATGTTGCACTGCACCACATGTTTCTGCCACGATTCGCCGATCAGCTTCTAGATGGATTGGCTCAAGCAACTATGCTGCAGCTTACCAATTCGGATCGATGAGCAGACATCGCGCGCATCGCGATCCAAGTAAGTACCGATATGTCTCCGTACTGTAGGCATAAGAATGCCGCCGTCACCTCTGGCACACACAATCGCATTCGCTCTCTCAAGCTCTAGGCTGGGGCAGATTGGTATGCTCCAGACCGCATCTTGACATTCATTCTTCCAACACAAATCTGAAGCTTGAGGGCAAACATGGCGGACTCAACAATGCCTCAGTTTCCTTCGCCCAACAGCGGCTCGTCCAACATGCCAATTGCTGTTGTTGGCATAGGCTGCCGTTTCTCTGACACTGCTACTGACCCGGAGAAGTTCTGGGAGCTGCTGGCAGAGGGCAGAAGCACCAGTCAACCTGTACCCAAGGACAGATTCGACGCGGAGGCCTACTACCACCCTGACTACGACCATGCCGGTACATGTGTTACCACGAGGGGCCATTTCATGCAGCAAGACGTCTCCAAATTCGACGCTCCCTTCTTCTCCATCACAGCCAACGAAGCCAAGTCGATGGACCCTCAGCAGAGGATGGCACTTGAGGTTGCTTATGAAGCATTTGAGAATGGTCAGTATCCCTGCCCTCATTCCCCAGGGCGTCAGCTCACATTCGCTGCACAGCTGGAATGCGTATCGAGGACTTGACCGGCTCAAATACCTCGGTGTACATGGGTACTTGTACCCAAGACTACTATGACCTGCTGCTCAAGGATTCCGAGCCCACCACCATGCATTCCGTGACTGGCATCAGCAAGTCGCTCTTGGCTTGCCGCTTGTCCTGGTTCTTTGATCTCAGAGGTCCGGCCTTGACCATCGACACAGCCTGTTCCTCAGCCCTGTGTGGCGTACACCTTGCTTGCCAAAGCTTGCGTACGGGTGAAAGCCAAACAGCCCTGGTTGCGGGGACCAACCTGATCTTCGCCATCGACACCATGGTCTCTATGTCGGCTATCCATGCTCTCAGCCCGGATGGACAATGCTACAGTTATGATCACAAAGCCAACGGGTATGCCAGGGGGGATGGTATCGCTGCTTTGGTCCTCAAGCCCCTCGAGACAGCTCTCAAGGATGGCGATGTTATTCGTGGGGTTATTCGTGGCTCGGCTATCAATCAAGATGGTGGTGCTTCGGGTATTACCCTTCCCATCGCTGCCGCCCAGGTCGACCTCGTCAACACGGCATATGCCAATGCAGGTCTTCCACTAGATCAGACCGCTTACTTCGAAGGCCATGGAACTGGCACAGTCGCTGGCGACCTACAAGAGACCACTGCCATGGCGAAGACCATTGGTCGAGTCCGATCCAAAGAAACTCCCCTCTACATCGGATCGTCCAAGACAAACATTGGGCATATCGAAGGCGCAAGTGGTCTTGCAGGCCTGATCAAGGTCATTTACTCTTTGGAGCACGGCATGATCGCTCCCAACGTCAAATTTGAGCGCCCGCCTCCTTCGATGAACTTTGATGAGTGGAACCTCAAGGTAGCAACAGAGTTGACGCCATGGCCGCTCGAAGGTGTACGCCGTGCCAGTGTCAATGGCTTCGGCTTTGGTGGAACAAATGCCCATGTGATTGTCGATGATGCTTACCATTTCTTGAAGGAGCATAACCTCAAGGGCAGACACAACTGCATCGTTACCGATCCTGGTAGCTCACCGAACTCCCCTACCGACTCAGGGGTTGGTACTATGGCTTCAAGCATAGAGCAGCTCTCAGACCCTTTCGAGGGCAGCTTCAAGAACAAGTACGCTGGCCTAAACACTCAGCCCCGGCTTCTCGCATGGTCGTCTGGCGAAAAGAAAGGCCTGGAAAGGACGCTGGCTCAACTGTCAGACTATGTCGGCCAGAAAGCAGCTCATGGCTACACCTCTGAAATCGTGGACAGGCTGGGCCTCACGCTTGCTACGCGAAGAAGTGTCTTCCCATGGAGGACATTCTCGATCGTGTCATCTTTGCACGATGCTGCCACTCAGTTGACTGATGCATTGGCCACCCCCATTCGAGCCAAGCAATCTACAGACATGGCTTTCATCTTCACCGGCCAAGGTGCTCAGTGGCATGCCATGGGCCGAGAGTTGCTCTCCTACAAGGTCTTCTATGACAGCCTTACAACCTCGGACGAGGTATTGCAATCGTTGGGCTGTACCTGGTCACTCTTCAAGGAACTTATCAAGAGCAAGGAAGACTCAAGAATCGACGAGACAGAACTTAGTCAGGCTTGCTGTACGGCTCTTCAACTGGCTTTGATCGATCTTTTACGCTCATGGGAGGTTCTGCCAAAAACAGTCATCGGTCACTCGAGCGGAGAAATTGCAGCAGCATATGCAAAGGGTGCCATCAGCCGTACATACGCCATGAAAGCAGCTTACTATCGTGGTGTGTACGCCAATAAGTTGAAAGAGGTATCTCCAGACTTGAAGCTGGGTATGCTTGCTGTTGGCGTTGGCGAGGGCCAGATCAAGCCTTACCTTGAACCGGTCAAGGACAAAGTCACTATTGCTTGCTACAACAGCCCTTCGAGCTTGACATTATCCGGTGAAGTCAGCAGTCTCGACCAAGTCGAGGAGGCGCTGAAAACTGATGCTATTTTCGCTCGCAAATTGAAGGTGAACGTCGCGTATCACTCGACGTACCTCAAGACGATCTCCGACGATTACCTGGCTGCCTTGGGCGAGGAGAAGCCCCTCACAAACAGCGATGACATCAAGATGGTGTCGACAGTAACAGGTCTTCCTGTTGAGAGCTCCAGCCTTCAGACATCATACTGGGCCAGCAATTTGTTGTCTCCTGTCAAATTCGACCAAGGCATGCAGAAGCTCTTGAAAGACGGATCTGCGGACTTGCTGGTTGAAATTGGACCACATGGTGCACTCCAGGGACCTGTCAAGCAAATATTATCAGCTGCCAATCTAGAACTTCCTGCCATGTCTTTGCTGGATAGGAAGCGTGATGCTGCCGTCTCCACGGTGGAAGCCATGGGCCGACTCTGGCAGTATGGAGTTGACATCAACGTGCCTTCCGTCAACAGCCTCCATGGCATACAAACCGGCACACCTACTCCTTTGGTCGATCTTCCACCGTATGCTTGGAACCACGAGAACAACTACTGGTGCGAATCCGCAATATCGCGAGATGTACGCTTCCGACACGAGAAGCGACATCATCTCCTGGGATACCTCATCCCAGGCGCCGTGCCAAACGAGCCCTTGTGGAGAAATCTGCTCCGGATCTCCGAGAGTCCATGGCTGCAGCACCACAAGATTCAGGGCACGATTCTATATCCTGCAGCTGGCCTTATTGTCATGGGAATTCAAGCAATGTGGGAATTTGCTGGCTTCCCCCAAGACATTGCTGGCTTTGAGCTTCGGGATGTCAAGATTGAAAGAGGTCTGGTCGTACCAGCCGATGACTCTGGCGTTGAGACCAGTCTGCAACTGAAGCCACTCAAGGTCGGAACGGCCTCGAACGAGGTTGTCTGGCATGAGTTTACTCTGTACTCGAGGACCAACAGCGACATCTGGCAGGAGCATTGCGCAGGTTTGATCCGCCTCAAGCCTAAGCAGCAAGCCAATGCACTCTTCAACGACGAAGATGCCGCTGAGATGAAGCGCATGAAAGAACGACATGCGGAGATCAAGTCCAGATGCACCAAGTCTGAATATCCACGGCAGTTCTACGAGGCTCTGTCGACAATGGGATACCAGTACGGCAGTGTCTTCCGAGGCTTGAGTGAGATCAAGTACGGCTACATGGAGAGCAGTTGCGTGTGTACGGTGCCAGACACCAAGGCCACCATGCCGTTCAACTTTGAGCTGCCACACATTGTGCATCCAGCATTCCTCGACAGCATCTTCCACATGCTCCTGCCATCGCTTATGCCAGAGGGTATGCACATGAGCGCTGTGGGAGTGCCGACTCATTTTGAATACCTGTATGTCGCCGCAGACATCAGCAAGAATCCAGGAGACGACGTTATCGGCTACTCCGAAGCTATTCCTCCTCTGAGTCGAGAGACTCATGGCAACCTCGTCGTCATGGATGCTGACCTCACCAAGCCAGTCGTTGTCATCGAGAACCTCACCTGCACGGCTGTGGCTTCAGCCGGTAACGAACAGGATGCGACCCGCCAACTTGGCAGCAAGCTCGTATGGAAGCCCGATGTCAACGAACTCGGACAGACAATGGCGCCGGCTGAGCTCGACACCATCACCACCCGACTTCTTGTCGAATACCCAGCTGTCGCAGAAGAGCTCGAATTTGCTGGTCTCACCTATGCGAAGCGTATTCTGAATGCTATCACTCCAGAGCAGGCCAAGTCGTTGAAGCCACACCACCAACTCTTCTATCAGTACTGTCAGCACAACTTTGAGCTTGCTGCGCAGGGCAATCTGCCACATCAAGGCGGAGCTCTTGACTGGATGAACCCGTCCCCTGAGATGGAGAAGGAGATTCTGGCTCGTGTCTCACAGGCCACGAATGATGGCCGTCTGCTGTGCCACCAAGGCGAACATCTCGTCGACATCCTTCTTGGCAAAACAGAGCCTCTGGAAATCATGATGCAAGACAACCTCCTCGATGCTTACCACGGACACCATCTAGGCTGGGAGATTGCCCATCATCAAATGGCGGAGTATCTTGACCTACTGGCGCACAAGAACCCGGATCTCAATGTCCTCGAAATAGGCGCTGGGACCGGTGGTACGACACTTCCCATCCTGCAGAAGCTCGGTGGTGAGAATGGGGAATCACCACGTATGCGCTCTTACTGCTACACTGATATCACCACCGGCTTCTTCGAGGCAGCTGCAGAGAAGTTCGCGCCTTGGGTTTCGTACATGCAATTCCAGAAGCTGGATGTCGAGCAAGATCCCACCGAGCAGGGATACGAAGCCGGCTCTTACGACGTGGTCATTGCCTCCAACGTTCTTCATGCGACCAAATCCATGGATGAAACCATTGCTCACGTCACTACTCTGCTCAAGCCAGGCGGCAAGCTGATTTTATACGAAATCACTAATCCCCTTCAGAGAGTCTGCATGATCTTTGGCTCACTGCCTGGATGGTTTGCTGGCGCAGATGAAGGAAGACGACTTTCGCCCTGCTTGACTGAGAAGCAGTGGACGGATTTGCTTCAGCGCCACAGTTTCTCCGGCATCGATGTGTCTGCCCGCAGCATGCCTAACGACAAGGACTATATGCAGAGCTTCATGGCATCGACCAAGAAGACCGAAGAAATGAAGACAGAGTTGCCAGCAGATGTCGTCATCATTCAACCTGAGAACGCCGAGGTGAACAAGGGTTTGAACGAGAAGTTGACCCAGGCTTTGCAAGCCGTCGGCGTCCAAGCTACCTGTCAGACCATGGCGGATGCTTTGGCTGCAGGAGTGAACAAGAAATTCTGCATCGTCACATTGGAGGCAGAATCTCCATGGCTCATTGATGTCGATGCCAAGTCGTTCGACAACCTGCAAGACCTGATTGTGCGATCTAGGCGACTCCTGTGGCTCACCCGCGGCGCAACAGATGGACAAGAACCAGGATCGAGCCTTATCACTGGCCTTGCTCGAGCTATCCGAGCCGAGAATCCCGGACTGGTGCTGGCGACCTTGGACCTTGATCCTCGGTGGCACTGTGACGAGCAGGCGAATATCGAATCTATCATGAGAGTCTTTGAGCTTTCCTGCGAGGAGAAGGAAGAAGCGGACCCAGACTGGGAGTACGCTCTTCGTCATGCTGCGCTCGAGATTCCAAGATACACGCCAGACGCTCCGACCGATGCTATGCTCCAAGCGATGACAACTCAACGTCAGCCGGTGCCTGGACCATTGAAACAAGGGGAGCGTTCATTGAAACTTGAGATTGGCGCACCAGGTATGCTCAGCTCTCTCAGATTTGTCTCGGATGAAAAGTTGGTCGAGCCACTTGCGGATGATGAGGTCGAGATCGAGGTCAAAGCCACTGGTCTCACACCGAGAGATGTGCTGATTGCCACCGGTCAAGCACCGCTTGATGAAGTCGGATCTGAATGTGCCGGGATTGTGACCAAGGTCGGCAGTGCGGTTACAAAGGTCAAGCTTGGAGACAAAGTTGTCACCTGGCAGCGGCATGAAGGCTGCTTGAGGACTCATCTGCGGAACAGCGAATCTTGTGTTCTTGTCATTCCAGAGGGCTTGACGTTCGAGGATGCTGCGTCAGTACCGATGGCTTTTGCGACAGCATGGTATGCCTTGAGTTTGCGAGCACGGCTGGCCAAAGGCCAACGGGTGCTCATCCACAATGCAGCCAGCGCTGTTGGCCAGGCGTCAATCATGGTCGCTGAGCATCTTGCTGGAGAAGTTCTCGCCACCGTCTCGACCGCCGAGGAAAAAGCTGTCGTTGAAAAATACAACGTCAAGCCCGAGAACATTCTCAATGTCGCTGACGCAGAATTCGTCAAGGGCGTCAAGCGTCTCACCAATGGCAAGGGTGTCGATGTGGTTCTGAACTCCCTCACCGGCGAAGCTCTTCGCCAAACGTGGCATTGCGTGGCTCCGTTCGGATACTTCATCGAGCTCGGACAGCAGGATATCCTTGGCAACACAGGCCTGGATATGGGCCCCTTCAAGCACAATGTGACGTTTATTGGTGTCAACTTGCAGGAGCTGTGCCGCAGCAATGAACAGCTTGCCGCTTCACTGTTTTGTGAGGTCTGGGAACTCTTGAGCCTGGGACAGATCAAGCCACCTCAAGGTTTGTCGACATTCAAGTACTCGCAGATGGAGGAGGCGTTCAATGCAATGCAGGCGTCGAACATTGGCAAGGTCGTTGCGACCGTCGAGGATGAAGATGAGGTTTTGGTAAGTTGACCCTTGTCAACATGTGAATTGATGCTAATGTGTGGCAGATCGTGCCTCCTGGTATTCAGGCATTGAACTTTGACCCGAAAGCTAGCTACGTGCTCGCTGGCGGCTCTGGCGGTATTGGACCGCTGATCGCCGCCTGGATGGCTGACCATGGGGCGAAGAACCTCATCGTCCTGTCTCGTTCTGGGATCCAGAGACCTGACGCCAAGGAGGTGTACGACGCTCTTGGTGTTCGTGGCGTCGCTGTCAAAGATGTCAAATGTGATATCACCGACCCTTCTGCCGTGGCTGCGGCAGTTGAAGAATACCAGAAGACGATGCCGCCAGTCAAGGGCGTCATCATGGGCGCCGTCAAGTTGGAAGATTCGGTGTTTGACAACATGACTTATGCCAACTGGAAGAACTGCCTTGATCCGAAGGTCAAGGGTACTTGGAATCTGCATGAGGCTATGCCGAAGGATATGGACTTTTTTGTGTGCTTGTCGTCCATTGGAGGGTCCGTGGGTAACCGTGGTCAGGGCAATCACGCTGCTGGTAAGTCCTCTCGAACAATTATTCTCGCCGCGATTGGGGGATACTAATGATGTCGACAGAGAGTACATACCAAGACGCCCTGATGGAGCATCGCCGCAATTTGGGCATGGCAGGATGCAGCATCGACATCGGCACGATCCTGGGCGTAGGCTGGATCGCCGAGAACATCGAAGCCGCAGCCATGGCATACCTGCGGTCCATCCAGTATCTCGGCATGCGGTTCGATGAGCTCTTGCTGCTCATCCAGGCGGCTATCACCGGCTACACGATGGAAGGTCACAAGACACCTACAGTGCTCGCAGCTGGTCTAGGCACAGGTGGATTGGTCCTGCAACACGATGTGGACCCGCCGTTCTGGTTCGACGACGCCAAGTTCCGACATCTCCGGATGGTCGGGACGCACTCGAACGACGCTGGCGGCGACCAGGATGGAGGCAGCGTGCCTGTCTCGGCACAGCTCAAGGCTGCGACGTCGCTCAACGAAGCCGGCGAGCTTGTGACGATGGCGATTACGAACAGATTGGCGAAGCAACTGCTCATGTCGCCGGATGACTTGGACTCGATGAAGCCGATCAGCAGATTGGGTGTGGACAGCTTGATTGCCGTCGAGTTACGGAACTGGATCTTCCGAGAAGTCGGCGCAGATGTGGGCATGTTTGAAATCCTGTCCGAGGAGCCCATGTGTAATCTTGCGGTCAAGATTGCAGGAATGTCGAAGTTCTTGCCCAAGAGCTTGAGCGAGGGAGGTCAGGATGATGGCAAGGATAATGCATTCGAGGTTAAGGGGGCGATCACGTCGAGTCACTTCCCGGATTTGACGCAGGGAGTTGTTGTATAGGTCTGCGTCGATATGGACATGGAGAGTACGATGGTCAAGTAAATGACTCACGAGGCAATGATTGGTTTTCTTTTGGTTGATATGGGATGGTTCGAACGTTGACGATTTTATGTAGCGATTTTCCACAAGATGCAACAGTACTACAGATTGAAATTGAAAGTGAAATTGACATAGCTTGGACACACGAGACTAAAGAGTTGAACCATTGTCTTTCATACCCTTTCTCCAAAACCTGGCATCACTGTTACGTTGCATGCTTGAATGCTGGCTCGCTGAAGTTGAAATACTAGTACGTCCGGTCGAAGACTTCGTTCAGAGTCCATCAACCTCGAAGAGATGTGTCGATCCAACGGCCTAGACTTTCATCTGGCCGCTTCGAAGTCATTGCTGGTCTAAGTGAGCAACCAGGCCGTCGCCAGGACAGCATATGGAATAGCCATGATTGCATGATCCGTACTCTTGGACCCCGCGAAGTCCGCGGCACTTCTTGACAAACCGGGCCCGTGCGAGAACTCGGACAGGACCCACGAGTCTCCCAGTCTGACAATGGTGCCGGCCAACATGGTGATGCCGATGACCTTCCTCACCGCCGTAGCTGCTGCAGGAGAGGAAGTGGCGACATATGAGAATTGCAGGTAGCGCAAGATGCCCAGGCCGGCAAGACCGGTAGCTAGATTGTAAACGCCGCGGACTTTGATATATGCCAGTTCGACGGGCCTTGGTGGATCGGACTCTGTTTGCCTGTGTTATTGGTGCCGGTGCCGGCTAACGTTGAGAGCATATGGAGCAGTGTTTAGTACCTAGCAGTATGCCGAGGATTATGGCATCTTTGTCGGGTTCTGCGAGATTGACGAAGCCGGTGCAAAAGGCGAGTGATTGGAAGACGCTGGTCAGGATGGTGAGGGCTCGATGGGGCGGTATGAGGCTGAGATCTGGATCTGGATCTGAATATCGACTTGGGTTCGGCATCTCTGCGATAGTTTACCTAGGTAGGTTTCTGGATAGTCGGAATAATAGAGGGAGAACGTCAAGAGATTGGGAAAGCGAGAGAGGTCAATCTTTCGACGAAGTATGGGGGAGTTGAGTTACTACGTAGTAACTTCGTATTTTGTCCTTTTTGGGCGGGTTGGGCATCAGGAACACGGCAAGCTACGACGTGACTGGGCGTCACTGCATCGTCCCCGATTCGTGTGCAATTCGCTATCAATATACCTCCACGCAGTGTTTGCTCGATCGGGGCAGGGAACATGGTTGCAGGCGCCAGAGACCGCAGGGAGGTTGGGATCGAAGCTCAGGAAGTGGCCAATGCCGGGATGTGTTGTGCTGGTTGAAACCGGTGAGTGTCGAGCTGGGGACAAGGTGACAGGGACAGGGGGGCACGCCGATCCAGCGGGAGGAATACGAGTACGGGTCGCTCAGCCCGCAAGCCTGTGCAAACATGAAGCAGCATACATCACGACAGTCTACGGGAGCAAGGTCAATGGATATTGGACATTCGAGGACGTACTGAGTATAGTTGCAGATCCAGATATAGATCTCAGACAAGTGTCGAGAGAAGTATTGTATATTCATCTAAGCCTTATTCAATCGCTTTAACCCGGCAACCATCTTGGCTAGCAAGGACAAGGGTAACCTCCTGTTTTTCGGTACCCACAGCGATCCCTGTGTCTCGAGGATCCAGTTCCAGTGTTCGGAACTTCTGCACTATCCGCACAGTGACATACCCAGCTTCAAGCAAAGCAAAATCCTCTTGAACCGGGTCAGCGATGTGTGCGAACAATGGCTTGCGTCTAAGGAAGACTTACGCCCCAAGCAGAGTCTAGGACCCCCACCGAAGGGTAGGTAGCCCCAGCAAATGTTCCTGAGATCCACGGCATTGTCCACGTCTGGGTCCCAGCGATCAGGACGGAAAGAATCAGCGTCCTCGCCATAAAGTCTCTTCAGCCGATGCATCGCGTGAATGGAAAACCCTACAGCCTCCCCCTTTCTGACCATCAAATGCTCAGAGCCATCAGGTCCGCCGCCCCTTGGGATTGTAGTCGTCCATGACGCAGTTCGGGAGTTGATTGGCACAGAGGGGTAAAGTCGAAGCACTAGAGGAAGGTCAGATGATCATTTACGCCCATCAACAGAGTATGGGTGTGATACCTTCTTTCAAGACCAGGTTGAGGTACTTCATCCTCTTCAGGGTGTTCCTGTTAGGTAAAGTGGAGTCCTTACCCACACCCACGGTAGAAGCGATCTCCTGTCGTAGCTTTCCCAGAACATCCGGGTGTTGAGCGAGGAGCCGACTGTCGCACCAATTAGTAAGGAGGCCAGAACTGACTTGTAAAGCACTCTGTGACATACAAAGTCCATGCCAAACAGCATGCCGTTGTATCTCTGCCGGCAAGCATGACATTCAAAAGCTGATCTCGCAAGACTCTGGGATCACGTGTATCCTTGATGAGAGCATCCAAGAAGCTATGCACCTCGGCAGGTTTGCCGTCCTCGTGTGTGGCTGTGAGGGCCTCATGTACCGCTTCGTCAATAAACTTATGCACAACCGAACAATGTCCTCGAAACTCTTTGTTGTCGACCGTCCAATACAGACCCCCTCGACGTCCACGACGGAAGAGGAAATCTTGAGATCTTCGAAATGCCTCCGCAAATTCAGCTTCTCGAGCACTTCCTGCATCTTGTCTTGACTTAGCCTGTAACGAGTTCACTGACTTGCCGAAAAGCAGAAATGTTGTTGTGTCAAATGTGAATTGGAAAAAGAGAGGCTGTAGGTCGACAAACTTGTCCATTGGTATGCAGCTCACCAAATGTTCCGTGTGCTCTTCTACCTGGGTGAAGATGTTGGTACGGTTGAGTGAGAACAAAGGCCGCAACAGGTTGCGAGAGTGCCTCCATTGTGCAGAATCTTGGGTAAAGATTCCGTCTCCCAGAAGAGGTGCAAAGACCGGCCGGCGGGCACCAAGGTTGTATGCTGTCACTGTGTATCAGATAACAAATTTCTCCAAGCTTTTCTGCGTTCGGCATCCGTCGCCGTTCTGAACAACCTACCTGAGAAGTTGGTGGACAAGATGGACTCAATGTTCTCCGGCTCAATGGTGTCGATGCTCTTGGAGCCCAGAATCGTCTTCTCAAAAGTTGGTCCTGTTTCCGTAAAGACTCGAACAAACCATTGCAAGATCTGCTTCTCTTCAAACATGCGGAAAGCTTCTATGACTGTGTCTAGTGCGAGAGGCCATCTGTACCGGAGTGGGCGTGGACTGCCACAGCGATGGCTCTGCTGGAAGAGTATCTCAGCCTTTTAAACATGTCAGTTACAGACAGAATCTTCAATGCCGCAACCTACACGCTTTGTATTCGCACTTCGTTTGTAAAAGTAAAGCACTAGAGCTGTCAGGGCGGAAACGAGTATCACGCTGGAATATGTATTCCCTCCCACATAGGCGGGGCCCTCTGCTTTCTGGATGCCGAAATTGCCGGGCGATCGCAGCGACATTGCCTTGGTTTTGGTTTTAGAGTCGCGTATGGCAGGGAACAGAACAAGACGTGTTTTTCAGTGCTCGGAGTACCCAAGATGTTTTGTGATCCCAGAGCCTCAAAAGATCGTTGTGGAGTTCCCCGTCCACACTCGCTGGAACCTTGAAGCAAGGACTACTCCGAACGGTCGGTGACGAGGACGTGACTAACGTTAGCGCCAGCACAAGGCGCGTGGAGTAGGCTCCCTGCCATCAGGTTTGTGTCGTTAAGCGCCCCGCTCCGACCGAAACAGCAGCGTCCCACCTAGGATAACCAGACGCCCAGCTTGAGTGCTATATTCTAGCTTCCTAGACCAGGGCGAGGGCGCGGGCGCTTGAAGGCCAGATTAGCTCGCATCATAAATACGGTTCAGGTCTGATCGTGTGTCAGAAAAGCGAGCAAAAGTCCGAGTCATTGGCCTTCACTGCTCCGCCCCCAATAGTTGACCTCGTTGGCCCCCCCC